>NW_019641226.1:308117-692085 GCF_000599845.2 Trichogramma pretiosum
GTCCAGAAGGGACTTAGTGTTGCAAACCGAAGGTTCGCGTGGCCTCGGATAACGATTTTAGCCTTTTCTCGTGCCACGTCCACGAGGAGACGAGACACAAGAGGTCGGCTGAGGACCGGCGACTTGCGAGCGACGTGTATTTGTATGGAGGAGGAACACGTTCGACCCGGCGAAACGATTACTCGTTCATCGCCAGGTCGGCAGTGAATGTATTAGGTTTATTATTACTTATTTAGCGTAGCATGTTTGTAGGTGGATAGCAAGAATTGAGAGAGAGTAGTTTTATATAAAGAAAATAGAGAGTTTATTTAAGACATTATACGTAGACTTACATTTTCGTTGATTAGTTGTACAAGCGAACTGGATGGCGGCTTGGAAGTTGGGGCCGGACAGTGAGCTCTATACTATAAGTTGTTAAGAGCACTTCACTTTTACTCGCGGAGCGCGATTTTAGTGTACATCTGTACTGTTAGAATGCTGGAGCACGAATAGGCAGAGTCGACTGAAGCTTTTGGTGACTTAGTCGACGCTGGCTTTCGGCGGCTGAGATTTTTATTGCTCTTTGAGAGCTTTGATAGGCCCAATCTGTCGTATGACGACGTTGCGCCGAAGGTTTTGTCTCTCTGTCCTTTTCCAATTTCCAAGCCGACCATCGAATGTTCTCGAACATTGTACTTACAAGTGATGTTGTAATTATGTTTATTCAGTTGCAAATAATTGTTATTAATTGTTCTTTTTTAATTGGTTTGTTACATCATAGGGTAAATGTTATACTTAGCTGTTCGTTGCTATTTCGGTTGTCCCGCTGTTCCTCACGTTAACATTGGCTGTTTATTGTAACTTAAATTGTTTATGGCCTTATTGTTTATTGCGGGAGGCAGAGAGAGGTTTTATGAAAGAAAAGAGAGTCTGTAGAAATCGAGGTGTATCGGTCTCAATCTGAGGCTGATTCGGAGTGAATATTAGTTATTAAATAATTCGGGCGTTTTACATATCGGTTAGAAATATTTGCCATGTGTTTTCATATTCTCGAACGTTCGTTTTCTCGATCGTTCGATGTGGCCTTTTTCTTTGTCGAAAAATGTATCTGTTGAGTGTTTATGGCGGTCGTAAAAAAAGGCGTTAGATTTCTTACAGCTGGGCGCCGGGCCGTTCGGAAAGTCCCGAGTAGCTCGCGGAGCTGCATGTAAGACGGGCTGCCTACGGGCAGGCGTTTTGGAGGTTTTCGAAGTTTTGAATTTTGTGGCCTGTTTGTAGGCGACGTTACATAAGTTCGGCAAAATCGCCAAACTTAAAAAAAGTTCCGCGAAACCTAAATTTTTTTACGCGGGATATATCTTACATTCTCGGCCCTTCTCGGTTCCTTTGCTCGAAACAAAACTTTGGTCCGTTGTTAGGTGCTTTCGAGCAAGCTCACAATTAATTACAGCTGATTTGTAATTGCAAAACAATATTTTTCGTATTCGACTTGTTGGACTCGGGGAAACAAAATACGCGACCTCACAAACGAGAGCAAAAAATCGACTTTGTTACAATTAACCATATAGTAAAGGCTGCGCTGCTTCCTAAGATTTTTGAAACGAATTTTTCTCTCGTCGTTTTCGAGTGCGAATTGTTCTCTACACGTATATAGCGTCAGGATCGACGCCGGCACTATATATTCCGACTTTATAAATTGGCGACGCTTCCGATGAGAGATTTAATTACATCGAGAGCTGCGAGAGCTCGTTTTCGCGCGTCAAAAAATTGCGAGCTCGTGCGAGCGATTGTTGCGCGCGGCGGCAGCGATCGAATTACCTTTAATCGGGATGACATCGCGAGCGTCAAAAAGTATGTATACACGAGCGGCGGACGAATAAAAAGCGTTATATGCTATAGGAATTTTGGACGCGTGCGACTTTTGCCAAAGCGTCGAAATTCTCGCGCTCAATTTTCATTCGATATGCAGCAGCTTGAGCGCATTCAACGCGAACAAATAATCCGACAAGTTTTTCGAACTTTTAATAAATAGAATTAATTCTTTAATACTCGTTGATGGAGTGGAGGGTACGGCACAGCAGAGTGACGATATTGTCATTAACGCTGAGGGGTGAACGTGAAAGCAAACAAAAACAGAAAAGTTTATCGAGTTTGAATAATTATTTAAAATATAAAAAATGTATCAAGCATCGATTGGAAAGATCTACGATGTAAAGGTGACGACGCTGCTGTTGAGTTGCGTCATCTGGCTCCTAGATCAACGTATGTTCAACGTCGAGTTGCTCAATCGAGAAGCGGGGCACAGCAACACTCGAACAGGCCGATGCAGAAACGGGAGAGGCGCGAGTTCTGGGGATGTCTGCATCGGTCGCGGTCGGCGCCGCAGCGCCGGCACGCCTGAGGGTTGCATTCCTTGTAGGCCGGCGGTTTCTCATTGTGCTCGTGCTCCCCCGGGTAGTACGGGGCCGGCTCGTTGTGGTGGTTGGGGTTGTAGGGCGGCGGCGGGCCGACCGGCCTTCCGTCGTCCGAGTGACTCGGAGCTCGGGTCGGACGCTGTCTTCTCGTTGGCTTCGTGGCGTTTGCGCTCAAGATGCTCACGAGGCTAAGTATCGTTAATAGAATCCAAAACCGCATCTGAATAATGCAATAATTGTTCGATTATTTTTACTTTTTATTCCTTTGCAAATTATATTTTCGCTTATGGAGATCACTTACTTTGGCTATTCTAGGACGTATTCGGTTGTTCGAGCTTATCTGCAAGGAGCTTCCAAAACGATGTGCTAAATGGTAGCTGAAACTTTGAGCGAATGCCAAATTTTTTTAAATGTTGCAAGTGAGTAGTCGACAAGTTTGTAATAAAACATTGCTCGTGACTCGTGTCCAATCGTAAAATTTTCGTGTGAACTTATCGCACACGCCTGCAGTTAAAACTGCACGACATTTGACGTCTTCGTCATTGGACAAGTTTAACAGAGGACCTGGTCACCAATCAGAGTTCAATTAAAAACTCTTCGATTAATCTACATTATAGACCTTTTTTTCACTAAACGATTTTTCATTACTTTTTTGTAAAAGTCTACATTTATGAGAGAATCATCGAGGCAATAAAATAATTCGTATCAATCGCTCTTAAAAGTACCTCGCCCTTGCCAGCGAGGGTGGCAACGATTTTGATAAAGCTAAACTTTTTTGTATGGATAATTTTAAACCTTTGCATTGGGTTTCTTTGCTTGATATTTATATCAAAACTTCACATAATGCTTAAAACTTTTAGCTCATATCAAGCTAAAATAAATCGTAAAATAAATAGAGTGAAAACGATTGTGAAAAACTTTCAAGCCAAATAAGCCCCAAGAGAAAATAATCTTCAATTTGTTAATTCTTTGATAAGATTTTCTCTGACGGCTCGTGGGAAAGAAGAAGGAAAATAATGTATGGAAGAGAAGTAATCGTTGGCCGCTGATTGATTGAAAGTAAACCATCTCGTTGATTCGTCAATCCATTTAATTTATTGACATTTAATTTCTCGATACAATAATGAGTATAAAATAAGGACGCGGGAGAATGAATTATTCTAGTGGTGAGCGCGCAGAGCCACGAGCTCATTGCAGCAGGCCACAACGGCTGTGCAGGCGAGGACGAAACAGCCCGAAATGGCCAGTCGCTTGCAGAACTGGCGGCACTCGTGCAAGCAGACGCTCTCCGTGCAAGTCTGGTCGGAATCGGGAATGTCGACTCGAGTCTCGACCGGCGGCATGGGGTCGCGCATCGTGTACTTGGGCGGCTTCTCCGAGTTCTCGTTCTCGGCAGGGAAGTACGGCGACGGCTCGCCGAATTCCTCGTGGTTCGGAATGTACGGGGGCGGCGGGCCCTTGTTGTCCTCGGGCTTGATCAAGGCGTCGATCTCCGACACTTCGGTGCCGTTGTCCAGCTGGTACCTGTAGTAATCGCCCGTGGCGTTGACGCTGCTCTCGCGATCGTTGCTGAGGTCTTCTGGAAGCGATGCCGACTCGCTACCGATGATCAAGACCCCAACGATCCATAGCGAGCTCACAAAAGTCCACACCTGCGCTCATATGGTCAGAGCAATTTTTCAAGTGATCCCCGTTAGACCGAGGTTCGATACGAAAACTCGGTTCTTTTTTCGATATGTTATATAATTAGATATACCTTTGAGTTGTACATGTTGCCGGCGAATGTACGAGTTGCAACTTGCCTGAATTGCGACGCTGCTTGGCTCTCGAGAGGCAAATGCTCGTACTTGAATTTCAGCTGTTTATGCGCGTCGTGCAGCTAATGTACTGCGAAACTTGTGCAAGCAATAGAATGACGTCAGTCACGAATTCAGCCTAGAATTCCGACTAGATTCTTCGCTCGTGAGGCTCTTTTGACGAGTAAAGTTTTAGCCTCTTTTCGAAGCCTCGTCCGTATAATAATAATTTTGAATTTGTCGAAAAGAAAAAACAAAATGTCAAGCTCGATCAAAGAGATTTATTAAAGCGGGTCGCAATGTGGATAAATTAAAAACGGTTGGGATTAGGCATGAACTGGGGACAGCAGCACTCGGCGATAAGCGAGCAGAGGCCGTCGAGAGTGGGCCGCCGACAAAAAGCCTCGCAATCGGCGCAATCTTCCCGGCTACATCCCCGTGAGCTGGCGGCCTCGCTATCGGCGGTGGCGTTGGCCCTATGGCCGGGGTGCAAGTTGTTGTACTGCGACATCATGTAGGAGGGTGGCGGCTCGTAAATCTCGTTGTCTTGCGCCCAATAAGGTGGCGGATTGTTGTCTTGGCCGACGAGGTCGTAAGGCGGCGGTGGTCCGGCCCGTCTGCCGGGCTGTTGCGTTAGTACGTCCTCGTGATTTAGAAGCGGAATCTCGTTGCTCAATTGGTTGTTGTCTTGCGGCTGCGGTGGAGCCGCGTAGGAAAAGCTCAGCAAACAAAAGCAGCAAGCCACCTGTTATCGAGAAATTTATGCGATCAGTGCGACGTCGGCTCGTCCGTGCTCGAACGAGCGAGAGGCGTACCTTGAGGATCGCATCCATGATCGATCGAGCCGTGAGAGGGAGGCAGAATAGAGCTCGTAGTTACTCGAGAAAGTCGCGACGAGAGATCGTCCGAACGAGAGGCTTCGATGGCTAATGACGATGACTGCTCGCTCACGACGCGGCCAAAGCTCGCTCAAAGCCGATCGCGTAAAGTTCGGTCGAGAGAGCAGTTATCGTATATTCCGTCGTGGCCTGGCGGGCTAAGCTGTACACAGGCGAGCCACTAACGGGGGCATTCCGCAGGGGCAGCCCCACATGCATCACTTGCTTATCCCGCGCACGTCTTATCGCTTTCTCTCTCTCTCTCTCTCTCTCTCTTTCTCTCTCTCTCTACCTTTTCCACTGGCTATAGCTGCTACTGCCGCCAAAGACAATGCCGTACTTTATGCACGCCCTCGGCTATCTGAAAAAAAAAGAAAAACCTATATAGCCGCATCGCAGCGATCCGTTGCCTCGTTTTCTGCCTTTTCACCCGCTTACTTTCGCCAGAGCCAGAGAGAGAAAGAGAGCGTTAGCCATTGCGTACTGTGTACAGTGTACTGTGTACTGCACGGGCTGCACTCCAAATGACTGTGCAATCTCAGCCGAGCGAACTTTTTTCCGCAAGCTCGCGAACAATGGCTTCGTCGTCGTCGGATGGATGGATATGGAGGCGCGCGGCAGGCTCGTCGTCGTCGTCGTCGTTAGCCATATATACCAGGCGCGCCTCAGCTTTTATCCAAATGGCAAAGTCTCTCGCACAGAGAGAGCAAAGTTGCTGCGGCCGCCTCCGAGACAAATTTCGCAGCGGCAGCTACTGTACAAGCCAACACAAGGACTACTATAGGACGTATGGGAGGCTCCTTCGACGCCGACGCGCACGACTTTTTAAACGCACTTCGAGACTCGTCGCGAAGTTTGCCGCGAGCAAGCCGCGCGCGTCCAATCTAGGCAAATACAAAAAAGTAGCTGCGCGCTCCCATTGCCTGCCAGCGTCGCACTGTGCAAGAATTGCACCCGGCTGTACGAGAGCTCCATAGAGATAGCGCAACTACGGCCGGGGATGGAGCTTTTTCTGCCTTGGCTCTTTTTGTCTTTTCCGCGGCGTTTTTTCGCCTCTTTTGGCGGGCGCGCGTCGACAGATTTACGAGCTTCGGGATGGTTATTTATCGCGCCCGCGGCCTCTGCCTAATTCGACCGAGTTTTTTTCCCCCTCGCAGCTAGCTTATGAAATATAATGCAAATTACCGTGTAAATGGAATTATATACGTAATGCCCTCTGTGCGATTCACCTGCACACAATTAATTATGCATAGGTGTCGTGGATGCGGAAGCGAGACCTGCACATACTGACCTCGTCGATCTACACGTTCACGGGGGACGGCCGCTTCAGCGTGCTGCATCCCGAGACGACCGACGAGTGGCGACTGAGGATCGCCTACGTGCAGCCCCGGGACGCCGGCATCTACGAGTGCCAGATCAACACCGAGCCCAAGCTCATGCTGCCCTTCCTGCTGCGAGTAGAAGGTAACCCAGCTCCTATAACGATATACTCTTAAAGATATATAATAGCGTTTTCCGCACACGAGTTCCTTCGAGATATCCTATACGTAGACTTACCTCCCACCATCTACCAGCTGCATGCGGCATCTCTCTCTAGGCGACACATTATTATCGCGACTAGACCAAGTGTAGTCGATCGATATTTAGCCAGATATTGACTATTGTTTTTTATTAATTGCCTCTCGTATGTGTGTGTAATTTAACAGACAGAGCCCTTGTCCTTACTGCTACCACCACCACCATCACCATCACCACTATCTCACCAATTCACCGGACCTTCGGATCAGGTTAGACTCAACTCGAGCTCTCACGCTCGAATCGCTTCAGTAGCTCGTATACAGAGAATTGTACCTGCCGTAGTAGCCAATCGTTTTCTCTTTCTGCATGCCACTGCCGATTGCCGAATCCTCTTAGTCTCTCTCTCTCTCTCTCTCTCTCTCTCTTTCTGCGTTATTGCTTGCCTACGATTTCGATGTGCATCTTTGCAGCTTGATCGACGCGAATGAAGCGCATTTCATTTATATTAGCAGGAGCTAGTTTGCAGCTGACATTAGAAATATTTTTGTAAAAAGTATTGTGTGTTACTCGATGGAGGGGAATTAGTCGATATATAGCTGGCCAGCAGAGATCAACAAGAGTTATATAGTAACAATAAAGTCTGACCCTTTGAACGTCGTGTTGCAGCGGCGCAAGCGAAAATTCGCGAGCCCGAGGACGTTTACGTGAAGAAGGGCAGCACCATCAGCCTCACGTGCGTCGTCAACGTGCACAGCACGCCGCCCAGCAGCGTCTCCTGGCATCACGGCGCCTCCCTCGTAGACTTCGATAGTCCAAGGTATAACACGACTCGAAAACGAATCTCCCTTTGAATCGGTGAGTCATATACTCGGTCGATGCGGTGTTGCAGGGGCGGAATATCCTTGGAGACGGAGAAAACGGAGAGCGGCACCACGAGCAAACTTCTGGTTACGCAGGCCCGACTGAGCGACAGCGGCAACTACACCTGCATACCCAGCAACGCCAATCCTGCCAGCGTCACGGTTCACGTTCTCAATGGTCGGTTTATATCTTCGACTTTTCGAGTTTTTCCAGCCATACCCATCTAGCGCTACTCGTGTCGAGAGAACTCTAATCTCTTCGTCGCTTTTCTGTTCTCGACTCTAGGTGAGCATCCGGCGGCCATGCAGCACGGCGGAACTGCCATGAGCTCGGCTGCTCCCTTGATTTTGCTCTCGATGCTGACCAGCCTCGTCTTCAACAACGACTCGCTGAGCTGAGGGCCTTTGCTCTGAGCCCAAGAGCTCGACTTTCGGGGCCTATACATAATGTAATAGTCAAGTAAGCGCAAATCAAAATCACCAAGCCGAAGCAGTGACTACCAACCTGTACATATTACGTATAAATATATAGAAAAAAAAAAGATATTGGTAATCGTTGAAAATTAGCTGCCGCGACCGACTGTACATTCTACGCATGCGGCGTATATCGATCTGTTATACGAGCTCGGGCTGCTTCAGCAGTTGCCTCGTGCGCTCACAAGAACGAAGCTGCATCCTTTCCCGGAGACAGCTCGAGCTCCGCGCACGATCGCGCGTGATCCTGTAAATAAGAAAAGAACATTTCGTCTCGTGCAGCCAGCTAATGCAGTTGCAGCTCGGCCAAAGTCGAAGCCTCGTAACGTATGCGGCAGCCGTGCCTGCAGCGTCTTTAACGATCCACAGCGCATCCCGCAGCAAACCAATATACAAAATGACAATTTCGTTCGATAAATTTGTAAGATTCGTTAGTACTTGCGATGTATATAAAACATGTTGAAACTTATATCGTATAAATAAATATATGAAAACCAATTAAATAATTGCGCAATCGGGCGGGACTTTTTTTTCGTTGCGATCGGATACGATACCTGCCAAATTTATTCAGCAAAATGTTCCATTATACGTAACGAGTTGAGCGAGTTCATTGAAAGCTTTTAGAAATATTTTTACGAGCCGGACAAAGGAGACTTTGGGCGCTATCGCACGTGTACAGTTGACAAGCAGAACGCGAATAAATAACAGGAAAGTACTCGTAGGAAGCAAAGAAACTCAATACATCATCCTAGTTGATTTAATAAAATATATAATAAAGGGATCAAATGATGACACGATTCGTGTGTACGTACGATACAATGATTTATTAATAATAATGATATATGGAAGATGCAAAACGCACATTTTATTCGTTCGACAAGCCGGCGACGATATATCACACCCAGTAAAGTAAATTTTCATTTTTTGTACCAACAGAATACATCAATAAAAGTACATTGTTACAATGATATAATTCATACGTGTGTAATTAAACGTAAATTACCCTATTTTCCTCTTTATAAATCTTTGTGCTCCAACTGCAGATATAAACATAAAATTCTGTGTATTAAAATGATACGAGTAGCTATAACTAGAACGACGATACGTTATATATGTACAAAAGAAATAAACGGTCAGAAGCTAAAAGCCGAGAAGAGCAGCAAGGACGGCGGCAGCAGTGGCTAAGAATCGAGCCGAGATCGAAACGGAAGAGGCAGAAGCGGAGTAGCCGGCGGCATCCCTGAGCATGGCTTCCGTAAGCTCGCCTGCAAAAAGAAGCGTCCCGAGTTAGTTTCCCACGAGGATCGTCAAGGAAGACAATGCCAAATTAGGATCGCAATGTTCATTACCGTCTTGAACGTAGAGCAGTACCGAGTCGGCTTTGCCTTCGTTGGGTCGGCAGGTATACTTGCCGCTGTCCTGCTTGCCAAGATTCGCCAGTGTGGCTTCGCTGAGAGTCTGCGCCGTGTTGGCTACCGTCTCGACGTTTATGCCTCCTCGCTCGGACTAAAGTAACACAATACATACAAACGAGAGGGTAAGTAAATATATATAAAAGAGGCTCGTAAAGGCCATCGCCTTCTACAAACTACAATAGACATTGCAATTGGCATATATACTTTTGTAAGGCATGAATTAACCTGGAATGTGAGCAGTCTGTTGTCCTTGAGCCACTGGACGGCCTTGATGGGCCTCGTGAGGTAGGGCGAGGTGACGATGCACTTGAAGCTGATGGTCGATCCCGCGGCCAGTCTGAGCTCCCTCGGACCGAGGATGGCGGCGACCGGTGCGGTGCTCTCGAAACCTGCTCCACGCAAAACGGGAAAAGTAGCTTTGTAGCTTTTTTAATTTAGCCGCGAGATTTGTCTTAATATTGGATTATTCAAAGAGCCAAAGCCAAGACTCGACTGTTTTTTATTATTATTTCGTCTCTAGCTTTTCGCGCTTTCCAGTTCTCAGCTCTCTCTAGCTCTCTCTCTCTCTCTCTCTCTCTCTCTCTCTCTCTCTCTCTCTGTCTGTAGAGGCTCCAGAGGAACGAAGAATTAAGGCTAATCCCATTATACTCGAATTAAACTCGCGCGGGCGTAGCTACACAGTCAAATACATTATACGAGGCGGAAAGCGAGAGGATCTCTGCGGATCTCTCTCTCTCTCTCTCGACTGCGAATTCGTCATATTTACAGAAAGAAGATATTCTTGTGCGCCAAAGCTCGAATAGCTGATGCGGTGTATGCGTATATACTTACTTATCCTGCTTTGCTGAGACTGGGGCTCGCCTTCGTCTGGATTGTTAGGATCTGCAAAAACGATTATTATTATTATTATTATTATTATTATTATTATTATTAAAGACGAGATAAAACGATAATCGGATGTAATTTGTGTATAGCTGTGACCTTTGACGGCGAGCTGCACGGCGTACATGATTTTGGGCTCGCTGTTGACTTGGCACTCGTACCTGCCGGCGTCGGACTTGCGGACGCGATCGAGCTGCAGAGTCCAGGCGTCGCTGCCGTTCAGATGCTGCAGCTTGAAGCGCCGGTCCGAGATGTACATGACGCTGGCGAAGCTCAAGATGTGCAGGTCTCTGCTTCTCATCCAGGAGACTTGCTGCAAAAGAGAAAAAGAGTTTTAAGAATAAGACGGCACAAGAAGAAAGAAAAGAAGAAATTATGTCGATGGCTGAGCAAACACCCGTCGTTGGTACATAACACGCTGCAGCGAGTCTTAATCATTATATACTCGTCACCGGCTCGTTACACGCTGCGCATAATGTCATTGTGTTTTGAATAAAATTTGCAATTTATCATGCATAATGTATAATACGGCGTTGGGCTGGAGGTTGGCGCGCAGTGCAGCCGCTGCACTTGACATTAATTGAGTTTCGCAGCTCCTATAGGAGCCACCATGACGCGTAATTGCAGTGAAAACGCGCGCACGCCTACACATTGCGCTGCACAGTGCACACGGCCGTATAGTAGTGCGCGCGGGGGCGCCAAATGCAATGATCCAATTTTCAGCAGTGCGCGAGAGAGCGACAGAGTAACAATTTTCCTTCTTAAACATATATATTTTCCCCGGAGACTCGAACGAGCTGCACTTATCGAAAGGAGCGGCGCGCTGCCATGGCGCAGCATATACTTTTTCTCCCGACTCTTTTTTTGCACAGAGAGCTCCCTCGCTCGCTTTTTCACTGGCCAGCTTTACAGCGCGCGCAGTTGCGATTCGAACAGAGAGAGAGAGAGAGAGAGAGGCTATAAATCTTTCTTCTGGAAAAGTTTTTCCACTCGAGCCGCCCTAAAAGAGATGACCTGCAAAAGACTCGTATATAGTCGCTGCAATCTCGGTATTATTTTTATTCTTTGTTGCAGCTCTCGTGGATATTGCGCATCCGCGAGCGAGCTCGAGTTCATATATATATGTTGCGAAAATCGAGCGCTAGCCGACGACGACGACGACTACGAGCTCGACGCTTCGTTTCGATCCGCGACGGAACGTTAGCCAATTATCAGCTGCAGCGGGGCTTATTATAGATACAACTCATCGACGTCGAGCTCGTACTACTACACCGGCTTATATTGCGATCTGCTCTCTGCAAATAACTGCCACGATCCGTTTCAATCAACAGGCAGTTTCAATTAAATCGCGCGCTATCAAACGCATCGAATGACGCGGCTCAGCTCTGCGCACTTTCTCAAAAATAAGCTAATTTTCAGCCGACGAAAGAGGGAGGCAGCGGGCGGAATTTCAATTAAGAGCTGCCGCCGCGCTGAATTGCGGAATCTGCCCCTGGCGCGAGACGTGACTCTGGCACAAAAAAAAAAAGAAAAAAAAAAACGGCTGAGTCGGGGGAGGCAACTGCTGCTGCAGTCCATGGGCTATACGCCGGCCTCAGGTAGCTATATAAGTCGCATTATACACTTACGTATCTGTCGGCCAGATTGTGCACTCGGCAGGGCAAATAGACGGTCTGACCCTCGAACGCGGTGACGTTGGACGCCGTCTGCTCAAAGACCGGCAGTTGCTCCCTATTTTCATGGGCATTTTTGTTGCCGCCACCGCCAGCCTCGCCTGCACCGCTGCTGCTGCTGCTGATGCTTTTCGCTCGATCTTCCAGGGAAACTGTAAGCAATACATTATTACTCGTCTAGACGCGCGAGCTTATAGCGTGGCACTTTGAATTAGGCAACAATAGCTGCTGCGTGTGATTTATCAAGCCGCTGCGCAGAACACGAGGCAGTCGTGATTTCGAAATTTTCGAGTGGCCAGTTGGGCACGCGCCGCCGCCCATTGATACAACAATGACTCGATGACTCAATGACACAATGCGATGCTCCAGCTCGGCATGGGGTGTACATTATATATATTTTCGGATTTTCCGCTTAGAGCGCGCGACGCTCGTTTGCTCGTTTCTTGTAGTCGCAATTGTCTCCTGTCTTTTAGTGGATTTTGCGGTTCGACTTGAATGGCCGTGTTAAACGTATATAACATAGTCGGGATGAAATAAAAGAGGCCCTTACCGTAGTGAGGCTGGGCAGAAGCGACGACGACTAGGGAGCCAAGCAGCAGCACGAGTAGCGGCAGCAGCAGTAGAGAGCAACGATTGCAAATTGCGATCCTCCTGGTAATCGGGGTAATCGTAGTAGTCATCGTAGTGGCACGGACGATCAGGCGGCGCAGTTAGGCTCATTATCTGCCGAGTGGACGGCTTCGGCTGCATTGCCTTTTTCTTCGCTCGACGCCAGTGCAGTCCACCGCTACAGCGCTATATTAGCTCGACCTGTTACAACATTCCAATTTCATTGGAGCGCGCCGCGATCAATTGGCCAAAACAACATCGAGCGGCCGATTGAGCGAATTGCGTGAGCCAGAGCGGAGTATAAACTCGACGGAGATTCGTGTATGCGTGTACTACACTGCGGTCATTCCAAGACGCTCGTCGCGCGCGCGCTTAAACGCAGGAAACGCTTCTTCTTATAATTAACGCGTGTGCGGCGGATGTAAAGCGAGCGCAAAAAGATTTATCGCCGCACGAAAACGCGTCCTGGCCCGCATGTGGACAATCCGACAAATCGGATTTCTTGCTCGAGATATAGAAAGAGAGAGTTAGAGGAGTGAGATGGACAACGGGGATGTGAATGAGGAAAAAAAGGTGCGCAGGTAAATGGTGCCGCGATGTAATTGATGTACGCGGTTGAACCGCGTTCATTGGCGCGTCGAGCTCATCTCGAAACGAAACTGCATATAGTCAAGCGGCTGCAAGTTGGAAAAATGTCACGCTCTAGTCGTCAAAGCGCGCTCGATTGATTTATGCCAGCCGGCCGTCGACGAGTTGACTGAACGCGCGCCGCAGTAGATACAGAGAAAAAGCGAGAGCGAGAGCCCGCTGCAAATGCCAAACGATCTCCTACGCATACGTGCTGTACGTGTATTTGTATATTCCACATGCGAGCGTAGGAACAAAGTTATATGCGTATGCTACATCCGCGTGCGCGCGCGAGATATATAAATTTAGTTCAAATACACGCGCTGACAAAATTATATTAAAGCCGCCGAGCGCGTCGAGATGCGGGGGCGAGGAGAGCGCGAGCTTATTTTCGCAGTGTGCTCGCGACTCTTTCGCGGCCTTTTATACCGAACGATGTATAGGCTCGAGCCAACGACGCCCGGGGGTGTGATTATTTGTCCAAGACGTCGCGCTGTCGATCAAGCCCGCCGAGCTGCAAAATTACCTCGCTCTTCGCTCTTCGTTCGCATACACACATGCACATGCACCTGCACCCACACGAGTCATTGGTACAAAACAGCTAAACAGATATACGTACCGTAATGGCAGCTTCGAAGCGTCGACTAATATACCGGAATCGATACGAGTCCGCAATGGGCCAGCTCGCGCGAAACCGAAACTGCGCTCGCGATTCTTATTCTTGTTCTCGTGTGTATAATACGTAGGTATATATGCGGGCCCGATGCGCGTTCACGAGCGACTGAACAGCTCGACGGGCTTCTCACTTGTCGTTGCTCCTCGCCGCAGCGACTACTGTCCCGCTCTTCTCTCTTGCTCTTCGACACGCATGTGGCTGCTGCTGCAGCGTACATATTATACGGCACGCATCGCGAGCGATTACGAGTTGCGAGTTACGCTTACGGCGCTGCAGCAGCAGCTAGACCATAAATCCACGTTGTGCGAGCGCATGAAAGAGATGCAGCGGCGGCCGACAGCGAGTGGCGTTTTCGACGCCGACCAAAGACATGAAAGAGCCCGTGACGCGCGAGGGGCTGCACGTACAGCTACCAAATGCCCACCTTTTCCTACGCTACACGCCATAATGGTCCGACTGTAGTTTAACTAATATACTGCATGGCACGAGCCGGGCTGCGAGTCAGATCGCCTCTTCTTCGCCGATAATGTCTACCCCTGTGTTACGTTGTGGCTTTGATATATAATTTTATAGCTCGAGCTGTATAGCCCCGATCGAGCCAAGAGAATCGAGCTGCGTCCACAACATTTCAGCTCTAATCGGCCAATGCAATCTAAATCAAAGCTGAGCGCGCTCCAGAATAGACAGACCCTCATCCGCGTTGTTATCGCGCCTAATCAGCCCTATATATGCTCCATATAGGAGCATAGTCGGTCTGGAGCACCGGTGACTGACTACAAAGTAACTTGGAGTCGCCTCGTTGGCCTGCTCGAGACGGTAGACTCGTTTTTACGCCGAAGGACCATTGTACGTAAGAAAATAAAAACGAGCCTGGAAAGGCTCATAATATATACCGGAGTGCGTGCAAAGAGCTTTTACGCAGGCCAGAAAAGCTGAGAGCGGCTCGAGAGCGAGAAAAGGGAAGGAAGAGTTTAGCGGATGTGCCTTTGGCTGCGTACAGCGACTGCGACTCCGGAAACAATCCGACGAGTCGTCCGGTGCGCGCGAGGATGAGCCGACGAGAGCGTCGCAGGATCGCTGCTGCGACGAGGTAATAAAATATATCCCCAGTAATACGATATGAGCAATGTAGCCGAGAGTAGCTGCAGAGTATAGGCGAGCGAAGCTGTATACGGGCGTAGCCGCTAATATTAATATACGAGCGAGCTGCCGAGCAACGAAAGAGAGAGACAGAGAGGGAGAGGAAAAAACGGATAGGTGGTATGGTAGCTGCGGTGTGCAGTTTCAGTACGATCTGTAGCGCAGTGCTGCAGCTCGTGATTTGCACCGCAACTCGCGAGACGTGTTACGTTGCCGCGCGGCGAGGAGACCGCGAGACCTCGGCTACACCTGACAACTGCTCATCCACTTGTTTATTATTAATAAATTGCGAGACTGCAGCTCGCGTGTCCCGTACATTATAGCTCTGTATAGCGGCAGAGCTCAACGAGTCACGGCTCGCGACTACTTGCCGCTACTCGGATCGGATATTGGATCGTCGTACTTTAAGTAGTAGTCAGTAAGTATGCGTCCCGCTGCACTATCGCGTGCGAGCGGTTTGAAGTTGGTCGCGCGTTTACCCCGTGCGTGACCAGTCGATTTCTCCGGCTGACCGCATGCCCTTCGTTTCGTGTATACTACAAATACCTCCGACTAATGTATCGCTCTTCGCACCTAATTAAAAATCATTCAGTAGCCGATCGCTTTACCTTCCGTAAATCGAGCTGCACTTGACTCCCATTCACAAGTTCTACATAAAATATTTACTCGTGTAATTAAGAAATTCGGGTATCCGTTTTTGAAGCTAGCATTTCAAACGCAAAAACGATCTTTTAGAGAATATTAAGGGGTCTCCTTTAACGTTTGTAACGTTAAGTTAACTTGTATATAATGTTAGAACAATTTTCATTCATAAATATATTTTCAATTCAAACAAATAGTGACTTGAAATACGAACAGCTACCGAATAATCGCAGTAGACTATAAGACTTACAGACTTGTCAGTTGAGAATTCAAGAAGAGACAAAAAGTGACAACTACATCCGGAATGGTAATAGAGTATCAACATTTTGATGCGCTTTTAAAAGTTACTTTTAAAGTATTTTTGTAAATAAATTAAAACCCGCTGCCAATTCGTCGGCGTAAAGCTTCCTCATAAAAGACGTTTTTTTTTATAATATACATATCACATAATGCATACAGACATTTGTTGATAATACCATGTAATTTATAAATATGTAAACCAAATTATCCTACGACGTCTGATTTCTAATCTCGTGTTCGAGCTTATCACATAGTTTCATCTATAATGAAGCAAAACCGTGGCCAATTCATTGGCAAAAAGTTTTTTCATAAAAAAATTATCGTTCCTATTTTATTTATAAAAGCTAATAAAGCAATTTTACAAACTTCAACCCTGTGAAAAAAACTACAATTTCCGAAGATAAAACAATTTTCTTCTTTACGATTTAACTTTTAAAATAACTGATGAATCCTAATGTTTTTGATCTAAATTTAAAGTTTGGCTGCTTATCTTCCAAAATTACTGCTCAAAAATGTAAGAAACACCGAAATCTTAATAACTTTCGAAATATTTAACAGATCGAAATAACACTTTATCGGGATTTATCCTTAACATAATTGACATTAAATGTAGTTTATTTTAATAAGATGAACCGTCCCGTTTTCAAAAAAACTCATTCTAAGTACATACATTCAGACACACAAATACATACAGACATAAGTCGATCACGAATTCTGCCTTCTTTACGAATATGTAGTCGGAATATATCAAAAACAAAAATTGATAAAAGTCGATTTTGGAACCATCACAGAGCTTCCTCGATTAGGAAGCAATACGTGCATGCGTATATTATTTTCCCTATATTTACCAAACTCCGAAAATGTATGAAATCAATAAACGAATATATTTTAAGCCAAAGAAAGCAAAGGTCAATTCGGAATTGGTATGATTGATGCCCAACGTGTGGTATTGCATCATTCTTGTTGCATCTAAGTTAAGTAAAAGGAGCCTAATGCAACGTTTCTGTTACCGTCGTATATCTCTGTAATTTTCTCACGATACGCAATGGATAGATCGGATTCATTAGTATTACGATTAGAAAGTAAAAGAGCAGCGTTGTAGGGGCGTTGCCTATGGCCTAGCTGTGTGCCATTATTATTATTGATGCGCGAGTGGACCCAATTACGTTGGAAGCTTTCACTTTTAAGTCGCCTCTGTACACAGCTCCCCTCGCTTCGCCCATGTGTTTTTTATTCTCTGTACATAGATCGTAGCGCATGCATATAGCCAGTACGTGTTGTAACGTCGCAGTGTAAGCAGTGAAAAAATATATTTTACATTATTTTTTACATTAAAAATATTTTACAGCTAAAAACAATGTCTTCGTCAAATGACGAATCCGGCAAAAGTTCTGAAGGTGGAGGTGACACAGTCGACAAGCACATGGAGCCGTCAGACTTAGAAAAGTTGAAGAGGTTAAAAAAATATTTTAATTTGACATTTGAAAAACATCGAGACATTGTTATCAATCAGTGGGGATACTTAATAAAAGATTGGAAGGAACAACTTCCAAATTTGCACGACATTTTTACAAAGCAAGAGATGGACTTGCTTCTCGTATCAAGCCTCAAGTCATCTTGGTGTTTAAAAATCGTTGAGTTTGTTGCTCGCAGCGGCTACAGGGACGAGCCTGAATTGGACGAAAACGGTAAGCCACTGTTGTGTTGTACCACAGCAATACACGAGATAGTTGAATGCCGGAACATATATATTAGGGGATTCTATTTCCGAGTGTTGGAAAAACTTTTCGAAATTTACGACAAATTCCACGTAAATTACACGAACGAGTCCGGCCTGAGTCATTTCCATGTGGCTTGCGAGTTTTACTGTTATGATATCGTGGAGAATTTCCTCGAGCATCGACAGGATCCCGATTACCTTGCGCCAAAATCATCAGTTGGTCCACCGCTGCTCTATGTCGTAGCCAATTGTTTCAAAATCAAAGACACAAAAAAGATTATTCGAGTGCTGCTGGAAAACGGCGCCAGTCCGAATTTGACTAACAAGGAAGGATCGACGCCTATTCATATTATTTGCAAGAGACTTTATCACTCTACTTTCAACGACGATTACGACAAGTGGATCGAAACAATCTTCGAGGTCAGCGAAGAAAACAATCAGGTTGTAAAAGTCAATGCGTGGGACAAGTGGGGGGACACACCATTGGACTTGGCTCTGAAGGCCGGACACATGATGGTCGTCGAATCACTGCTGAGAAGAGGCGCCGATCCTAATTCAGCGAATGCAGAAGGACTGACACCTCTACATAAGATGGCCAAGACGGGCGATTTATTAGCGATGCAGCTATTTTTTGAAATCAACAAAGACATGCAACAGACTGTGCAGATCGACCCCCAAGACAATTTGGGTAACAGACCGTTACATTTAGCTCTAAGGGAAGGGAACGACGAGGTGGCTGAATGGTTGTTGAGAATAGGAGCCCATCCTATTGTGGCCAATGCGGAAGGATTGACACCTCTGCATCTCATTGCCAGGATAGACATCCAGGGCGACATGATGGAGCTATTCTTCAGAGTAAACAAAAAAAAGCAGCAGACGGTGGGGATCGACGCCCGGGACAATTTGAGTCGAACACCGCTGGAATGGGCCGTGGCAAGTTGCAATCCGCTGGCCGTCAAGACTCTGCTGATTCATGGCGCTAACGTGTCCGGCTTCGTTTTTCCGACTGCAAGTGACTCTGATAGGTTCGAGGACATCGATCGTACTCTTTGTCGTAGATTCTCTGAAGATCGGTATGAAGATTATGTCAATAGTCCTTCTTTAACTAAACTGACTGCAGCGACTGGCCTGTTGGCCATTGCCGAACTGCTCGAGAAAAGAGGCTACGAACTGGACCGAGACGACGCCCTGAAGGTCATGGGATTTTTCGACAAGTACGGATTGTACGAAAGTACGGATTCTTCGACGAGTAAGGAGGTCGATGATTTGGTCGATTTATTATTCGAAGAGATGGCGAAAAATCCCACGTATATGGACGACTACAAGTTCGCAAGCTCGTACAAATTGCGTAAGCTTCCTCCAATGTCTATGGAGGCTTGTTCTTTGCGCCTGTGCGAGAAAGTATCGAGAACATTTTTCCGTGACTGGGCCCTAGATCCTTTTATGGAATTGATACACTACCGACTGCCGATTCTCTGTTGTGAGATGATCATCGACAACCTGTTGAACGAAGATTTATTTCGTATTTGCTTGGCGGCTGCGGGTCTTGACGATGACAATATATCTGATTCGCGGGAATCGGATTCGCTTATTCGCGGTTATAAAAATAAATTTTGGAAAAATGGCTCCCGCAAATAAAAGTAAAAAAGATAAGTGCTCAAAAAGGAATAAAACTGTAATGGATTTGGGTCAAAAGCTCAAAAAATTGCCATGATTCGAGGTTAATGAGTCAACTGTTAGGTCTATCGTGACTGACTACTTCAATAAAAATTAAAAAATTATGCTGCTTTTTTCTGCTTCGGTATTCGTGTTTTTCGGAAACGAATTAACCACGAATAGCGGGGTTTACCTGTAATCATATTTGTAATAATTACTCAAGCTGCCTTTATATACATTCATATCTGCGGCTCGTGACGATGACAATAATCATATTTGCAATAATTTTTTTTATGTATTTTTATGTATTTTCATGTATATCAAATAAATAAATAGATTTAAAAAAAGGAAATTCATTTCTTACATTGATAAATAATTACGCGTTTTTTACGCTTCTTGCGACATGCATATCCTTCCGAAAAAGCCCAACTAGGTCTCGGTACGTGTCTTCATTCAAAAGTTACACTTCCTCCGACGTCTGGTTCCAAATCACATTTTCGAGCCTATCGCATAGCTTCCTCTAAGAAGAAGCAAAATGATTAATATGTAATTATAGTTCGATCGGTGTTCTATTCAACAATAAAATAATTTATTTAAAAATCTTGTGTAATTTTTTATCGTTGACAAGTCATAAAACGATAAAAGTTTATTTATTTTCTATAAAATTGGACGCCGCATAATAATATTTCGACTAAATCTCTGGCTTTGTATTTACATTAAAAAAAAATGTGCCTTTAAAAAAACAAGTATATCGTATGGAGGAGCTAGGAAAAAAACGGAAATAATTCAGATCGCAAGGAAATTTTGAACTGCGACGAAGCGAAAATTCTTGAATGCATTTTTCTTATTATCCATTGCTTATATGGCGCGAATCCCCTGGGTAAAAAAACATTTTCGAATTGGTCGCATTTTAATAGTCATTGACAAACATTAGATTTCAATAATAAATTTCCTTTTCATTTTCTTTCAAATACTGGAAATTGTTTTTCACATTTTCACTCCGATTTTGTAAATGCATCGTTACAGTCTTTTGTGTTATATTGTTTTTGACTAGTTGTAGTTGTTTCATCGGTTATTCAAAGCAACAGCGTGGAAGGAATCACGAAATGGATTTTGAAAAATCATAGCAGGAAAAAGTATAAAATTAAAAAAAACATCCAAGATCCAGTCGATAAAAATGTAATTGATATTTGTTCAGGCATGATGTAAACACGCTGTAAAAATGTTTTTTGACTCAATAAACTCGTCAAATTGAGAAAAGAATTGGTAATACCATAACTGATTGGGGAATTGGTTCACACACTGCGTGCAGTATCTGACTCGCATATTTGTCCCGCATATGCAAATCTAATAAAAAATACAAATTTTAAAGGTCATTAATGAATTTTACCAATCGATGAATTCTCAAACGAATTACTAACTCAATTGATACAGCAAACTTATGAAGATGATGTGCAAATAAATGTTGTAGATGCAATTAGAAGCGTTTAACTTCCTTTTTGAAGGATAGTTCATGAATACTTGACGAGACGAGGAGTAAAGCACACGAGGGAAAAGTTAATCGATCGATTGGCGAAAAATTGTACTGAACGTTCGCACGTGGACGGGCGCAAAAAAAATGTGTGCGGACAAAAAGAAAAGAAAGTAACAGCGATAATACTGATCGATTAGAAAAAAGAGCTGCGAAAGTAGGCCTGGATCGGGAATAATTGTTCCTAATTATTTCGTGCAAGCGCCGAAGGTAAAAAGAAACCAAAGAAGCGTCGAGCTTTTGAATGTAAATTTTTCACGTTATATCGAGGCATTTTCAACGTGGCTTAATTCGAAGCTATTTTACCAGGACCAGCAGAACAAATCGCATTATAAGTTTCGAGTCTCGATCGCGACGACGCTCGGTCCCAATCGGCCAAGTTATTGATTTTTTCACATTCATCAGCTTTGGTATAAGTTAACTCGCCGACTGCTGGAGGAGCTGACATTTAAATACGTCATCGGTATTGGCAGCGATAATTTCCAATGATAATTTCGCGCGAATATCTCGTTAGGGCCGGAGAAGCTGCAAGGGCAAGGGTCGCGCATTATTCTGCCGCTGATTGAAGCTTTGATTAATTAGGCTATACCGAGCATATATTTCGCGACTGAATCTGCATATTTGATTAATCGGCATGATCGATATCGAATAATCCGCGCTGGCCGCAAAGGAAAGGAAAGTCGTTTGTTGGAACAGCCCCAGGCCATATAACAAAACTATCTTTGCGCTCCCAATCAGACCGAAAGTAAATATACAAATTGGCATTATCGTCTTTCGTTTATTTCGCAGCTCCTATTTGAAGCGTCACCGGCACCTATCCTAATTCACACCGGCAATTGAGTTCTAAGGTTACTAACCCGATAGATTAACTGGTTTCCAGTACAACACGAACAATAGTTTATTTCATGGATTATTACAATTTCTTTATAATATTCGATGATTATAGCTGTACTTTTGAGAAATAGTTAGGTACCTTGAATTACCAAAAAATGTACAATAACACAATCATTGTATATTGTAAATAATTACAATTATCTTTAAATTAAGCACACTAGCCTTGACTTTTTTCTGAAGCTCCGTTTGATATCGCCTCTCATTTTTATGCATAGCTAATTGTCATTGATTAATAAACTTAAATTAGAAGATTATAACATTTTTTCACGTGCAGGATCGTCACATGGACAGTGACTCGTACGCACGAAAAATATTCGAGGGGCTTAGCGAGCACTTGTACATACAAATAACAATGAGAGATTATCATCGAACGATCGAGAGCGAGTTCAAAGTATTTATCAATTTGCCTATTCGCCTTGTCAATTGATTATGTAAATTTTCAAAATTATTTTATTTATACAGTCGACATTCGATAAAAACAAAAAAGTATTTTCTAAAGATCTAGCATGCAGATGTAGAAAACCCTTCCGACGTATTTTGCATTTATGTAAAAAGAGTAACTGCGCGACTTTTGGTCGACCTCTTAAAAAAAATAAACAAGTGTTTGTGACTCTTACGACGCTTGGCTCTTGTTCTTTTATGCACACACTTTTTAACCGGTCAAATTTCAATTGATGTTTTGAGTTTGTTTGTACAGTATATGTGCTGCGAAACGACATTCGGCACACGAGTGTCGCACCAACGGACTCTATTCGAACTTGAAAAGGCGCACGGATTATCGCCTGCCATTGTTTCTCACAGTTTCAGATGCACGTGCAGCGTCAACACGTATATCCACCTTACACATATATACGAAGGACTCAGTCCAGCCATCGAACTCGTGACATAAAGACCAATCGAGCAACGTTTTACAAACACCATTGATACAGTTCTGGCTGTTGAGATTTACCCCCACTGCATCGGATAGTTCGTATATCCTCTGACTTTCCTTTATAAGGAGGTTTAGCCGGCCAGTCGAGCTCATTATCAGTCGAACGTCGATTTGCTGTGCGTATCGTATTATTGTTATCGTCTCCGTATTGTAAATTCGTCGCTCTTGCGTGTCTCGTTATCGTTAACTGTGTGATATAATACGATAGGAAAGGTAATTTTCTTTCTACATCAAACATTTTAGTTCAAGAAGCAACATTAAAAATCGTTCTCTCCCCGACAATAGCTACTCGAAAACAAAAAAAAAAAACAGTGAAAACAGTTGACGAATCTGACGCTCCCTCGTTTATCATCTGCCGAGCCACTGCAAATCTGCAACCGTCCAACTGAAATTAGCGCGCCACACCGTCGTTCGCACGGAATCGAATCATCTCTACTCTCTCCTTTACCGGTAAGTCGAATTTTTTTAGAGAATCCCACGCAATTTCATAAAACGTCCGGCGCGCCGAGAGCAACGTTTTTTGCACGAGCAAATTCTGCTGGCCGATGCCGTATTTGCGATTATGTCGCGCAGCGTGTTTTGCTTTTCTCTCTGCGCCAAGCGCGCCTGCCTCTCTTCTCTCGTGTTAGTCGTATTGCGATAGCGACGTATAGGACGTACAATTTCGCGCCTTCTTTGAGAATGTGTTGCGTGTGTCGTTCGACGACGACGGCTCAGTCAGCCGCGAGCATTCCTCGGCACCGATAACACGGTCAGTGGGGAGCTTTCGCTGTTTATACTGCGCGCACAACTAACGTACGGCATCCGCGAATATAAATATGAGATCTCGCAGCTCGGCCTAGATGTACTTATTACACATGAATACAACTATAGTACACATACGTGTATATACTCAACTTTGTGTCTATATATAAGCGTATATATGCGAAGCATCGGGTGAAGCTCCTACATGTACAGATTTACGAGAATAGAAAAACAAAAGCCATTTCCTAGAAATCTTCAAGTGCTGCTGCTTTCTTTCTTAACAACATTTGGCTGATTTCAGTTAGCTCTCAGCTACTGCGATCTGATTTATGCGTGCCAAAGTCGCTAGTTCGAGGACGACTGTCAAGCGAGTCATAAACTACACTTGCATTCAATCGCACTGACGAGTATATCAGTCGTGTTTGCTTCGAATATTTTCTTTTACTCTGTTACAGTCCTGTGTCGCGCTTCTTATCGTGCGTGTCAGTGCGCGCCTTCTTTGTACTCATTCATGGTGTTTTAAGTAAATCCTGTTCAGTTGTTGACAGGGTAGTAAGCATGGTGATCGCAGAGCATGTGCCATTCCGCTTCGAGGTTACTCACGTTGACGCTGAGGGCCAATTTTTGCGAATATGGGCTCAAACCGATGAAAAGTTATATCAGTCGATAAGGGCATTGCTCGAGCCCTTGCACAATAAGATCAATTACGAGCTGGCCTCGATCCCCGTCGCGCCGAGCGCGGCCAAACCCCGTACAAAATGCCTCGTTAAAGCTATGAACAATGACTTTCTTCGTGCCAGAATTCTCAATTTTCGACCTGATGGATACATACTGGTGCAATTCATTGACTTTGGCAACATTACTTTCGTTCCCGTTAATAATGTTCGATTGTCCGATGCTTCGCAAGATATTGAATTGATTTTCAACTTACCCGATGCGGCTACGGCATTTGTGTTGGCCGATGTCGGACCAATTGGCGGTTCTTGGATCGACCAAGTTGTTAATCAGATTAAAACTATTCTTGTTGGTAATAAATTCGAAGGTGTTTATCAAAACGTAGATACTCGCAAAGCTATTAGATTTGAACTCTTGAGGCAAGATTTTAGTGAATCTCTAGTGAATAGACAAATGGCTGTGTACAGGTGTGACAATAAAATAACACACTTACATATTTATACTATTTTAAACAACAATTTTCACAACAATTTCCTAAATTTGTTATTTAATTTCAGCCCATTTTGCAAGTTACCACCAATCATGACTTTGACTAATGCAAGACAATTGAGCCAAACAAATATAACGGTTGAAAATTCTTCACGAAGCACAAAAAATCATTCCTTCAAAGCTAGTTTGTTGGAAATTGGCTCAATTCATGATGGAAAAATTTCTCATGTAGACGATGGACCGTCCAAATTTTCTGTGCAATTAGCGCATCATTTGCCCCAGTTGCAAGCAATGATGAAAAAAATCAACTCGCAAAACCATCTTCATTTACAAGAACCACCGATCGCTGGTTTAGTTGCATTGGGAGTTAAACCTAGAACTAAAGAAATTTGCAGAGTTGTCTTGAATTCACCTGGGGACACAACGTGCAAAGTAAAATCTTGATAAATTACACTTTATTCTTTGATCGTTCTATGGAAAATTTTTAAAACTACTTATTTCAGGTACATTTTGTCGACTATGGATTTGATGCAGTTTTGTCCTTTAATGATATTTATCAAATCTCTGAGGAATTTGTCACACCTACTGTATATTCAATTAGATTTAGTCTCAGTGGATGTAGTGATTGGACTCTGACTCAAGATCTTAAAGATTACTTTACAGGATTAGTTTATGATCAGAAACTGAAACTCAAAGTATGCAAGGGCCCTATGACACCGTTGATCCAATATTGTGAATTATTAGTAGATGGAGAAAATGTCAAAAATAAATTGATGAGTGTTTTCCCAGATTTGTGTACTGTGGATTATCCTGAACCAAAACCATTAGAACATGGTCAGAAAGTAACTGTTTTTGTTCCTTACATCGAATCAACATTGAAGTTTTACGTACAATATGATAAAGATGCACAGTTGTTGGATGAAGTAATGACTAAAGTTGATAAAGCTGCTCAAACAGCGCAGCGAATAGCAAATGATCAAATACATGCCAAAATGCCTTGCATGGCTTTATATGATCTTGATAAAGTCTGGTAAAAATGCTTTAAAAAAAAAAAGTAAAATAAAATATTAATTAACTACATTTTCAATTCAAATCTTGTTTCCAGGTATAGAGCATGCATGCTTGCTAGAGTAGATGATAATAAATTCAGGGTGGTTTATGTTGATTTTGGAAATGAAGAAATAGTCCATTGTGATAACTTGAGAGTTATACCTTCAGAATTGGTGAAAATGTGCCCAAGACAAGCTATTAAATGTGGTTTAAATGGACTACTATCAGGACCTATGAATCGAGAAGTGACAAAAATTTTTGAAAAAATTGCACTTGAACAACGCTTAGTACTGTCATTAGTAGATAATTCCAACAATACTAATATTGTTGATTTATTTGAATTTGATAAAGTCACTCATAAAATAACCAACAATATTGCTGAAACCATCAAATCCCATGAAGTTACTAAACGTCATATTGAGAAAAGTAACCAACTGCAATACAAACCACTTCCAGCTAAAAAGTAAGGCAAACTTTAATTAATATAAACGATTTCCTAATACCAGTTTGATAGTAAAGCATTCTTAAAATTATAAATAATATTTTGAGTATAATTGATAATATTTAATAATTAATGATCAAATTGATAAATCTCAGGAAAGACGAGCAAATGCAATTGTTGCGGTTTCAAAAGCAGACTGTTAAGAATAAAAATCTAAAAACATGGTAAATGATACATGCCCACAAATGAAACAACGCTTAAAGCTCAATTTTTTCTGCTTATATTTAATTTTTTTTTTTTGTTTTTACTTTTATTGATATATTGATTAATTGCTATTTACTATTTACATTAAAAAGTTTAATGGCACTTTGTGATTCATTGCATAAATATTAATGACAATATTTAATCTTTTAATAAAATAATGCTTAGCTTTTGTCACTAATAATGAAAAAGGTTATGGTTTCAACATATACTAGAACAATATACATTGCATAGTTAAAAAAAAATGTTATGGTAAAAGTGTTAATAATTTATTTTATTTTTGCAGCAATCGAAATGGAAATTGGAATAGAGAAGATCCACAAGGACAATCTTACAACAGACCCATTACTGAAAGAATGTATGATAACAAATTTAGCAAGGATAACGAAAATGAGCTACGTGCTGATAATCGGTTTCCCAAAGCTGGGTTTAACTTTTCTAACGTTACTCAAAACAATCGCGGTCGAGCTGGTTCAGTAGAAAGTTCAAACAATACTCGATTCCGAAATGACAGCCAAGGCAATAATGAAGTAAACAGATTTCAATCAATAAGTAGAGACAATAGTTCAGATAAAATTTCGGAGCACTCATGGGATAATCAAAACCGAAGGTTTTCCAATCAAAATTGCAGTAATGAAGAGATTCAACAAGGTACTTTTCCATCCAGTAATCAAAATCTTTTTGAGAAAGCAAAATACGTAAAAGTCATTCAGCAAAATAACTTCTCCAATGGTTTGTGTGCGAGTGCATACATAACATTAATAAAACTTCAATTGTATTTGACTTGTCATATTATTATTATTTTTCAGATAAAAAAAGTGAAAGCAGTCATGATCCAGACTCCCAACTACCCATTAATGATTGGAATACAGATGAAGATTCTCTACCGAAACAGAAAGTGGACCGTTGCATGACATCTACACCAATTTTCAAAATTCCTTCTCCTAACATAACAGTTGGAGCCGTTAAAAACTGTGAGCTTATCTATTATACCGATCCTTCTGACTTTTATGTTCACCTTTGTCCGGATAACATTGAATTAACACCAATCAGTCGAAAAATAGCGGATATATACAAGAATGCGCAAAAGGTAATGTGATAGATCACAATTGCTAAAAAATAAAAAAAGATCTACTCATTTAAAAACAAACTTTTTTTCATTAGCATTTAAAAGTGGCAAATATTATTCCTGATACTCAATGTGTAGCTCAATACTCAGAAGATAAAAATTGGTACAGAGCAGTTATTAAATCTGTCTCTTCAAATACAGCTACAGTTCATTTTGTTGATTACGGAAATTTTGAAGCAGTAAGTTTTGATAAATTACAAGAAATAGATCCAGAAATTGTGAAGCTTCCAGCTCAAGCTGTGCATTGCAAACTGTTTTGTCCATGTAAATCAACTTGGTCACCAGAAGAATCAGATGCTTTGGTTGGGGCAATTGAAAATAAAAATCTTGAAGCTGAGTTTATTTCCGAAGATAACGGGCACTATTTAGTGCTTTTGAAAGAGAATAAAACTGAAAAAGTGGTTAATGAACTGTTTTCTGGGAGTGCTGATTTGATTAAAGAAAAAAATATTCTCCGTAACAAAAACTCTGGATTAACAGTTCTTGGTGAAAAAATTACTGCATCTTTTGATTATGCTCCTCTAGAACAAAAGTGGAGCAAAATTGAAATTGATTTAAAACAAAAATATGATTTATTGTATACTTGGTATGATAGTCCAGATAGTATTTATTACCAATTACTTGAACATCAAGAAAATTTTAAATCCATGATGGATGAGCTTCAATCAAACTATCCCCAAGATCAGGAACCTTACAGAGAAGCATTAAAGGTATTTATATTTATTTATATTTGTAGTCAATGAAAAATATTTATCAATTATACATATTAAAATATTTAGGCTGGTGACTCTGTTATTGCTCAAAATCCGATCGATGATATTTTCTACCGCGCAACCATAGTTACAGCTGCTAATAAGACCGGAAATTGCAAAGTTAAATTTGTTGACTATGGAGATACAGCTGACGTCCATTTGGATAAGATATATCGTGCAGAAAAGAAATTTACTTCTTTACCTGAACAAGCCATTGAATGCTGTCTAGTGGGAATAAAGCCAGCAACAGGAACCTCTTGGTCTTCTGTAAATTTAGAAGATCTTTTTGATGGAGAAAAACTTGGCACTGTTTTCCACTACTTGAAAAATAACAAATACGGCATTTCTTTACAATCAGATGATAAAGATGTTGCTGATATTTTGGTTGAAAGAGGAATAGCTAGACACGTACCAGAAAGTTCCGAAACATCATTCAATTTGGAAGATAGTTAGTACATATTTCACATTTGATTTGAAAAATCTGAAATATTAATCATCCATTTTACTTTGAATTTATCTAGAAAATAGCGTGAAGAATACTTTTCCTACTGTGGATTACAAGCTTCTTGAAGGACAAACATTACTAGTAAAAATTTCAAGTATTGAATCTGTTAGCAAGTTTCATATTCAGTTGTATTCTGCTGAAATGTGTCAAGCAAGAATTGATACATTTATGTCTACAGTGAATCCAGGGGTAGGTTGAATCATTCAAACAATTTTTATAAGTGTGCAAAATGTCTTTAGAATAATATTTGATTGCTACGATTTAATATTCGAGTTTTTCAAACTTTCCTTGTAAATTTGTTAATGTCAGGAAATGTCCAGGCTGTTAAAATGTGAAAAATTTATTGGTTCTGGCTGTATTATTGAATGTGAGGGAAAATGGAAACGAGGGGTCATAATAGATGACTCAAAATCTGAATCTATAATTAGATTCATAGATACTGGGGAACTTGAAAGTATTGCGTTACATAGAGTGAGTTAAAAAATTAGAATACATTTGTGTGACTTCAAAATAATGCCGAACCTAATGCTGGAATATAACAACAATATAATGAAACTATAACAACATACTAGGCTTAATAACTAATTACTTGTATAAGTGAACTGATTTCCATAACTAATTGAAAACATGAAAAATCCTTTTAAACAATAAATTATCTAAATTCTTAATGGATTGTTTGATAACTTACAGATGATGAAAATGCCCTCGCCGTTAACTTCGATGCAATATCAAGCTGTAGAATGCAAACTTCTCGATGTGCCGGAATCAGTTGACAACGACGAATCCTTCCGTGGATCCTGTCTAGGAAAAACAGTTTTAATAGTTGTTGAAAAAGTGAAAGAAAATAGGTAATAAGAATAATTTGGAGTGCTCAAAGTTTATTATTTATCGAATATGAATTTGCCTTACGATGATTTTTATTTTTCAGTCTTGATGTGCGTCTATTTGACGAAAGTGGCGTAACGATCAAAATGTATGAAAATCAAAAAAGTGAAAATGTCATGCCTATAGCATCTTTACCTATCACTGAAAATTCTCATGAAGTCACTGTTACCTGGATCAACCACTCACAGAGTATTTGGATTCAACGAATAAGCGATTCACATTTAGAGCAGAGACTGCTCGATTCAATGTATGCCTACTACTCTCAACTTGGGGCAACATCACCAATGATGCCTAGACCTGGCACATTATATGCCGGTTTAAGTAGCGACGGCAATTGGTACCGCGTTCAAGTCATTGACGTATTCGATCAAACGGTTACTGTTTTACTTGTCGATTACGGTAACATCGAAGATATTCAAATCGAACAATTGCGTTACCTGGACGCACGTTTTCATGTTATACATCAGCTAGGTCTTGAAGTCTCATTAAAAACCGTTTTACATGGCAAAAGCAGTGCCCAATGCAAGGCTCTTGAGCCTCTCATGCTAGGAAAGCAATTTAAAGTAACTCTTCATAACATTAATCGTCGTTGGATCGCAGACTTTGTCGATCTTGAAGGAAAAAAACTTAGCGAAGCGCTCGAGTCTTATACGGTAACAGAGGATGAACAAGAAGAGAATGTTTTACCAAAGCATACCGTCGATGAAATGCAACCCGGAAATGTGTACGACATACACGTATCCCACATCGATAATCCTGGACACTTTTGGATTCAGAGGAACGAAGAACTGAAGGCTATTGAAACTATGCAAAGTCAACTGCAGATATTATCAAATAGCTGTGAATTAATCACTGAACGTCTCGAAATGAAGTCACTCTGTCTTGTTCAGCATAGTCTCGACCAGTTATGGTACCGAGCTGAGGTAATTGATCCACATCCGGAGCTCAAAGTTGTTCGGTTTATCGACTTTGGTATGACTGATGCTATCGAGGGTACTGAAAATCGTATTAAAAAACTTCCTAATAGCTGGGAGGCCATAGCACCTTTTGCAATTGAAAGCAAGCTCGATGTGTTGCCATTCGATGGTGAATTCACCGACAAGGCCTGCACGTTTTTCCGTGGATTAGTCAGAGATAAATCAAACGTCAAAGCTATAATTGTATCTAATGATCACCCTGTGATAATGGATGTACTTGTTGATGAAAGAAGTTGTTGTCAATGTCTCATAGAACAAAATGAAGCTCAACGTGTAATTAGTCCGGAACAGCACAATCCAGCCATAGAAGAAGAGGCAGAAGAAGAAGATGAAACGCCGCTCGATTCTCAAGCTTCCTTCGTCAGTTTTGTAAAATCTGTGGACGAATTTTGGCTTCAAGAAGACAAATACTCGAGTAATCTCAAAATTATGGAAGATCGACTTCTTACAGCTCCATTTTTTGATAAAGAAATCAATCCAAAACCAGGCTCTTTGGTGGCTGCTCATTTCCCGTTGGATGAACAATACTATCGAGCCAAAGTTATCGAAGAAACGGATGACGGTACTTTGGTTAATTATATTGATTATGGAAATTCAGGAGTTAGCAAGGATGTTCGTAAAATTCCTCATGATATCGCCAATGAAATCTCACTTGCGCGTAAATGTTCGTTAGCTAAGCCGGACGGTGTGAAGAATTGGCCGAAAGATGTAAATGAAAAATTCGAAAAATTGGCTAATAGTGGCTCAACCATTTTTATGCTCCACATTCTCAAAGAAGGTGAAACATCCGTAGTTAAGTTAACAATGGATGGTCGTGATGTGTCTTTGGAACTCCTAGAACTATGTGAAGAACCAGTTGAAAATGAAATCGTTAAAGAACTAGATGAGTCCGAAATTCAATCAGATTCTATTCTAGAGACTAGACCATCACCAATTGGCCATGATCAATCAGGAGTTTGTGCTATAAGTTATTTGATTACACCTTCAGCTTTCTATATTCACGATAGACGAATTTATGAAGACGAAGGAATTATGAGGGAAAAGATGATGCATGCTTCTGAATTTAAGCCTGTTGAAAAAATTGAAGTGGGTCAAATTTTAGCGGCTAAATATCATGTAGATAATCAGTGGTACAGAGGAAAAGTATCTTTGTGTAATCCGAAATGTATATCGGTATTTTTCATAGATTATGGAAACTTTTCTAAAGTTACTAAAGAGGATTTACGTGAACTACCCGATGAACTTAAAAATTTACCGCCTCTTGCACAATTTTGTAGTCTGAAGCTACCCAATAACATCGATTCTAAATCAGCGCAAGAAAAATTAAAAGTGTTGGCTAATGATGGAAATGCTGAATTTGACTATAAGTACCTAAGTGACAAACCTAGCGATCAAGAGCAGCCACTTCTCATAACGCTTTACACATGCAATCACCGTGACGTTGTTGACTTGTTGATTGAAAGTCAAGCGAAAGCGTCATCGAATACATCCATTGATAGTGCTTTTCACTCAGGCGCAGATCAACAAACTGTTGACAGTGAACTAAATCCGATTGCGTTAGGGGTAAGTCAAAAGTATCAAAAATGCAAATAAATTTTCGAAGAATCAGTCGAAAGTTCATTTACAAATAGCATTAATAAAAGAACCTTTAATAAAAATGAAATTCTTCCAGGATCTATAAATCAGAGCCTATCGGTAAAGGAGATCGAACATTATCCAATTGAAGATCAATCATCATCACACGGAGATTCTGGAACTGCAAGCAGCAGCTTAGCTTCTATTGAAACATCAATAATTGGTAATGATGGCCCATTCACCAGTCAAAATTCGTCTATTAATGCTCATTATTCCAAGCCTTAATGTTCGATCTCCAATTATTCACGAAAAAAGACCAATCTCTCTATCTGTTTGACAGGTGGAGACTTCGAAATAGTTTTAATTTAAGACGATTCCGAAAATTTTTATTCGGAAAATTTTGCTTCATCCGTTGTTCGTCCCCAAAAAAGTATGAAAATTCTTAGTTAAGCCTAGATCTTATTTTCTTATCATGGCATTCATTCCAAATTTTGATTTGCTTTATTGTTAAATTAATGAGAGATTTTCATAATGTTTTCCCCATTCTACTTGATAAAAATCATTGTTACATCCAAAAGTAGTAGATATTAAGAGACTACTTATTTTTCATATGTATGTAATTTTTTTTTCTAATTTCATAGTTCTATTAAAATAGTAGCGAGAAATATTGCAAAGTCTTCGAAAAATACTCCATGAGAGGTTTCAATGATTAAACGCGAATTGTTGAGTTTTATAAATTAATCATTTTTTTCGCAAGAAACCTTTTCGAGTAAAAGAAGCCTTCGACTGTTGTAGATAAATAAGTGCTATTAATAATAATATCGAAAGGTTACTGCCAAAGAGTAAAACGGTAACTATGATAAATCTACCAATTTTAATTAAAAACGAATAGCGATAGCTCGATCTGAAACACTAAGAAAATTTTTATTTTTTAGTTGTTGATAAAAATTGGTGCGAATTAATTTTTATTTTTTTTAACCATAGTGCCATAATGGTTTTATTTTTTAAATATTTAATTACCATTAAATTCATTCGTTGAGTGCATGTTCAAAAAAGGTGAATAAATAATATATTTTCTATTAAACATCATGAGAACAAGTATGAAAAAATTGTCAATTGCTCACGTAATTTTTTCATACTTTGAAGTCGTTAGTCTGATAGAAATTCCAACTTGTATTTATTTCATAAAATCATAAAATATAAATGATCGTTAATATATCTTGATTTTGTGTATTAAAATCTGTACAAGTAAATAATTAATTCTATCATCGAATTAAACATATATCAATGGTATATCACGAGATAAAATGTACCTATAATTGTTATGGCCATTTATGTTACAATAATAAGACGAGATCAATTTTGACTTTATATATTGCGCAAATCGAATTTTGATAATAAAATTTCTGTAAAAAACTGATTTCTAGTTTCCGTCTTTTTTTTATTTACAACTGTTTTTCTTTCATTATGTTATACATCAATTTAAGTAGCATTTCGTCCGCGCGCATGATTTGACACTAATTTACGAGGTGGTGGAGCATAAACCTTATCCTTTTCCTCGATCCGCAGTCGTAAATTTGGCCCAGCAGCATCGAGAATAACAGTATCAAGAGTAGGATCGCTCGGAGGTTGAGGAAGTTGTGGGTCACGTTTTTCATCGCAACAAAATCCGTAAGGTTTCTTGTTAGGAGCTTTTGGTTCTTTTTTATTTCGATTTTTGCCTTTATTTCCACTTCCCGTTGATTTTTTCATTTTTTTTTCAAGGTCAGAGTTTTGGATAAATTTTCAATTTTAATCTGTTGAAAGATCACTAAGTTTTAGAATCTGTTTGAATTCAAATCAAAATCAATTGTAGAAAATAGAAATAATACTGTTTACATTTAATAGGTTACGTTTGCTCGCGTCAATGAAAGCCGAAAATAAATTTTATTTATGATTTTTTGATAGCATGTACTTTTTAATATCTCTTATTGCATAGTTAACATCAAATTTAGTTAAAAGTTTTTACTATTTTTTAGTACCGTAACGACCGTGAATAATTTTTGTCCTAAACTGAAGTGAGGTGCATGCAAAAGTTGAATCGATTGTAAAAAACAAAACAAAAGGAAAAAAGCAGTATGAATTCGTCTGGACTCACGCCAAATTTGACTTCAACTAATAATCAAAGAATGGAAGATTCTGAATCTTCTGAAAAGCCATCAAGTACAGTTAAATTTATGAACAGAATCAAAGCTGAATTAGTTGTTGACAGACATCACAAACACATCAACAATGAGCTGCATCAAAAAAGAGTTCAAAATTTAAGGAAAGAACTAGATTATTTAAAATCAACAGAGTGGAAGTATCAGCCCATCGACCGGTATCTTCATTTTCTTCTTTTATACAAAAATAATTTAATATTTCACTTCAGATTGATGATTGATATTTTTCCTTACAAACAGGCATATTGATCAACTACACAGGAGCAGCAATTAGTCAAGAACTTTTTACCAATACCTCTATTAACAAAAATAAAGCACTAGAGATGATTGATACTGTAGTTTAATCAAAACCTTATGTTTGTAAAATGTACTTCCGGGTAAAATTAAGATTTTGAATTATATTGTATTGAATGAATGTTTGATCTTAAGTTTATTCACTGTCATGAATGATAGATAATGGATAATAGTTAAAAAGTCCTTGGAAGTTTACATGTATAATTTGTAATTATAAATGAATGATATAAAACAATTAATATTTTTATACACTTGAAGTCTCTTTATTATTTTTTATACTGAAGAAATCACTTATGTTGACCACTTTTGAGTGATTAAATAAATGATAATGTACACAAATTTAAAACAGATTATGTAAAAAGACGTAGCCTGGGCTAAATATTGCAAAATTTCAAAAAGCAGCAACACTGAAACAAAAAAAATGAATGCTCAGGATTAAAAAAAAATTGAGATTTTATTCTAATCATACAATTATATATTTACCTTAATTATAATTCCAGTTCACTGCGTTTGTATCTTGAGTTTTTGCTTTAACTTTGCGTTCAATTAAATTTTCTAAGGCTTCGCTTCTTACACTTAAAGTTTCGATTTTTTCAACAAGTTGTTGATAAGGTGATGCTGGCTGTCCACCCATAACTACGTGTCCTAACTTACTGTCTATTTTTGCATCAAGTCTGGCATTACGAATTAAATTCACAATCCAGCACTCAGCAAGATCAACTTCCATATTCAATTTTTCTGCAAGCATCCTTATAGGAAAAAGAAACATTTAAAACTGAGCCTGGTTCAAGTAAATTTGCTCTGAAAAATTATCTATACTTACTGGATACTTATGCATTGATGGATACGACAGAAAGTCTCAAAAATCATAAGTCTTGCATTCTCTACAAATTCATTTAGTAAAGCAATGAGGAAGAAATCGTTACACAAAACAATTTGACATTCCTGCAACTTCTGTCTTGCACCATCGAAATCAAAATTAACGTACAAATGTTCCAAAAACTCAGTGATGGGATCTTTATAAGTGTATGATTCTTGTTGAATGACTTTAACAAGGTCTTTCAAAGCTGATCTTCGAGAACGGTTTACAATAACTGCAGCTGCCAGGTATCGAAGAACATGTGGGCAAGATGTTTGAATAGCATTCAAGTAGCTGAAATGAAATTAGATTTGATAATTACAACCGAAGCACTTTTCATTTACTTAAACTTCTAATTATATTAGCAACTTACTGAGGTCGGTACAATAACATGTCAATAATCATGTCTCTGCCTTTAATATGATTGAAAAAAACAAAAAGACTCCAATGAATTAACCAAGTTCTTTGTTGCAAAACTTGTGGAGGATTACTATTTCCCATGTTATCAATGTACTCTCTGACTTTGTTGATGTCTTCAAGAGCAGTATCCCATTCTTGTGTAAGAATTTCAGAGGCTAATTTTCCCCATAGAGCATTCAAATAATTCTAGAAAAAGATTTAAAGATTAATGATGATGTTGCTTAAATTTCCTATTATAATTTGATTTGCACAAACCTTATCTGAAGTTGGGAAAACCAACATGTAAAAGTACAAATATGAGCTAGATACTTGATAATTTCCACACTCATAAGTGTATTTTGCAAGTTTTACGTGATCATCCATCATTTCTATCCGGAACTAAAATAAGAAGTAAAATTATTAAAAATAAACTAAAATTAGTATTAAAAGAACTTACATCTGCTTCTTCAGACAGAAATTTAATCAGAGTCTTTGAATCTCGCATGCTTTCCATTTTTTTCATTAATTTTTCATCATTAATCAGTTGAAGAACAGTTTTATTTTTTTCTTGTAAGCGTTGTAATTCAGTTAAAATCTCCTGTCTTCGAGCTTTCATCTCCTGTGCACAAAAAAATGATATTGTAGCATGGTGCAAAGTAAAGCTTTCAAGAAACTAAATACATACCTCTGGCACATCAATATCAGGATATACTTGCTTTTTAACATCAATCAAGTAATCTATCATGTTGGTCTTACTAAGCGTATCAAGCTTAGCTTGAAGCAGCTCATTTTCATCAAAATTCTGTTGAAAGAAAAATATTAAATGTTAACAATGACCAGTTAAACAATGTTTCATTATCAATAAGTTAGTAAAAAAAATGTTATCGCTTCATTTTAATTTTAATTATTTAAAAATTGTGGTGGCAGTTAACTATGTTAACCAAAAATTCTGTCCACATGTTCAAAATAACCAAGTAGATGGGTGTGTTTTACTGCTTACATTTTTCGCACTGAGGAACTCAAAAAGAGGCAGGATAAGATGCCGATCAAGGTACAAACCAATAAGGCTTGTTAAATCGAACTTGGCCATGATTGTCGAAGTTGTTATACGACTTAGAAGGGCAAAAAATAATTAAACAATCCGTCAGTAAAACTGCAGCTCGTGCAGAGCTACGAAATGCCGCCGGAACGCCGATGAAAACGTCGCTAGTGTGGTAGTGAACTCGTGTGGCGATTTGTCGAATGACGTGTGCAGATTGCAGAATGCGTGGAACAAGGATGGAATGAGTCGCTCTGATGAAGGTACGTCTGTATTAAAGGTTGGTTGTGTGGCCTGGTCCGGAGGCTGGTAATGTGTACAGTTAACAGCAGTCAGCATAGTCATCATAGCATAGTAGGTACGCGTGTGCCTACTGCCTGCAGTTATTCAGTGGATAGTTGAAATATCATAAGATACAACAGCAGAATTGATAGAAACACGTGGGTGGCGAACTTCAAAGTTCGTGAGTGTATCACGATTAAAATTCACTATCATCTGTGTTAATCTTGTTTATTGACAATTATTTTACCATGGAAGAAATACGAGAAGCCATAGGAATTAATAAAGCCACTACAAGCGGTAGTTTAATTTTCATAGAAGAACATCACCAGTCTGATGCTAACTTTGTTTTACAAGCAATTATAGCTCACTGTAAAGAAAAAAATCATATGCTGAACCTGGTTTTATTTCACAATACCTTTGGTCATTTTCATAATGTTGGAATGAAGTTGGGTTACAATTTGAAAAAAGATCTCAATAATACTGTCAATGTTATTGAGCCTTTGAAAGTAATATCTAAAAATATTCACCTTCAAAATTCTGATAATATCAAAGAAAATCTTGAATTTGATATTACTAATAAAAGTACGCATCTGGTGAATCAACTGGTGCAAATTATTAAAGATGAATGTATATCTAAAGCTAAAGAGATGTCAGAACAAAAAGTATATTTAATCATTGATGATTTGAGTCATTTGTTTGATGTAGGATTGAACGTTCAAGATATTTGGTACTTTATAAGGTGTATAAGGTCATTTATTAACGACGAACCACTTTTAACTCTCTGTGTTACCAGTCATGTTTTTGATTCCTCACTTGAATTTTGTGAGACAAACATAATAGCTAATGTATTGAAGCATTCCGCTGATCTTGTCATTGTTGTGCGTCCATTAGAAACTGGACAGTCAAGAGAAATATCTGGGAAACTTGCTGTTTATTGGAAATCTGAAAGTGAAAGATTAAGGTTTAAATGGTCAGAAGAAATGACATATCTGTATAAATTACATGATCGGGAAGTTAAACTTTTTGCACCAGGCAGCTCACGTATAATGTAAATGAAGTTGATGTAATGTTCAAAATTAGCTTTAGAAGCACAAAAACAATTTTTTGGTAATATATTTGTATGAATAAATCTTTGTAAATAAAAATATCGTTTGTATTGAACCAAAAATTTTTTTTTTATTGTTTCACAATATTAATATAATTTGTATAATTCTATTAAATATGTTTATCAGTCTAAAACTATTTGATAGTCATTAAATGGTATCTTCTTTTTAATATTTTGGTAACTACTGATGTTATAAAAGTGTTGTAATTATTGACCTCAAAATAAGCTACAACAGAAGGAAGAAAGCTTTTGGGTATAAGTAAAAACTTTAAATATTGATACATTTTTGTTATTATTCAAATCATTTAAAGATAAATTTTCTAATTTTGTAGAGGAACATGATCAACTGTTGGCATCTACATTTTTGTGAAAATATTTACTTCCACTTGATGATGAAAATTAGTTGGATGTAAAGGTATCATTTTAATAAGAATTAAACAATAGCTACTCGCTGAACAATTGGCCTATTAATTGAACAACACGTCCATTGAAAATGAAAAGGAACTAGCGACAGGTAGAAAAAATCATCCGATAACGAGGCTGGTGTCGTCGGTGAACTCGTAGGGTGGTATCTCGAGGTTCTTGGGGGCAGGCCCCTTGCGCACTCGGCCCGCCGTGTCGAAGTGCGATCCGTGACAGGGGCAGAAAAAGCCGCCGGGTACCGAGCCGGCATTGGGTATGGGCACGCAGCCGAGGTGCGTGCAAATGCCGATGAGGATGACCCAATCGGGCCGCTGGGAGCGAGCCTCGTCGGGTTGGGGGTCCCTCAGCTGGCCGACGTCCATCGCTCGTTCCTGATCGATCAGCTCCTGACTTCTGCGCCCCGCAGAGAGTAGCACACATGACTTTCGGATGGTGGCCGATCGGGCCAATCGGAGCTAGCTTACCGGTGGTAGACGAACACGGGCCTTCCCTGCCACTTGATCACCTGGACCTTGCCCTCGGGAATGTTGGAAAGATCGACCTCGGTCTTGGCGGCGGCGAGGACGTCCTTCGAGGCGGCCATCGACGAGAGCAGCTGCGTAACGACGGTCTTGGCCGCGTAGACTCCGGCCACGCTCGCAACTGCAACGAATTTGCGACGCGTAAATTGGGCGCGAGGCGCAAAGCTTTGCCGCCGTACGTACCGAAAGTTGGTGCGTAAGCCTCGAGCTTGCGATCGTCGGCGGTGTCTCTGTTCCGTCTCTCGGGGCACTTGGTCGACTCCTTGCGATAATCGTCGAAATCCGGCACGCGCATGTCGCCGTGGTACAGCCTACTTATACCTGCGAACAAAGTTTTCCCGTTTTTCTCCTGATGCGCTTAGCGCGGCACGAACGAAGCTCGCTTACGGCCTGCCGGAACGAAGCTCAAAGCGAGAAACTCTGCTCGCCTCCATGCACAGCATCTCATTTTAAGTATTTTCCGAGGGATCCCAGCCATGCTTATTTTCTTTAACTAATTCGACTTTGGCTTTGAGGTTGTCTCGCTCACTGTTGCTTCTCCTGCTTTCTTTTGTTCAATTTTTTTTTATTTTTAATTCTTGCTATTTCACGCGATATTTTAACGTTCGCTCCTTGCACATTTGACTGGCAGTTATAAATAACTATCATTATCATAATACAAATAATATATAAATGTGCCGAAAAGGAAAAACGAAAAAAGTTTATTCGTTATTTAGGGAATCAAGCTTGTATCGACTTTGTTGTTTTTTTATAGTTTTTTGATTATAAAATGATTCTGTCACGATAATTTTAATCTGTGTAAAAGACTAGTTGAACTGAAAATGTTTGTGAAACAATGATGCAGTCAGTAAAATAATGTAAATCCACTAACAGTGTGTTTTTTTTTTCAAAAATCATCACGTTTTAAATTGTTCTTATCTTAATATCTTCTTTTCTAATAATGAAGCGAACAAAGGATGCGCAATGCGTCTCAGCTCAAATGCTGCTCCTGAAGAATCGGCTTCGCAAACGAGCGTAATACTCGTCGTGCACGAGGCAAGAATCAGCCAAGCTGGATGGTTCGGGCGAAGGAGTCGCCACCGCCTGGACTCTGGCGCGCTTTTTGAGACGAACCGTGATCGCCTCGATGCCGAGGGACAGCAAGCCCGCCAGCACACCGGCCAGAAGGACCATGAACATGCCCTGGGTGTCCTCGACCATCAAGACTCTGTCTTCGACCATGATCTTGCGCGACATCTTCTTGATGATCTGTGCGCGGGTGGCGTCGTCGTTCGAGTGAAAAGTATCAAGGAGGAGAATGAAATTACCAAAAAAAAAAGAAACCTGTTTGTTGTCGTTGATGGCAGCTCGTTGGACCTGCCAGTCGACTTGGCTCCTCATGCGATCGACCAAGCCCGACTGCTGGGCCAGTAGGACGAAGCCGTCGACGTAGCGCGTGTAGAGGGACTTGCGCGGGAAGAGCTGCACGACGTTGTAGCGCACGAAGCACTCCTGGCTGATGTGCATGAGGCTGCGCTTGCTCTGGCGGGCCAGGGCAAAGTCCGTCTGGACGAGGTAGTCGAGGGCGGCCCGCGAGCCCAGGAAGGCGTACGGCCAGAAGTAGGCCCGGCTGGCGTTGCGCACGCCCTCCATCAAGCTCGGCACGTACTCGATCTTCCTGAAGAGCCTCTCGAGGAAGGGCTCGTCGTGGCCGCTCTCCGCGCCGAACCACTGCTCCCAGCCGTCGTGGTCGAGGGTGCCGATCCGGTAGCGGTATAGGCCTGCAGCTCGGCCGCCGTCTCGATGGCCTCCGGGTAGACCGGCAGCGTGATGAACGCCACGATCGAGCCCGTGTAGCAGGCCGTCACGATGATCGTGAACAGCCAGTAGATAGCTGACACCATTCTCTCGTAAGCATATGTCGACGATCGGGCCAATTATCATCTTACCCAGCAGGAGCGTCGTCGAGTTCTTGGCGATGCCGTAGTCCAGCAATGGATTCTCGACGGTGAACGAGTTGGTGTACGTGCTGAATATGTACCAGAATATGCTGTTGACGGCGCTCGGCTGCCTCAGCAGCTGCCGCCGAGTGTATTTACTGTTGAAGGAGAGCGGCACGATGAGGGCCAGGTAGGAGGCGCACAGCATCAGCCACACCGTCAGCTGGAAGGGGCCCAGCATCGCCCGGTACCTGTCGGCAGCAGTCGTCCCTTTTCGTCGGCATCGCTCTCGACAAAAAGCCTAACAAAGGTCACTGTTGGACTCACTTGGGCAGGGCGGTCGAGGCCAGCGAGATGAAGGAGGCGCAGTCGTCGAGGAACGGCATGCTCGTGTCGAACTGCTCGTGCAGCTGGGCCGTCTGGTAGATGCCCCCGACCGCCGACGAGGTCGTCCCGAGCAGCAGGTCTTGCTTCACCGACTCCAGTGGACTGAGGCCGTCGCTCGAGCGCGGACTCGAAAACTCCATCGTCAAGTTCAGGTAGTTGGCCATCATCCTCAGCAGATTCACCTCGAGTCCGTCCCAAAGGGAGTCTTCGGCTCCGGGGGAGTTCCTCGGATAGTAAATACAACGACGCAATTTTCATCGGCCAATTTCAACGACACCGAATTCCGTCGCAACGAAAAAAAAGGGACAACGAAATACGATACCTGCTGATGGCGAATGGCGGATTGTGCACGGCCGACACGAGAATCCGATGGCCCATGAATCCAGTCCCGAGTTTCTCCGGAAACAAATCCAGCCCTTGGACCGTCATGCTGTTATTTATCCAGGAGCCAAGCAGAATGGGTAAAGTCGTGCCACTACCCTCGGCGTATAACTTGTGCGTGTACAGTAAATAAGATCCATACTACAACGGTAGTCAACGAAAACGTTCGATCGAGTGAGGGAAATAGAGACCTATACAACCAACTGTTAATGAATCATCTTACACCGTTTTTACGACTGGTGCTGTGGGCTATGACGAGCAAATTTTTGTAAATCCTCGAGGCTTGATTGCGGAGAAAATCTTTGACTTCCCAAGGACTCTCCGAGGACACGATCACGATTTTGGCCTCGTTCTCCTGGCTAAGTATGTGCGTCACGGCGTAAATGTTGTACAGAAAAATCACGTAGTTCATGCATTTGTCGGAACGGTCGTTTTTGGTTCCGACGCCGCGCGAGATGTCGACGCTGTCCTGAACGACGCTCAATTTCAGACCGCCAAAGTACCGATGGAAATCGACCGGGTGAATGATTTCGTAGTTGGAATCGTAAACGACTTTGAGCGTGCAGTGGTCGAAGTACGCGTCGATCAGATGGCGCAGCAAATTAGCCAAACTGGACGTGCGATTCTGCTCGGCGAGAGACGATCTGAACACGTCTTTTTTGAGAAACAGATCCCTTCGAGCTTCCGAGCCGACGAGGAGAAAGAAAAATGCACAGGCTCGCAGCATCTCGATAAACTGAATAGCGAGCTCGAGCGAGGGGCTGGGAAAAGCACTCCGGCCCGGGACTATCATATTTATTGCCTCATTAAAACTCGACGCTCAATCATCGGATACATCAAAGCGGGGTAGCGAAAGCGAATGAAAAATAATCGATCGAACATAGATTGAAAGTTGATTTTATTGATTGACCGGCATGAGCGCCGTGACCTTGGGATTGGCCAAGGCGAAAGCCGCGCCGTCGCCGTCGCCGTGACGTCCCGCGGCCTCGTCCTGGGCTCTCTGCAGCGACGGATCGTCGGCTGCCGCAGGATGGACGTTTTCCTTGGCCAGCTCCTGATTGGCCTTGGAATTTCGCTTTTTCTGGGCCAAGCACTTGGCTTTCAAGCCGTTGAGCTCGCTCTTGATTTTATCGAGCTCGAACTTGTGATCGGCCGTCCTCGTCATGTTCAACTCGGCCATCAAACACTGCGTGCAGAAAAACGTTGAATTCATTATCGAGGCCCGTCGACGGCTAGCCACGTCGTAACTCACCTTCATCTTTTTAGCACGAGTTCTGAGGGCACCTCGAGTTTTGCTCAGACGAATCATAACGTCTGGTCCAGGTTGCTTCGACAAGACCTCTCGTAGATTTACGTACATCTTTTCAAGCTCCTTGATTTTTTTGTCCTTGTCGATCATTTCCGAGGACATTTTGAGGATTCTCTTCTGCAGCAGCTGGACTTTTTTCATGAGGTCGTAAGATTCCGGGTCCGTACCCTTGAATGGACGAACGGGGGATAGATGGATTAATTTTGGGACTGGTACAAGTTTTGGAAGTACGGAGCGAAGGCTCACCTCGAGTTTGCGCCAGCGATGAACGTTGAGAGGATTCTGCACCTCTTCCTCGAGGGCGGTGACCTTGAGGCGTTCCTTGGTGAGCCTCCGCTCGAGATTGAACATCTCGCCGCGAAGATCGGCCAGATTGGCCGTGTTCTTCTCGAGCGCCGCCTTGTCGAGCTTGAGCTTCTTGAGCTCGAGCTTGAGCATGCGGATCTCGTCGAGGCGCAGCGAGTACTGCTTCTCGGCCTTGGCCATGATGTCCTGGAGGCTCTGCAGCTTGTTGGACTGGAGCGCGAGCTCGTCGTTGCGCCGGACGATCTGCGTGCCGATGACGTCGCGCTCGCACATTATCGACTCGATGTCCTTCTTCTGGCGCTCGATGGTCGCGTCGGCCTCCTGCAGGCCGAGGCTCAGTCGCTTCTGCTCCCGCTGCAGCTCGGCCATCTCGTGCCTCAGCTTCGAGATGTACTTCTTGTTGTTGGCCAGCTCGGTCTTGAGCGACTCCTTTTCCTTCTCCGTCTTGCCGAGCACTGCAAGAGAAATAATATAGAAGAGTCGTTAAGCCCCGTGGAAGCGAGAATCGCTCGCGACTCACTGAACTCCTGTTTGGCGAGCTCGGCTTCCTTGGCGTTGAGCTCCTCCTTGGCCTGCTCGAGGAGGACGTGGCTCTCCTTGAGCTTGTCCTTGGTGTCGCCGAGCTCGTCCTGCGTGAGCGAGAGGTTCTTCTTGTAGGCGTTGCGCTCGGCCCGCACCTCCTCGAGCGCGGCGGCATTTTTGCGCAGTCGGGCCTCGGCCTCGGCCAGCTGCTTCTGCTGATCGCCGATCTCCATCTGCTTGAGCTTGAGCTCCTCCTCGAGGTCCTCGAGCTGGTCGGTGAGCTTCTTGGCCTGCAGCAGGCCCCGATCGCGCTCGTTCTCCAGGCTCTTCATCTGGCGACTCGTCTCGAGGGCCGAGTTCTCGGCCTCCTCGAGGCTCTGCTGCATCTTCCTCGTCGTTTGCTCCATCACGGCCAGCTCCTGGCTGAGGTTACGGTTGTTCTCCTCGAGGCTCGTCACGTTCTGCAGGGCCAAGTCTCGCTCTCGGCCGACCTTTTCCACGCTCTTGCGCTCGAGCTCCAGCTGGCGCAGCAACTGCTGGATCTCCAGCTCGCTGCGGCGCACCGTCTGCTGGAGCCTCTTGACGTTCTCCTCGGCCTCGGTGGCCGAGCTCGAGACTTTGGCCAGTTTCTTGAACGCGTTGTCCTTCTCGGCCTTCATTTTGCCCCACTCCTCGCGGAAACGATTGCACTCGCGCTGCAGATCGTTCATCACTTTGTCGTTGTCGTGGAGCTGCTTGCGACTGGCGTCCAGCCTCGTCTTCAGCCGATCGGCTTCGGTCTTGGTGGCCAGCTGCTTCAGCATCATGCGCTGGATCTCCTTTTGCAGGTGCTCGTTTTCCTGCACCTCGTCCTTCAGCAGCTGTTCCTGCTTCTTGGCGTTGTCCGTGCTCGTTTTCAGGGTATCCTCGAGTGTCTTCGCCCAATAATGCCACATCATCGTCCGAACGATTCAAAACGATTCATAGTAATTTTTGGCAGCAGCCAAGCATACCTGAAGATCCATCATTCGCATTTTCAGCTCGTCGAGACAGTCGAAAAAGTCCGAGCTGACTTTCTCCTTTTCTCGACGCTCTCGAGACAACTCGTTGGTCTGACGATCGAATTTCTCTTGCAGATCGGCCATTTGTTTCTCGGTCTCGATGAGCTTCTGATGATTTTCTTCGCTGTTCTGGGCCAAGGTCTTGAGCCTCTGCTTCAGCGCTTGGTTTTCGCTGAGTAGCCGCTCCCGCTCTTTTGCCAAATTGTCCTTTTGCTTGCTCGCTCCGGCATTGCTGCAAATTATTTCCCAAACAGTCAACGACCAATCGAATCGATAAAAAGAGCCGATTACCTCTCTTCGTTGGCGAGCTGCTTATTTTTTTGTTCCAACTCGTCGGTTAATTTGTCGATGGAAAATCGCAGATTGCCGATGGTTTCTCGCGCGCGCTGTTCGCGGTCGTGAGCGGCGTCGGCCAACTTTTTGCTCTCGTCGATTTCTTTTTTCAATTTCTCGAGACTCTCCTCGTTCAACTGGAACGTCCTCTCGAACTCCGATACGGTGTTTTTTTGCCCCGTCAATTCATCCTGCAACGAGTGCAACTTGTTACTTTGAGAATTCTGCATGAAGAGGCAAACATGTCTGTCAAAGTTACTTGAAGGGTCGAGCATTTTTCGGTCAGTTGTTCTATAACTCGCTGCGCCTCGTAATATGCTTCAAACAGTCGGACGTACTCGTCTCTGTATTCTGCCAATGAATCATTGATTTTCATTTCGTTCGTTACCTATGAAATAAAAACACATTTTTTGCAATTTGCTAGAAGAAGACAGTGATAGTCACATGTACCTTAGCGAAATCATCTTCCAATTTACAATAAATCGTTCCGGCCGAGCTTCCCGTAGTCGATGCCTCCCCCGAATCAGTTGCTCCATCCTGTCGATGAATATAAATTTTACTTAACGATCATAACGAATTTCTATTTGTTTTTACCCTCTCCAAATCGGCGTTCATTTCCATATCCATCATGATTGCTGTTTATTTGTTAAAATAGCACTATAAGGAACGTTGAAATTTTGCCGACGACCCCGTGGGACGTGTACACCTGCTGTATGTCAAGAAATTTTCTCCCTGCGGTGCATAGTTATGCCATGCGTCGAAATTCGTGCGTGCTCCGATGTTGACGTACTTCCATGACAACCGTGCACGATGATGAGCTCTTATCCAGTAATCAATACTTAACTCAAGTACTCGACAATATCATGAAAAATTGTGTTGAAATTATAACCTCTTCATGGGACAAAACAAAATTCATGAAAAAGACCACTGCAAATTCATTGACAAGTATAGCTTTTACTTGAACATTTAGACTAAAAGTTTTTTTTTCAAAAATAAACTAGTCAAAATTATAACAACGTTTCCACTTCGAGATAATTCATTGAACGGAAATTTGGAAATTACACTTTTTATACTTTTTACGTAAATATTCGAATCGACAAATCACTTCTAACAATTTAAGACAAAATCGAATTTAAAAAAAGAAACGAAAAATAAAACAAACAAATGAAATTACACGATAGTTGAAAAAAATTGTTGTGACGTATCATCATGAAAATTAACAGAAAGAGCATCTGGATCAATTGAGACTGACTCATCTATTTTGAAAAAAAGATTTGCATACACGATTACTCACGTGTACATACAAACATTGTTCAGGATTATAATCTTATTTCAGAAACACTTTCGTGAAAGTTTTATACGACAGATGGGTCTAAAAGTTACAAGAAAAAAGTAAATCATAATAAAAGGGCTGTTACATTATAAAGGAAGATGAAAAAATTTAACGACTCGAGTTTCAAATAACAAACTTTTATTTACATTAATTATCGTTCACCTGCATATTTTTGCGATTAAAAAAATTGTTAATTCTCAATGCACACATGTCCGGATTATTTTTGTACACACTCTGTATTTCATTTTTCCAACGCACATTTGATAGTGTGACTCTTCTGTTCTATCATAAAATTAATGCATGAGCATGTGTGCTATGATTACGTTCGAGTGTTATTTAACACATTTAGATTACAATATAGTGTGAAACATTAGAGCTTTCCAGTAATATTTTTTACTTCTTACAATTTTTGGTCATTCATATTTAAATGACAGTTTATACATGGATTATCGTGTAACCTGTATTATATACAGTGTCTCATCAAAATAATATTTCAATAACAGACAGCAAAGGCAACGTGTAATGTATTTTGAATCCCATTCTGGTATTTTTGAAGCTCTTTAAAATTTTTTTAGTAATAGCAGTACGAATCCACTGAACGATTCATATTACAACAAATATTTTGCAAAAATATAAGTGCAAATGCAAAATGGATCAAATATTTTCCCGTTACTTTGTTGTTTACAGATGTGAGAGGCAAATGAATTTTGATCTGTATAGGTAGTATTTACAATATTTGAAAGTATCCATTCTTAACGTCTTAGTAGCGCGTTTTTTAAAGTTGTAACTAGAGATGTGCCATTATAAAAACCAATACAACACACGTTTTTAAAAAACAATTTTCACTCGGAGATAATACTTCAAAAACTTACAATTAGGATTGGTCAATATCTTAGATATAGTCTTAAACCAGACCGATAAAAGCATTATTAGATTAATTGTGTGTGCTTGTAATTTTTGTAAAAAAGAAAAAAAACGAAGAAAAAAAATAATTGTGTTGTAGCGTAGAATTAGCACAAATTAAATTAATCATTACAGCATAGGCCACTGATAGTAAATTCGCAGGCTTTGCAGTCAGTGTATAAGTATTAAATATGAAATATTTATATAAAATCATTTGTAGCGAGTAGACGGAATGTAAATGAAGATTTCGGATGATTGAATATTTATAAATAAAGTTATTCAATTGATTGATACAACTGAAAAAATTATTCTAAATCATTTTGAATGTGGTAAAGAATGTACTGTAATTATTTAAAAATTTCCACGGCAGATTTAAAAGATTGTCAATTACAAAAGTGAATTTATTAAAAAGCGTTCTCACAAGGGTTTATAATAATCGTGCGTTTCCGAGACCGTTTGTCGATTATACGTAACAATAAACGACATAATTCTATAATACTTTTAAAATCTAGATACAATATGTTTGAGTACAGTCTTTCAAGTCCAAAATGCACGAGTACTAAGGGGAATATTCCTTGGTTCACATAGTTATTGTATCGTAAAGTTTTGATGAAAAATTAGATTCAGTTAGTTGAAACGTTTATTGTCTGCTTAATTTGGCACGCGAGTTTTCTTTCATCAAGTGAGCATAATACGCAGTAGCTAATATATTCAAGATACAACATTTATCTAAGAGTATGATAGGTATATCAACAAAAAAAGTTGCCAAGGAATATTCAGCGCAGGCAGTTGTACTTTATGCTTAGCTAAATCTGTTGTTTCGTCTTATATACATCATTTACACAGATGATAACGTTATTTTTACCATTGGTATATTTTAACATTACGAGAATAAAACAAAAAACATTAATAACGCTCAATGTATAGCAGTGCCGTTTGTCTTTCACTCGCGTAATTTTTATATTCTACACATGAAGGTTTTTTTTCGATATGTCAGAATATTCTCGACGTTTACTCAAGATAAGACTCGCATTATTGAACGTCCGAGCTCACTCAAGCTGATATTATCGGAATATGTTAATAATAAAATAAGTGGAAAATCAATCGCGCTATTTTAATTTTGTACATCGAATAGCGTTTACGAATTTCGCTGAAGAATATACGAGGGTCTATGCAAACGACAAGCATATAGCAATTGTCACCTAGTTAACTTTCTTACGGAAAATAATAATTGCACAAGTAATGGTTTGTTGCGTCGTGTTTTCTAGATGTAATAACTTTACGAGGTTACGTAAAAAAATTGAGTTATTCGCCGGTTAGCTCGTCGCCCTGAAGAGTTGGTCTTCAGCTGGTCGAGGCCATTTGAGTGACGGTGAAGGGTGTGACTTGATAGAGAAAGCATCGATTGCACACGCGTACGGGCTTGGTGTGTCCGAAGCGCGGCAAAGGTACGCTGTTACCGCTGCAACGGCCGCAGAAGACTTTTCCACAATTTCTACAGTGATGACGCCGTCTGACGACGGTAAAACCTGCTTGGCAGGCCATGCAACGAGGCGCTACACTGTCTGGCACCCACACGGGTGCTCGTTCCACGCATTCTTCGCCTCGTTCCGTCAACGGAGAACCTGAAATTTGCACACACAACATCAGTTCACGTGCTCACGCGTACATTTTTCAAGTTCGATCGATTTGAATACTCACTCGGTTCTTCGTTGGACTCTGGCTCATCTGACTCGTCTTCTTCGGCGGAATCTTGTCGCTCGGTAGTAGGGGTACTATCGAAATTAGTCGGAGGGTCAGCAGTTACCGGCGTGTTAGGCGATTCGCTGTCCGTCTTCTCCTGCTCCTCTTCTTCGTTAGCAGCTTGGCTGCTATTCATCAAGAAAACACACTTGAGAATATTTCGCAAGTCCGAGGCGAAGTTCGTTTGAAGTTGATCGGCCACACCAGCTATGCAAACGAACAATCTGTGCACTAGATCTTCGGAAGACCTGAACTTTGCTCTGATCTTGTTGCGATTGGCTATCTCCGCGGCCTGCATGGCTAAAGCTATTTCTTCGTCGTCCTGGCAGTCGCTCTGGAACTCGCTCGTTTCGGAGCTTGAGTCGCAGCATTCTCTGGAGGTAGCCGTGGATGCATCGGCGAGCTGTGCTCTTGGTCCGTGCCTCGGCGGATCGACGGTTCCGCTCTTGTTCGTACGTGGTCCCAGGCCGTCGTTGATGAGCTCGAGTGCACGCTCGGATTCTTGCGCCTGTCGATTGCGCTTGTAATGCCTGTAGGCCGTTCTCTCGCGCCTGAGTCGCCGGTTCTCGAGAAGCTTTCTTCCGTTGCGATAATGTTGCTGCTGAAGACGATGTTGAAGATCTGGATCTTGATCGGTCGCGAAGTGCTGCATTCGCGGGCTGGCATTTGGACTTCTACCGAAACGAGGCATCTGCCTGCTATTATGACTAGGATGAAGAGAAGCGCCCAAATTCATCAATCTCGCTTGTTTATTCGCTCTGTCGGTTGAATTGTTTCGCGAGGTTCCGGCGCTCTCCTCTGCTTGTAAGTGCCTGCTGCTCGCTGTCGCAGGTGCAGCCTTGTTGCGTCTCGATGAATTTTTTTCTCCCTGCGACTGCTTGTGATGGAGACTCTGGTGATGGCTGCGCCTGGAGCTACGTGGCCTGTGGGTCGCTCGCTGCGGGCAGTTTTCGCATTTGAGCTCGCTCCAGAATTCCCGTCGAGAAGACGACGCCGCCGAGGGATTGCTCGAACCGATATTGATGTTGAGGCTGTCCCAATTTTCGCTGTAACCGATCTGCAACTGCTGCTGAGCTGGATGCTGATTGCCATCGCAAACTGGCAGCTGGCCACTGCCGTAAGCCACTCCGATTATTTCTTCGTTCGAGCCCGACATCTGTGACGATAATCCCGAGTGATTAGCCGTTTTTTCACCCGAATCCAAGGATAGCTGGATATAATTTTGAGGATTATTTTTGACTTTGCTTCTGCATACGCAAGAAGTATCGGATTGATTCGAGTCGCGACGCCGTGGTGAATTGAGATTCGAGCAAGAGTAACTCGTATTCTCTTCCTCCTCCTCGTCGAGCAGCTGCTGTGGATGGTCACTGCTGTCGTTGCAGCAGTCTTCGTCGAAGGATCTCTTGTCTTCCGGACTTTTGTCGTACAAACTGGTATTCTCGGAAGAAATAACGGTGCATATGCCAGAATCCGTCTGTTCGGAATTTTCGTTCTGGCAATCGTTAGCTTCGAGCAGCAAATTCGAAAGATTCTTGTTGGCCTCCTCGATCAATTTTCGCGAATCTATATCCGGCGACGAGGAGGCGCGATGCTCGGCGTGGGGGTCGCTTTGACTCGGTGTAGTTCTGGTGTCTCGATCGACTCGCACTTGATTCAGCAGGTACTGAGCGGTGCGATTTCTCGGTATCTCGAAGGACGAGTCGTAAGACTGGACGTCGGACGAGTCGCTGGAGTTCTGGCGGGTCGACAGGGCCACGTCCGACACCGGCGAGTCCAGCAGAGGCAGCTCCGTCTTTTCCTTCTCGAGAATGAGCACCGCGTCGTTGGCGATCTCGTCCATGTTGGCGCCGTTGTTGCGCGTGACCGTGTAAAAGTCGGCCAAGAAGTGTTTGCAATTCGGATAACCGGTGTAGAAGTTGCAAACGAATTCGTCGAGATCCGGGACTTGGTCGCAGGCCGAGCGACCCGCTTGGCTCATGGTGGGCGACGTTTCCTCGATCGAGCACAGAAGCTTTTCCAGCATGTACAGCTCACGGTTGTTCAGCGTCCAAAGCAGCTCTCTAATCTTCATGAGCAGTGACTGGACAAAAAAAAGACAAAATAAAAATGACAACAGAAACGAGGCAAGTGTGAACAGTTATTATACATATGATACGCGCGTTATCGCGCAAAACAATGGACGCGCGTCGCTGCTATATATCAAGCGAATGATTCATTTCGTGCCAGTTATTAAAGCAATGACAGTTGTTTCCTTTTTTTTCTTATAATTAGATAATCATTTTTCGCGTAAACGATGATTCACTTGGAAAGAGTAAAAAATAGAAGTAGGAAGGTGCGATGAATGAACGAGGACACGGAGGCACATATAGCGGAAACTACTCACCCTGAACAATCGGAACATCTCGCTGATGTTGTCGGGCGAGTTGAGGCAGAGGGGGCCGCCGGGCGGTGCCAGCAGACCCGCGACGATGGCCAGCCTCGGTATGGTGAACATGAGCGCCGGCTCGTAGTTGTCGACGTCGGCCTGGCTGAGGAGGCCCCGCTCGAGGGCCCGCTGCAGCGTCTCGGAGAAGAGCACGCAGACGAGCTCCTGCTGCTCGTACTCCTTGGTGGTCTTGACGGGCACCATGGCGCCGACGTAGCAGAGCTCGAAGTCGGCGAACAGCCGGTCGAAGATCTTGAGCGACTCGACGAGCTTCTCGACGCTCGGGTCGAGGGGATTGCTCGCCTTGAGGTTCATCTGGCCCCGGAGCGCCTGGTCGCGCAGCAGATTGCGCACGTTCTCGAGGCTCTTGGTGAGGGCCTTGGCCAGTGGCCGCATGGCCGAGCTCTCGGTCTCGCGGTTCAGGATGGACGAGCCGGCGGCCAGGCACTCGGCGCCGAACCACAGCTGCCCGGCCAGGTTCTCCTGCATGACGTCGTCAGGGAACTTGACGCGGAAGTCCCGATTCGCCCGCTCGTCCGGTATCAGCTCGTCCATTATGTGGTTGCAGATGTTAAGTACTTTGTCCTGGCAGTGGCGCAACTGGTTCACCAGGCTCGAACATCGCTCCGGCTCCTGGCGGCCGTCGAACGAGTCCAGCTCGCAGGCGACCGCGTTCAGCGCCTCGTCCGCGTAGAAGAACTGGGCCAGCGGACTTTGATCTTCGCGCTGAAATTTTATACATACACATTACATTATATCAAAGACCATAGCTACTTTAACTACTGATATATTTTCAGCTCATTTTAATCGCGATATGGAGTCGATCGATAAGAAAACAGCTTTCTGTCGCTTACAGACCGAACGACTCCTAAATGCGTATAGTTAACGATAATTAATGTTAGTTCGGCTCTGATCATTTGCCCCATACTTTTGAGACCCCCACGAGGCGAAAGCATTTTCGAACGCGTCTGTGTGATTTTCTAGGAAAAGTAGGGGTCTCGCGCGTAGGTGATTCACTGATACAAGTCCCTTAAGTAATACGCATCGTTTTGACAGACAGAAAGAAACAATGGCTCGGTCGTATGGATTTTTGAAATCTACATGATCAATATTTTTAATCGATCAAAAGCTATACAGATGTGTCTGCTCGGTGGCAATCACGGGCACGTCATTAAAAGAGCCTTGGAAAAGTGAAACATTTCAACGAAGCAGCTAGACCATGTAATTCGACTATGTAATTGAACAATTGAAAAATTGCGGATGACTTCACGAGCACGCGTGCAATATACAGGAATTTTTTTTCTCTATTTTCAAGCGCTACACTTTGACATCGTAAAGATAATTCGATACGCGGCTGCGAGCTCGTCGCGTGCGTGTTTTTCTGTCCACGCAAGAGAGCAATAGTAGCGAGCCAAAGGCATGCAATCGATGCTTAAGCATCTATATATAACTATATCGCTATCGTGTAGCTGCCGACGAATACACACGTACAACACAGATATACATAAAGAGCGACATATCGACGTTTCTTTTTTTCTTTTGCGCTAGCTCGTAGCCGAACGTAAGACCGCTGCCGAGTGTCGCGCGCTTCACCTTGACTCTGAAATAAAAATGGACAAGCTACTCGTGCACAGGCCTACTCTTATTCGTTTCTACAACCCATTTTCATTGTTTCAATTTTTTTTATCGAGTCGATTTCGGCTTTTAATGCTTGCGCGTAAGCGTGTAATATAAATAAAAAACACGCCGATGTATTGGCGCTGTTAGAATAATCTGGTGTTGCTACTGCTGCTATAAGCAGTTAATGACGTCATAGGCTTTGAACCGAGCTAGAAAAGTGTATCGACGTATACCACGTAAAACTAACGTCACAATAACAGATTTCACAAACGACGTAGATTTGCACGCTATGAATTCATGAAAATGTGCAAATACATTGATTTTTGAAAAGTACATCTTTTACAATTAAATATTTAAAGGTGCATTGGAAATGACATTTTGATATGTTTCTGCTCAAAATAAAATAGAGTGCGGATGTGACCTTTGCCCCTACATGAAACATTGTCTTCGTTTTTGAAAGAACTCGAAATCACCCTTGTAATTTGTGCATAAACAATGGCACACGAAAGCTTGTTTTAACTCGTTTGTTATGCATTACTGTGAAGATGTATAGAAGAAAATAGGATCGATGAAATATATAAAAAAAGTATACAATCAACAACGTCGAAGGTTCAATGAGTGAAATGCCACGGTCAACTGATTACTCGATCTCGAGCGTGACATATTTTTTTCTTCAATAGAACGGAGATAATCGTAACCGAGAGCAAAATACGTTTCTCCGGAGCAAAGGGATGACGATATTTAAATACGGCAGGAGGAAAAGAGCGAGCGTGGAAAAATAAAAGCTGATAAATGCATGATGAGTGGAATAATACGTAAGACATAAGTGTTCTGCTAGCTCGGTACGGAGCGATAACTAGCAACTACAACCACTTGCAATGACGATTACGTTATAAAGGTTAACGCGCACATATTGTTGTGTGACTGTCTGAGTGCGTCTGTGAGTGCGTAGGCCAGCATCGCGTTGTCTGTTCTCGAGTTTTATTTTTATTCGAGCGTAAGCACGTGCTGTTTTTAATTGCAAAAATAGGTGCGTGCTCTCGGGGCAAAAAAAAAGAGAAAAAAAAAGGAAAATTATCGCTCGCTCCGTGCTGTACTGCTAGCGCGGGATCGACGCATTACTACATATCGGCTCGGAGTTACGCGTTTCTGCGGCACGACGAGGGTCGCACACAATGCGCGGTGTGACTCATCTCAGCCTCCCTCGCAGATGCTCGCTATATGGATTGTGGTGCAGGGGAGCCCATATACGATCATCGGTCGAAATATAATAATTTTTATACAGCTACTACTGAAAGGGGAACGGTTCGTGCCACAACACATGCCTAGTGCTCGTGCCTGTATCGTGCATTATATGGTCTGACACACGGTGTGTGTGCTCTGCGAAAACTGTTACATACATATAGAGCGCGCAGCCAGGCACTCGATCGCTTCGGCCCCGTAATGTTATAGCATGCCTACCTTCTATGTACATTTTTTTTTCTCACGTACAATCGCGTGATGCACCCGTATACATTATTATACGTATAGGTATACGTAAATGTGCAACGGAGATATACATGTTACACGTACGCGCGACTTTACGTTGAAACTTCCGCTCATTCACGGCGACGATCGTATATACATATAACTACATCGACGGACGCTCTCTTTTTTTCGTGCCGATTATTTTGCGTTTTGCGACGCGCACTCTTCATCCTTATCCTCGTTCTTTTTCGTCGCTGCTCGCGCGAGCCTTATCGTTATTATGTGCTCGTGCAAAATTCGAAAGTTTTAGATAAACGATCGAGGAGAGAAGCAAAAAAAAAATTGTTCAAAGAGGTGTCGATCTCTCTTCCTCCCTCCCTTTCTTTTCGCTCGTTTTGCAGTACTCGCAAAGAGCGAGAGTACACCTCGGCGAGACTTTCTCTTTTTCAATCATGAGGCAGTACTGCACAGCTGCGGTCCGTCTCTATCTCTCTCCTTCATATATGTCTAACAAAATATCACTTTCCAAAGGATGGACGCTAGAGCACGGGCGCTGGTGCTCGAGTTGTACAATCAGCTGATTAGAGGGGCAGAGGGAAAGAGAAAAAAAAGCAGGACTTGCGCACAATAAGAAAAAGCGTATAAATATTATGCAGGGACATGCGTCAGTGCCAGCGATAGATCACATTCGCATCGGTAGATCGAAAAGTCGATGAACTTGCGCAACCTGCGATTCGCGAGCTCGTCTTGATAAAGCTGATAACGATTCGACTCGTTCGAACTGGCTTGTTTTTGCCGGAGCGGACAAAAGCGAGCCTCGACATTTGATCGAAAATAAGATGGTAGCAGCGCATTTACGCGATATCAGTCGCAGTTAACAGGTGGCTTTGTTGCATTAGCACGAGCAACAAAACACACAGAGTAAGGCTAGGCTAGGCTAGGATATATGGTGCTCACCTTGGGTCTATAGAACCATTTTCTGATGGAGTCCATGATGCTGGCCACCGAGATGCTTTTCGCTATTGCTCGATCCGGATGGGGCTCTGGTTAAAAAACATACGCGTATTGGCGCGAGGCTCGGGAGGCCTTATTATCACCCGCGACACGCACATACGCCCAGCACTGATTATTATTGCTCTCGTCGTTTTTGCTCGGCTTCTGCCTTCTTGTTTCACTTTTCACAATGCGACATAATGATCGTCGACTCGCTGCTCGTCGTCGTCGTCGTCGTCGTAGTCGTTTATTGTCTCACGATAAGACTTATCGGCAGCGAAGCAGCAGTCTTCATGTCGCTGCCTGATCCTCTCTTGTGTGCACAAACAACAGTACAAACACGCTCGCTGCAGAGTGCACTGTTGACTGTGCAGCCACGGCTGCTGCTGCTGCTGCTGCTGCTCCTGCACTCACTGCCTCACAACAAAACAGAAGAGATACCGAGTCGCACATACACGCACTCACACTCGCACACTTGCACACAGAGAGGGCAGAGGCGCAGCAACGACAACTGACAAGCAGTCCAAAGCAGTCGAGCCAAGAAAAGAGTCAATGGCTGCTGATGCTACTGCTCCTAATACCGAGCAAGCACTGGCCTATCGCCGCCTCTTTATAAACGTATCGCAATGGCAATAGATTCGCCGCCGTCATTTCGATGATGGCTCGAGCGTATAACGCCTGGCGTTGTTTCAACTTTTGACTGCGCGACAATTGGCGCAGTACAACGAGTAGCAGTAGTCGCACACCGTGAAATAGTAGCTCGTCCCACTCGACATGGTAATCGGAGCTCGGCAGTCCAGCTCGAGGAGTAGCTACGGATGCAGTAGCTTGGCTCGTTCTACGACTCACAGCACGCAGACTACTGGTCCGTACTCGGAGTCATCGACGGTCTCGCGGAAACAGCAGCTGCACATGTCACTGCGGGGCCACACTCACTACCACTGATCGCAGGCTCGAGCGAGGCAACGGCCTTTGCTGCCCACACACACGCACGTACGACACGGACAAGAGGATGGATAAACAATGCAGAATGAACGGTCGCTGCTGCTACATATAGGTTATATGCTCTGCGTGAAAAAGCGAGATTACAGCGTCCGCTGCGGACTGCTGCCAGTGGACGATTCGACTCGCAACGACGTCTATATACTCTATGTGTCCGCGGGATCGCTGCTCCGACTTTGCTCTCCGACTCTGCTCCGCTGACTGCACACACTGTACACACTTGGCATAACGCTACGGACAGTACTGCATATATAACTATACATGTAGGTTGCAGGCGCGATATACACTGAGCTCGCTTAGAGCCAGACAGACTCGTTCGTTCCGCGACCGAGCTGGACTCGCTGTTCTTCTCTCTCGCTCTTTAGCCATTAAACGCTCGAGGCAGCCTCGAAGCCCCACTTTCAGGCGTCGTCGGCCGTACGTCGTTCGCTCTGGAAATTTTTAGCGTTCGAGGGGCCGCGCACAAACACGAGCGCACATCTGCTGCTGCCTGCGCGACTCCAAAATCCAAATCTGACGGACTGCTGCTGCTGAGTGCTGATTGCGAACGTTCGCGACTACGCATGCGTGTCTGGATTCTGGAATAGACTTACACTGTGTCGTGCGAAAAGTGGAGTTGCGACCGACTCCGATGTGTCGCGCGATGACTATAAAACTTTAAGCCGATGGCTCGCGAGTATAGCGACGAATAAAGAACGACGATCGACGATTGACTACTGACCGTGACAAAAGTAAAAGAAAAAAAACGACGAGAAAAATTAGCGCAATCGCGTTAGCGAGCAGTGCAAGAAATGCCGCGGGTCGACTACGAGACGAGACGTTCTGTCCTACTCGAGCTTGGCAAAAACGACTCTTCCTCGAGGACCGGCAGCTACACGACCGCGAACTCGATCTGATCCAGTTTAATTGACTGCGCGCATCGCATCGAGTCCCAAACACGCTCGTAAAAGGCCACTTTCGATCGGACCCCTCTTGATTCGACTCGTTCATATTTTGGACGCCGTTAACGAGTTACGATCGTCATCGATGCTGGCTTTGTGACGATTGATATTCGTTACGAGCGCTTAGATACGATTGAAAATGGAAAAGAAAGAAAAAAATAGAAACCGATGACCTCGCGCAGACGTGTCGGAAACAAAGTAATATCGGCGCTTCGGCATATTATATTCTACGTTATATGTATATAAGTCATCGCGCGCTCGGCGACAATTACAACGCTATACAAAGGCTCTTGGAAACAAAGACGTCGTGAGCTAAGCGGCGCATAAGCGCGCGAGAAAAAAGCACCGACGTTTTACAGTTCCGAGCGCGCGCGGCTGCTAATCGGAAAGAAAAAAATAACGAGCGAAACTTATCGCAAGGATTATTCAGTTAAACGGTTTTTCGGTTTCGCGCAAAAGGCCGCCGCCTCGTTACGTAGAGGATTGCTCTCATTGTCCACGCAGGGCTCTCGACGGAAGTACAAACTGCACGAGTCGATCTCTCGAGTCCTGCACGCTCTCTTTCATCTCCGAGCATCGGGCGAACGTCACGCACGTCTGCCGCAGCAATTACCTACACCTGCCTCGCGCGATTTTGATAAACAATTATGCCAATAATACGCGGCCTCCCTATTTACACTGCGACGATTGTTGACACTCTTTTGCGTATATATTATAAAGAGCTTTTAAATTGTGCAACGCTCGAGTAGTCGAGTTGATTTTTTCACTTATCCTCGCAATCTTCGCGTGCGCCTAATCGACGCCGATAACAACACTTGTTGTCGCTTCTTTTTTTTTACTGCCGCCGCCGCCGCCATCGCCAACGCCGCATCGATCGTATTTGCAATAATTATTTGCACGATAATTCGATGAGTGATTCGGCCCTGAAACGCACCCAGCTCTCGAGCATCCATCGAAATCGCTCGTTTATCGCTTTTCAACGCGCACCCAAGGTACCGTTCGATCGATTACAATGAATTTCGAGAAATATAAAGCTAGAAAAAAAAAGTATGCCACCGATGACCTTCCTCCTTGTTATGTGTAAAAAAAAATCTATAATTTCCAGTGGGCAAGTAGTCATAACGAATTGACAGGAAGGACGAGCTTGTATATAATGCACAAGCGCCGCTCGTGGCTTTTGTTTTGACAAAAATGATAGCAGTATTGGATACTGCATCCCAGCCTCCCGATGGAAAATTACCCGCCGATCATGTATTTCTTCTTGTTTTTCATTTTTTATTACCGAAAATTTTATACGCCTACAATGAAAGAATCTCAAATACAATCAATTGAAAGAAACGTATGTGGAGGTATACTTGATCAAGTGACAACATTTAGCTAGATTTTATTTAATTTAATGATGCAGCTGAAATTTGTTTATCCTTTCTCTACTCAACCTGTTCGAAGCAAATATAAACAGAAAACTGCATACAATGAAAAGTTTGAATAAATTTGTTATATACCCATATAAAATCCATTGTAAACTTATATAAATTCAATATTGTTTTTATTATTACAGTGCATTCGTCCTTGATAAATTATAACTAAGAATTTTAAAACTTTCAAAAGCTTACATTCTTTAAAAATATATTTGAAATAAGCGAAAATATTTTTTGACAAATATTTGCCATTTATATGAAACATTTTAGAATAAATAGATTTACTAAATTATATTAGAATGATCAAAAAATAAAATGTAAGTACAGAACTCTGTTACAACGACAGTTTATTTTTACTGTAAATACGTTCGATGGTTATGCAGAACAGGCATTGTCTCGTTACCTTCGGTTGATTTTGCTTAAAGCTCATACGTCAAGGTGGCGCTCGCAGCATTAGGTGGCGGCGCCGATAATCGACACGGTCAATAGTCAAGTTGCTTCGATCTCACTCAAGTCGAGTAAAATAGCTTTCATACAATAATCTTGCTCGTATACTATGTGACGAGAAAATGGGCGCAAAGCTCGACAAAATCGGAAAAACGACCCAATAGTCACATATCGCTGTTTCTCGCTAATGTCTGCGACACCTGCCTTTTTTATTATTATTATTATTGGCATTTTAAGTGCGATAAATGTGCTTAAACAATTACAATAAATTCGCCTTGGTCGGCACTTACTGTTCATTCCAATTGTTAATGACGCAATAAAAATCCAACGACTGGCGATATTTGCTCTAGTGCTCCGACTGGCAGTTTAATTTTATTTCATTGATATGCAGTGCAATGTACAGGACGGCAATAGCAGCAGCAGCCACAGGAGCGGGAGGAGCGGCAGTAGCAGCGTTGGCCCGAGAAGATCGTTAGAATAAAATTTGCAAAGAGCGAAACATCGTCGAGCGAAAAGGCCAGTCTTGGAAAATTCGATGCAGCGGAGCTTTGGGCGCCGACGACGATGGTTGCGCATGTGGCGTCGTTTAATATATTATATATATATACGGGTCGTGGATTGAGCAAACACTCGGGGAGCTGCCGAAGCCAAGTTTATGGCGGAGCAAGATCGCGGTTAGGTGAAAAATTGCGCCCACCGTACACGCGGCCCGCCGTACTGGCCATTAAAAGGAGCGAAAAATTTACTACGCTTCCTTTTCATTATGCGAAGGCCATTCCGTTGGACGGCGTTATCTGCACAAAAGAGGATACATTAAAAAAAAGAGAATCCAAGTTGAGAAAGAGGCGAGCGCGGAAAAAATTACAACAACTCATCGCGCAGCCCTCTTAATTGTTGATACAAGTTGATTTGCGAACAGCTCGGCAAGATTTACACGGCGTAATTATGTAGGCAGAATATAAATATGCGGAAGAAAACGTCAGCGAAAATATGCCCGGGACGAGCGAATTATTATATTCGAGCTCGAGCGAGCGAAACCGTGGCGGCGTCTCGTCGCCTTTTTCTTATCCGCGGGACACTTAGTAGCACTTACTCTTATCTTAATGACTGCAGTATAGAGAGAGAGAGAGAAGAGGACTCGAGAAGAGAGAAGAATTGAGGTTGTCTCTTTAAGGGGCTGTACGTTTTGTTTGTCGCATACTGACGCAAAGAATACGTTGACTCGATGAGTATCGGGATTCTTTTCAAGCGCAGGCAAAACGCGCGACGTACGCAGTTATCGAAATGCAATATCTCGTTAAAGCCGAGGCATTAATTAGGAATAGATTCGTGCGATGATGGTCTTGGACGCCTTTTTCCCGGCCGTTCCGTTTGAATTTTAACGATGAAAATTACAAGCTCGGTAGAAGAAATTGAAAATTATCGCTCGGAGCGACGGTGCGAGCGGCGCGAGTGTGCCTTTTTAGTACGTATAATTGGTCATTCGTTGCACGAGCGCCTTATATTTTGCGGGGAAAAAACATAGCGCGCGCTCGCTAATAGTTTTGGAATGAAAAGTCCCTTTTGCGCATTCCGGCTGTTTATTGGAATTTTCAGAATCGGCTTTCACCACGACGGGGCCGCAATCGTTACAATGTAAATCGTCGTAGGTATATATGCGAATCGCGCGCGCTCGAACGTTTCATGAAAATGAGGCTCCTCTCGTGGAGGAGGCCTGGGAACTCGTGCGCGCCATGATCGCAATTATCATGAAACTGGCCTCGGCGATAATTTCAACTTTGCTCGAAATCTACGTGCTCGAGCATCGCTGTGTGTGCGCGGCCGATGCTGCTTTTCGACTAAACGTTTAAGGCTCATCTGCGCGCGATTCACGGGACGCGCGTGCGAGCTCGGGCTGCCTCGGATACATCGGCTGTATATGGTAGTAACTCGTTCGTCGAGAGAGCTGTTGGCAATTCGAAAAGCATAATGCCGACTTCATTATACATTTATATATATTATGCTGGCATAATGTTAGTAAAAAGGCTTTCCTCGTATCCAAATTTTTGAGCATCGCCAGCTGTCAATTACCGAGGTCTGCCTTTGTTAGGTGGAGCTGGGCGCGTAAAGAGTAGCCGTTTTCGAAGATGTGCTCTTTGCGCGCGAGTCGGGCTGCAGGTCGATCGTCACGCACGGCCTTTCGTCTCTTCGGTCGGAGCAGTAGTAGTGCCCAGAGGCCGCCGGCCGGTCGGATATATATACCTGCGCGACTGTACCTTGACCCGCGATCATAGAGCTCGGACGAGCTGCTGCTGCCTATTATACGCTCTACTTCGCGGAACTATACACTTTGCGCGCTTATACGCTGTAATTATAGTTATAGGTGTGTGTGTATAACTACGTGTAGCTATATACGAGCTCGCTCTAGCTTACACATCCCATGACTCGAGCAGTCACACATCCGGTTCTAAATAGCGACTCGGAGCGCGAACGAATTGCCGATGCTCGTCCGAGCTATGTACTATAAAAACCTATCTATGTATTCCTACGCGTAGCCCGACACTACGCGCAATTACCTTTTACAGCCTCGAGCCGCTTTTATCGAGCGTGATCCTCGCGCGCTTGTAATTTTCAGCCGATTCGAGCCAGCTACAATTTTGGGCCAGCTCACCAGCAGCCCCCGTGCCGAACGTACGTAACGCGCGGTCTAGTCGTGAAAATGGATCGCGCGCGTGTCCTGTACGTCGCGGATCGGCTGTATCGCGGGCGGCGGCCCTGTTCGATCGAGCCCAAAGACAGAGGCAGAAAGAGAGAGGAGGGATTTTCACGTGTCAAAGGGAGAGGCAAGATGGAGTGAAAGCTCAGCTAGTAGAGACACTCGTCGAGTTGTCGAGGATTAGCGGCTCTCGCTTACCTCCCCCTGCCCAGCTCTATGCATTATGTAGCCGGCTATCGACCATGTTGTAATATCCAAGCCAAGAGCAGCTGATCAACAGCCACAATTATGTCTTGGCTGGCTAAAAATTATGGCTTTGGGTATTCAGGAAAAAATTCGTATAAGCGAAATTTTTCATTTTCGTTTAAAGTCTTAAAAATGTATTCAAAATGTAAAAAATTATATATTATAATCGTATATAGATGTGCCAACTATGAGTGCGTTGCTATCGTGGCTTTTAAATACAAAATAGTTGTGTCTTATAAATTGCTCCGATTCCCGAATATCCTCTCACGCTTGTCGTGAATGTAATCTTTGCGTCCTGTGCGGACTATCTTTTGGTGCCAAAACATACTCCATACTTGTTTAAATTGTTTCTCCCACTTGTTACATGCGAATTTTTTGCAAACTTTGTACACTATTTCTTTTGTTTAAACAAAGTCGATTTTCGTTCAAATTTTCTTTCGCGTTTTTTACATGTCAAATCTTTGTGCCTCCATGAACCGTATTTTGATGTTTTGATCAAATTGATTTCACCCCCAAATATCTTTTAGAAATTTTCACATCTTAATCTTCTTTCCAATCAGAATCTTTTTGTATATTGTAAATAGTATTATTGAGGCGAATCATTCTGAAATTCTTTTCTGAGCATCATCTGAAATATTGCATCAACGTATGTTACGTTGAAATGTTCAGTTATAAGAAGATGATTACCTTCAATATTTTATAAACACATTTTTAATTTCTAGCTCTTGTTTTGTTCTGATTGAAAATCAAGTTTGTTCTCTTGATTTTCTTTTTTCAATTTAAATAATAATTCAAAACAAAACTTAATTGCCGTAAGGAATTTTTTTTATTCATCATTTCTTTGTTTCTTGATGTAAAATCATCGCGAATAAAGATGAATTTATATAATGCACCATTAACTGAAATAATTTCTTTAAAGTTAAAAAAAAACACCTAATCTTAAAGAGAAATAACCGTAGAGATCCAAATAAATTTAGAGAATTCTAGAAAATAAATATGTTTTCATACACGAAACCCAAAAGTATCTAGAATTTCGGGTACGAATTTTCCCCTGCCTAGAAACTTTGAAAAATTATACAATTAATCAGTTGCGAGCTCATTACTCGGTCCTGCTGCCCAGCGAACATCGAATTAAAAACTAATCCGAAGCAGCGATAATAACGAGAGTTGCGCAGGCTTTATGCAGACTTTATGCGGGCCAGCATTTTAGCTGCCAAAGTCATTGGCGAGAGCGAGGCTCGATGATTAAGCGACGATGCGCGCCCGAGCCTGCACGGCCGAAATGCAGCAGTCATCGGAAATCATGGAGTCGTTGAAAATTGCCCGATCGACGTGTAACAGCTCAACAGTCACTGTCCAGCTTGAATATTTCATTGGCTTCGGCCGGTTCATTTCGTTCGTTTCTCTCTCGCAGCCTCCCGACTGCCCCGAATCATCATCATTGAAATATGCATGATGCGCAGCGCACAGGTCTAGCTACTGTTGGCACCCTACATATATAGCCTGCGTGTCCATTAGCACGGCTACAATCGCGCGAATTGCAGCAGTTGACTTTACGACGATGATGACGTTTTTCGCTGCATCCACGGCTGCAACCATTAAAGCCAAAAACAAATGTTATCTCGCGCGCTGCTGCTGCTGCTGCTGCACGTTGAATCAGCGCCTATGGCTGTGCCACTGATATTTCGCATTTTTACTCGACGTGATACACACCGGAGCAAGCCCGAAAACTCGTTGTAGATTAGCTTCGATAACGAGCCGCTGATTATTAATTAATTTGCCCGTGCACACGAGTTGGACGTTCAGACTCGACCGGTTTCTCTCGATAAGTACAAAAATAATTCATTTGTTTTCCCTTTTTCTTTCTCTCTCCATTCGATCTGTGTGCAAGTGTGCGCGTTTGTCCAATCGAGATGCGAGCAACGAAACCAAATACATTATTTATAAATAGAGAGACGAAAGTGCAAAGCAGGAAACCGTGAGATGAGAAAAAAAAGTCATATTGCAATTACTAAAGGATGCGATTGTGTATTAGCCAAGTTAGCTTTTTGTTTCGTCGATCGATTTCCATGGGATGCCGCTCATCTTAGCCCCGTGTATATTCATATAAGTATTTGCTTCCTGTTTGCCGCGGCCTTTCTCGAGAACTCCTCGCTGGAGAGACGTAGCCGCCGCCGCCCCGCTCCTCATCATCTCGAGCTGTATTTCCGATAGTTTTGCGGTTCACGAGTCGCCGCCAGCCTCAAAAGGATTACAGGCGTACGCCTACGACTCGACCGATTGAACTCTGTGTCTGTTTAATGGAATCGCCTGTAGAGTAGCCTGTAATAGCCTGTAGTAGCAGCGGCAACTATGCTAATAAAGCTCGAGGACGAAACGAGTTTTCCGCCGACGAGTTCGCCCTGCGAATTAATCCGACCGAGTAAGAGTCCAAGCGAGACTCTATGTACTTGGACTGGTCGACGCCACGCGAGAGGGGAAGCAAGCGTAACACGCGATCATCGCGACACTGTGTCAAACATCATTTTTCGTGTCGCTGCAATTAGACGGGATCGAGGCACTACTCGTAATTATTCAATCGTGCGTGTGCAAGCCGTAAACAGACGATGGCCTTTTTTCCCGCCTCTTCGACGAGTCATCAAATTGAAGTGAATTGCGAGGCGTATATAATACAGCCGAGGCAAAGTGCACAAAGCCCAGGGGTAAAATCGAGCGGCGGCCGAGCGGCAGCAAGTGCGCGTGGCAGGTCTCCAGGACAAGATTCGAGACCCGTGTGCTCCTGGTCCCCTCGACATTCACATATTCATCGCGCATATGCCGCGACGCGAGCATCAATCGAATTAGTTGCTGCTGCTGCTGCTGTGGCTCACGAGCTACTCTCAGCGACTCTCAGTGGCTCTCAGCGACTCGTGCGCCGATAGATCATCAATCACGAGAACATCTCGCTTTGGAAAGGGCCAGATCTTACCGTACCTACCTCGTTTCCGACAGCAGAGAAGATGTAGATCGCAGTCGAGTAGATCTACTAAACTGCACTTGCATCGCGATCGCCAATTCTTTTAATCGCAGTCGAGTAGATCTATTAAACTGCACTTGCATCGCGATCGCCAATTCTTTTAATGCGAGGACAATTGCCGAGCATCGGAAGCAGTTGGAGCGGTATAGCTATACGAATGCGGCAGTGGAGCGATCGAGTCTCCCCCTGTGCTGTGGGCCTCGCGCCCCCCCGAGCCGACTGCATCCGTGTCTTTTCTCACAATCTATTGGGCGGCTAAGGGTGAGGCATCGCGATGTAGTCGATAATCGTGCTCCGATTACCCGAGGGACCACTGCGCAGCCCTTTCGCACGGCTCTACTTTTTAACGTGTGCACTTTTGTCGGGAGACACAAACGAATAAGCCAATTAATTTCGCTCGACTCCCACAGCTGTATTGACGCGATTTCGAAAGAATAACTCGCGCGTTCCTACTGATGGACAGAGCTTCGATGCTCGCGATTCGAGTATTACATTTGCATCGGCATGATTGAGACGTCGAAACACTCGACGAGCCTGCCAGAAACTTTTTCAACCCTCCGAATCCTTTGCTGTTATTAAAATCTACTTAGCGTTTCTTGGAATTTTATCTTTGAAACTGACTTGTTTACATTACTCCGTTGCTAAAAATTCGTATTAAGTACAATTTTTAAGTCTATTGCTGCAGAATTTTTATCAATAACTTTTCCGATGAAATAAAATTGTTTCTCACAAACATAAAAGCTTCGAAATAGAAGAGGAAACAAGACAAATCAAATATTTGTCCCCAAATAATAATTCATCTGGGAATCATAGACGCAGCTTATAACACTAACTTATATAAGCCGTGTACAATATGTACATAGTAGACTGTGTCTTCTATCCTGCTACCTATATACCAGCTCCATTATATCGTATATAAGAGACGTTTGGCGCGGTTCATCTGCCCTGCAATTATCAGCAATAAAGAGCTCGCCACATCCGGTATTCGACACTCGCTCGTCTCCTTAAATATACTTGTATATATGTTTCAAGCTCCGCACCGAAAATCAGCTGAATTTCTTTCTTCTTCTGCCTTGAAGATCATCTCTCATTTAAAACTCACTGACCGACAAAGGCAAACATATCTCGCGTAAATATCGTCGCCACAGCTCAACAACGATACTTTTCTGATCTTGTAAAAAAATGAACGAAAATAAATCATGTAAGAAAAATTTGATACACATATTTTAGGTGAAAAGACTGCGAGTCGAGTTAGTAAGTACTCGCCTTTGATTCATGCTGCTAAAGAAGTATTGTTGAGTTAATCGGATATGCAACCCCAAGTAATCGAACCGACCAACCTCGTAAAGTTTATTTATGTGCTTGAATTACATTTGCAAACTTAAAAGAGCTAGGTTGCATTAGTTTTTTCATTTACTTAGGTGACATACTCAATATTGCATGTAAGAGATAAAAAAATTCCACAAGGGTCAATTCGATTGCTTAGAATTAGATTCTCAAAGATAAAAAACTCAGTCTTTCTCTAATCAACCACTTGTCTGGTTGCTCAATCGAATTCAACACGTTCAAAAAATGTTAATATAACAAATAAGCATTCAAAAAATGCATTTATAGTCGGTCATATTTGCTTGTTATAATTCATTTTGAAAAAAATATCAATTAAATTTTTTGAAATACATATACTTAAGGGGAGTCATACAATAATTCACTCCTCTTTGGCATTTTTGTGGTGTAAATCACAGTTTAAAGGTAATCAACGTTTTCAAAATTGACAACTTTGAGCCCTAAAAAATGTGGAAAAAGTTGTAGAATGAGCCTTTGTATCTAAAAATAGCTTTTTTTTACTATTTTAGCATTTTGGCCCTGTGGGCGAGGTTCGGATCAGAGTTTTACAGGTGGAGACTTCTGGTACGGAGCAAAATCTTAAGGAAGATGCTCTTCGTGGATTGAGCTTTGTGAAATTTTGATATACACCTTTATATCAGTTTTATTATTCGATATTTGCTCAAAAACATCAATTAATTTTCTTATTTTTTACTTTTTTCACATCTGCTGCCGTACAAACTTTTTATAACTGTAATTAACATTCCACAAAACTCAATCCATGAAGCGCGTCCTCCTGAAGATTTTTCTCCTTACCAGAAGTCTAATTTGAATCTTTCGCAAAGTGCCAAAATGCTAAAATAGCAAAAAAAAGCTATTTTTAGATGCAAAGGCCTATTCTACAACTTTTTCCTTATCTTTTAGGGCTAAAAGTTTTTAATTTTGTGTTCAAAATGTGGATTAATTTTAAAATGTGATTTATATCACAAAAATGCCAAAGAGGAGTGAATTGGTGTATGACTCCCCTTAAATTTAAAAGGCTGAAAAAATTCTTCGAAGAAAATGACGACGAATTAGAATTTTAAACTTGTTAAAATATTGTAAAAAAATTTATAAACGGATAAATCGGTACATGATTGTAAACAATATGATCACGAACAATTTTGACATCGTCCCTCGAATCCTGGTCATGTTTGTAATAATAACAGATTAGTCTGAAGGTAGTCTTTTCCGACCAAACAAGTCGTAATACCAAAAGATAAATTTTACGTATTCGATTTCCGTGGCACCAAAATGAGAACAAATCCAAGGAACTTATCTCAAAGGATAATTTAAGTGAACACGACATTGTTTCAAACGACAAATAATACGTTAGTAATATTTTTCAGAGGGCATTAATACTAGAATCAAACATGATGACACACCGAGACACAATTCACAACGAACGAAAAGATTTCACATGTGACAAGTGCGAACAAAAATTTGAGTTCCGAAGTCATCTGAGTAGACACCAAATATTAGTACACAAAGACCGCAAAGATTTTGCATGCGATAGGTGCGAGAAAAAATTTGTGAAAAAATCGACTTTGCTTACGCACCAAAAATTAGTACATAAAGATCTCGAATATTTCACATGCAACAAATGCGAGAGGAAATTTGAAAATAAATCAACATTACTTAAGCACAATAAAATATTCCACGAAGTTTTCAAATATTACTTATGTGAAAAGTGCGCGACGAGATTTGGAAATAAACGTAGTTTGCTATCACACATAAAGACATTACATGACGATCGCAAAGTATACCAATGTAACAAGAGTGAGAAAAAATTTGAACTGAAATCGAATTTATTTGAGCATCAAAAGGCAGTACACGGAGTCGTCGAAGATTACTTATGTGAAAAGTGCTTCAAGAGATTTGCAAATAAGCAGAGTTTGCTGTTGCACATAAAAACAGTTCATCAGGATCACAAAGATTTCTTATGCGACAAATGCGGGGAGAAATTTAAAAAAAAAACTTATTTACTCTTCCACCTGAAGACAGTACACGGAGTCTTCGAAGATTATTTATGTGATAATTGCGGGAAAAAATTTGGAAGCAGAGAGAGTTTGCTCTCGCACATGATAACAATTCATGAGGGTCGCAAAGATTACGCATGTGATAGGTGCGAGAAAAGATTTGGGGATCGGAACAATTTGAGAAGACATAAAAATATAGTCCATGAAAATCAAAAAGATTATGAATGCGACAAATGTAAGAAGAAATTTGGACTCAAACATAATTTACTCTGCCACCAAAATACAGTACATCAAAGTTGCAAAAATTACGCATGCGATAAATGTGATAAAAAATATAAAAAAAAAAGTAATTTGCTTATTCACCAAAAGTTAGTACATGAAAATCGCAGGGATTATGTATGTGACAAGTGCGAGAAGAAATATGTAAATAAACATACTATGTTCCTCCATAAAAGGACAGTGCACGAAGGTCGCAAAGATTACCCGTGTAACAAGTGCAAACTGAAATTTGGACAAAAAGGGAATTTACTCTCTCACCAAAAGATAGTCCACGAAGGTCACAAAGATTACGCATGTGATAAATGTGAAAAAAAATTTGGACGAAAAACAGATTTGTTAAGGCACCAGATGATAGTCCACGAAGGTCACAAAGATTACGCATGTGATACATGTGAAAAGAAATTTGGACGAAAACCAGATTTGCTAAAGCACCAAATGACAGTCCACGAAGGTCGCAAAGATTACGCATGTGATAAATGTGAAAAGAAATTTGGTCATAAACAAACATTGCTCCTCCATCAAAGGACTGTCCACGAAGGTCGCAGAGATTACGCATGTGATAAATGCGAGAAAAAATTTGGACTAAAAGGGAATTTGTTTTTACACCAAAGGACCGTACATGAAGGCCGGAAGGATTTCACATGCGATATATGCGAGGAGAAATTCGGACAAAAATCGCATTTGCTCTCCCACCAAAAGACAGTCCATGAAGGTAGCAGAGATTTCGGATGTGATGATTGAGAGCATAATTTTGGTGATCTGAGAAATTTGAAACGGCACCGAAAAACATAGTTCACGAAGGTAAAACTTCAGGTCGGTACCACTTCAGCAAGTCTTATATTTTACGACTTTACCAAAAAATGTGAAGTTTCTGTAATGGTGAATACTAGAAGTAAATACTAGAATATATTGACTCTCGGAAAATTTTGGATTAAGTTCACTAAAGTTTCATTGAAACTAATTTTTATACATACTTAGACAATATGTTACATAATTAACTATGAAATAATCTTGTTATATCTTAAAATCAAATGTGAATATCTTGCGTTGGTGTGGAGATTTTAAGCGCTTTTTTCTCATAGTCACGTATAATTATGCGCAATTGTATCTAATCTTACGTCAGATGATATTTATTTTTGTCATGAATAATTTACTGGTTATAAATGAACGATTTAGACTTATTGCAGAATAACATACATGTAATAACTGAAATAATGGAAAACATTGATTTTTTTCTTGGCAGTTGTAAATATACGTGTATATAAAAACTTATATAGATGTTTATGTACAAGTTTTTTTCAAATTTTAATAAAAATTTTGCCAATATGATTGTGTATTATCAGAATTCTATGCTATCAACTATGATTAGTAGGGCTGTGCGAGTACCCGAGTTTTTGAGTTGGAGTTGAGTCGGGAAAATTTAAGTACTCGAGTTTCTTTCGAGTACTCGAGTTTTTCGAGTTTTAAGTAAATAAATGGTACATTAACAGTCTCTAAATCACTTCCCTTTGTGTGTCCGACGTACGTGCCTATATACGTGTGATGAAGTGTGGTGCTATTGAATTATTTTCTTTTTTCAATTCAATTCACTGCGAATATCACACTTATAAGCATGTACACACAAAGGGAGGTGGTCTAGAGACTGTGAATTCATAATTTATTTACTTAAAACTTAAATATATTGCGAGTACCCCAAAAAACTCGAGTCCTAATAAAAATCGAGTACTCGACTCGAACTCGAGAAAAAAACTCAAACTCGACGAGTCGAGTTTTTTCGAGTACTCGCACAGCCCTAATGATCATATAATATTAAATATTAATGCTACGAACCAGAAAAAATTTCGCGTACTGTTAATTATTACTCTCCGTGCTTACTTTTGGTAACTTATTTTCTGCAGTTTTTTATGCAATGATTAACCGAGAATTTTTCATGTTTTGTTTGGAGCTGTGAATAAGGCGAGATTCGGGCGAGGTTCATTTTTTGCTCAAAATGTGCGTTGAAAAATCATTCCAATTCGTGCCAAATTATCAATTTTTATTTTTTTTACTTTTCCTTCTTTTAATCACTAGCCAAGAGTATAAGTTTTGAGAAATATGTGAAATTTTTGGTTTCCAATGATCCTGTCAGGAAATATCCTGCCTACCACAGGACAACAGGATGACCGAGTAAACCTGATGGAAAATGAACAATTTTCAATATCTTCATCTGAAATTTTTTTGCAGTTTCTTTAATCGATGAACGTCATTTTGTAAAAATTTCAAATCGATTGAACTTTTGGGTTTTAAAATATAATTTTTCAAAAAAAAAAAAAATTTTCCTTAACTGTGTTTATTTTTTACTAAATCTCTTTTATAGTATAATATATTAGATAACAAGGAAAATTGAGAATCGTACCCAAGATATCCTAGCGCAGCGATTGTGGATACTATATTTTTTTCACGGGGTCCTAAAATGATATGATGCATTGCGGGTGTTTGCATGGTAGTGACTGGCTCGTTGTTAAAAGTGGTTTATACTGCTAAAAAAATCGTAGCAATGATGTAATTAATTATATAATGTATTATGTAAAGGGGGTAAATTTGTGGAAAATAATAAAATATCAAGTGTTTGAAAAATGAAATGAATTTTAATTTTTTTTTCGTATATATATATTATATCAACCTATATTTTATCAATTCTATTATGTACAACATTTAGATAATAAGTATATAACATCACATAGCTTGAGTTTTAAGTACAATGATATTTATATGTTAGATTTCTAAGTTTCACATTTTTACTGTTGCTAAAACTAGTATCATCGAGAATCATATTTACAAATTTTGTCACATTCAAGCACATTATGCATTATCACACACTTGAACAGCAAGTTGCAACTTTTGCTACATTCTCTAATATATGTACAAGATATGTTTTAAGTGTATTTTAACATGATTAGAGCTGTCCTAAAATACTCGATGGTGCTCCTAATTATACTTGTATTTTTAAGACGGATTTATTTACAATAGGCGTCATATTCTATTTGTCATATTTTTATTACAAAGTACTTTCTGAGTCTACGTTCGTTGATTTTTGTAGATAACAATAATTAAGCTGGTCAATGTTCGGTCAAGTATTTACACGTGCATATGCTAATGATGATAAGATGTAAGTGTAAAAACAAGTTGAATCATAATGCAAAGATATTGAAGTGAAAGGTTTTTCATCGATATTTGGATGGAATGTCTTTATCTAATTGCGGTGGATTAACAGATGGGATCGGCGAGTGGCTGAGGTGGTCCATACGGCGAAGCCCATTGGCTCACTGCAGGGTGCGTCAGCGACGCTTGAGCCGCCTGAGCCTCGAGGCTAGGAACCGAGGCTCCGGAACTGTGATTCGTCACCGAGTTTGGATAGCCGACCTTGCCAAGGGCCTCGGCTTGTAGCGACAGCATCAGACGATTCGCAGCTTGCCTCTCCGCTTCGCGCTCCTCGGCCGTTTGACGTCTGAAAACAGCAAAAAAAGTGCACATTTGAAATTCACGTTAAATTGGAGCAATTCGAGCAGATCGACAAACTTTTGACACGTTTCAATGCAGCTCTTTATTTGTTACAAAGGGTATCTGGTAGAGTAAGTCAATTTGAAGATGGAAAAGAAAAAGAAGAGTAATGGTTGGAAGCAGGGGCAGGTCCGCGTCAGCTCCGAGGCGTCGTTTGGGCGCGTGCGACGAAGCAGACTGCGTGTGACACGGCTGGCGCAGATCTTGCGTGTAAGGTTGAAAAACAGCCAACTCAAGAGCGAGAGAGAGAGAAAGAGTAATAGGACAAGTAGCTGCGCACATGCGAGAGGCGCAACTACTGCAGGGGGGACGCGAAAAAACAAGACAAACGTAATAAAGTTAATCGGATTCGTCGTGGTGCCATCACTCGGCAGCATAAAAGCCACGTAGCGCTGCGGCAACGAGCCGAGGCTGAGTCGTGACTGGCGGCCGCGTCTGTTTTCTAGCACTGCTCCCCGAGTCAAGTTCATTAGAGGATTAAAACGAGTCTACGCGCTCGTGGTGTATAAGACCAAGAGCACGTCCTTATTGTCAATTGATTAGGCTGTCTCGGGCTCGCAATTCTTCCGTTTTGTACTTTCGGTCGAGCAACAAACTTGATGAGCCATTAGGATAAAGCTCCCGCCTGCTCCGCAGCCACGTCCCGAAGTGATAAAATTCAACTTTGCCAGCTAATTTGATGGAAGGATCGAAACCACTCACTCGAAGCATAAAACAGCAGATCAGAGACGACGACGACGATGAAGGGGACTCGGAAAATGTAATCGTTCCGACGCGCTCAATTATTAAGGGCTAAGCGCGTTAATTACTCTTGAAGCTGGCGGAGCTTCGAGACTAGCTGCTAGACTTTGTTTAGCTTATCTACGGCCAAGTCCTGGCGCATTGACTAATAACAGCGTCGCGGCAAGAAGAATATCAGCTAGTAAAACAAAGAGCGCAGGCCACCGGTCTTGCCTCGCTCCGAGAAACCAGTTTTCAGCCAACGAGCCATTTAATAAATCCGCACTTCTCGCGTCCACGCGATTCCTCAATTTCGCAATTCGCAGGAAGGACGATTGTTTTTCGCCTTGTAATTATCCTCGATGAGCACGTGTGTAGCAGGCTTACGTAAGGGCCGCGTCGAAATTCGATCGAAGCCGAGAAGCGAGAAAAGTTGAAAGGAGCTGTATAGCGCGCAAAACAAAGTAGGAAGCGAAGAAACGTTTAATTATAGCGGAGCTGCTGCTGCTGCTGCTGCTGCTGTTGGCGGCGCGATAGATTATGGCCCTAATGGAACGTCGCTGTTTTGCTTTTTCGCTCCTCTTCGTCCTTGCCGCGGCGCTGTTTTATTTGTTTTGTCCGAATGCGGCGATATAGAGTCGGTGCGCAGTTGCATTTTAAAAATTGCTCGAGCCGATATCGATTTGCAGTCAAGACGACGACGACGACGGCAGCGGGGCAGAGAAAATGTGCAATTCGGCCTTCATGCCAGAATGATGGGACACGCTCGCGTCGTATCGGTGAGCTTTCGAGTGTTCATGAAACGGCGCGGAATATCAGTTGTAGGCGCGCGCGCGCGGGCCCCGGTAAAGTCAATGTATGTGTCGAACATTTATGCGCGCGGGCGTGGTGTTGTACACGAAGCTCGCTTGAATATTTCAAACGAACGAAAGTATGGGGAAAGGGAGAGAGGGATCGAGTCGATTTTGCATCGCGTTATATACGTGCTATACGTAACAGAGCCGGAGATCGAAGCGGCGGCAGCAGCCATTGAATTGGAATCCGTTTGACAGTTTAAAAGCCAAGAAGCGAGCCAGCGAGAGAGGAAAGGGAGTTTGCTACTGTGTGTAGAGCGCCCTGAGTAGCAGCGGCAGCGGCACTGCACAGACAGCCCGAGAGCCAAGTAGTGCCGAGTGCCGAGTGCCGAGTAGGAGGAGGCCATGTTAGCCGTGCGGCGTGCAGCAGGCAGCAGGCAACTTGCTCCCAGCACACACAAACACACACACACACGTATAACACGTATACGATACGTATGTTCGCGAGCGAGTGTGCATTATGTACGGGACAGGGCTAAGCTGTTAGCCGACTGAATTATTGACGGCGCCGAGTTTATCTCGCCGAGTCGACTCCCGCTCGAAGCTGCCGTGAGCCAGCTCCTATATATGCTTCGCTATATGCTCCGCAGCGGAGCTCGACTCGATCTCTACCTATACCTATGTATATAGCCTGCACCGCATCTATCGCTAACTTTGCTATTGAGGCCCATACCTCTCATATTCGGAGCAACTTTTCTAGCGATCCGAGTGCAAACAAAGGCCGTCTTGGAGGAGCAAAGCTGGTACGCAGAGCTACTCGTGCTAGTTCGAGCTGTGCTCGGCCGCTCGAAATTCAATGGCTATCTAAATGCGAGCGCGAGTGCGCCTTTTCGTCTCTTATCGCGCCGCCGCTATATAAAGGAGAGCCGAGAGAACGAGAGCGAGAGAGAGAAAAGAGCCAGTTTTCGGCACGCTATTATATCGACGTATACTCAACATTTATTCCGCAGTCGATCGTGCAGTCGAGGATAACGAGTGCCACTACGGCGACTATATATACGCGACTCGAGGCAAAAGTCCGCATGGCAAAAGCGCGCCGGCTATTAACATTCCACCACCGCCTGCATATTAAGTCTTTGCCGCTTTATAAGCTTATTTATGCCTTAATGAGACGATCGTTTAGCACTTGTTTTCCAGCTTACAGCTGCTATATACAGTCTCTCTGCCCGTCTCTCTATTGAGATGTTCGCAGAAATGCTTATTGCATCTGTCACTGTACAGTCGCGTCGTCGTCGCGAGAATTATGCAAAACGCCGATAATCGCCAGTAACGCGCCTCTATAGGCCTTTTAACGAAATCTCGCCCCGAGTCCCACTCGAATTGCGCGTGGAATCGCGCGCACACGCCTTATCGCGGCCGCGTACTCTCTCGCTCCGGGACGCGGCGGATACATTTGCCAACCCAGAGAACTGCCGAGTGCTCAACGTCGCTATAGAGCTTCCGTATACATTACGTCGTCGATGCGACGATGGCTGAACCAAACTCGTGCTTCAGAGGAAGAAGGAAAGGTTTTTATACTCGACTTACCTCCACTTTGTACGGCGATTCTGAAACCAGGTTTTCACCTGGGCGTCGGTCATCTTGAGGGATTTGGCCAGAGCGGCCCTCTCGGCCGAGGCCAGGTACTTTTGCTTGTGAAATCGCTTCTCCAGTTCGGCTATTTGTAACCTCGTAAAGCTCGTACGTGGCTTCTTTCGCTTGGGCGGCGTTCGATTTTGATACGGATGGCCTATCCGTCTGGGGAAGCTGCCCGCCACTGAAACATGTCGGCAAAAAGCATCGGTGAAAATCGTGCAAAATTTTCCCTCGCCATTTCCAGCGAGTTATTTCGTTGTTCGTTGACTTTATCGGCCAGCATCGTATATATGTACCGTACCCGTACCGTGGCCGGCAGTATATTGGCCGTATTTATTGCGAATCGAATGCGCGTCTAGTGCATTAGTATATGTAAGCGATCTCGCCGTCGGATACCGAGAGCCTCTCAGCGCTAATGGCTCCGCAGCTCGCACGAGTGGAGTCTTATTATTGAGCAGCAGCTTATAAGTAGTATATAGTATATACTTGCGCGCGCGCGGGCGAGAATATAAAGCTCGAGGATCTCTATATAAAGCGGGGGATTGCGCATGCGTGCCTGTATGCATTATACGCTCGCACTTGGCACTGTGCGAGTTTGTGACGCCGAGCGGACCGACTCCCGCGACCAATTGCTGTAAATAATCTAATTTGAAGTTTATTCAAGAATTAAGCATGGCTTTACGACCAGTCGAGCTTTATCTTTATTCAAGTAATTTCAATGCTATCCAAAGTGATCGTTTAAATAAGCGTATAAAAGCACTTGGAGCTGACGGGCTAAACGTCGATGAAATCGCATAACGTACTGTAATGGAGCTGCGACAAGTCGCTTTATTATATTATTACGATATATATAGGCGAGTGGCATGCGCGCGTCGTCTTGCCAAGAGCTCAATTACAACGTTTCCATTGGCTCGCGCCATGCCTTATTTACGATTGAAAAGTTTTTGTCTCGAGCTGAGCACTGTGCTATACACGAGCGAGCGATATTTGCGCAATGGAAAACTGGCGTTGTCGCGCGCGCGTCCAAGGCCGAACGACGTAGTGCAGCCAGTACGATTGCGACGGGCAGTTTAGTCACTCGGTCATTCGCGAGCGATTTAATTTGCTCTCGCCGCCGCATAAAAGACACAATTTTTTTTCTTCCGCTGCTCGCGCTGCGCGGCTCAATTTTCGCGTCCACCTTTATCGTCTTTCCTCTTAAGCAACGGATATAATGCATTTTTATTGCGCTCCATCTCGTTGTGCATTATTAAATTAAACGATTTTATCTCGTCGGCCAAATTGCGACTATCTGCGGCGCGTTGAAAAGCAACAAAAACATGGCCAAACACCGCTTGTGCAACTCCAAGTATCGATCGACGTTGCCTCGAGCCTGCCACGCTTAATATTCCTGAATATAGTACGGAGCTATGGTATATATAAGGTAAGCCTGTGCCACGAGGGCAGGCTGGGAAAGAAATTAGCGAGGGACGCCGGAGGAAATTTACATCGGCCATGATCGTTATTAAGCTGATAATCGCCCGGCTCGTCGTCGTGTAGACGTGTTACGCGTCCCCCACTATGTGCGCGCTCAACCCCGTCGACGCAGCCGAGTCCGTTTGGATCGACCTTTCGGCGAATTTTCGCTCCTTGCTCGCGACTCAACGCTATTGTGCGTGGCATGGCACAATCGGCTAATTCTGACCCATTTGTCGAGTATGTCGTCGTTGGTTTTTCTCGTGCACAGCGCATCGTGCGTTACATACAAGCTCAGCCGTAACGAGCCACTGGTGTGGTTCTTTGGCTGCGAAACGATTTTGCGGTCGACGTGTCGAGCGAGCCAAACTTGGCGGCCGACTGATTTCGACATTTTTTGGCAGAACGAGCGAAACTAACGTTTCTTCGGCTAAAGGCTGTAAAATTTCGCCCGCTCTAACCTTTTCACTAGCTCTTCGGCGCGTCACTCATCTCTTATTTCTGCGAATCTAAGCTTACGAGTTTCGACTCGGACAGAGAGCAGCGATTCTTTTTCGCGCACGATAACGCTGGAAATTGGCGTATTTTATCTTAGCGCGATTACAATTGGCCTCCACTCGAGTTGACTTTTATAGCAGTAGGTCGGCAATTAGTTTGCGAAACTTTTCAGCGCGCTCGAGAATTCGCAGTCCCATAGCCCGACGATTTCGCGGATTTTCACACGATTGAAATTTGGTCGATTGCGAATTATTTTGGTGACGATGATGGGCGGCCACCGCAGTACTCGATGCGCGCAAAGTTTACTCGCAGAGCCCGCAACGCCTCACGAGTCTCGGCGATTTCTCGAAGCAACTCGTTCCCCCGCACGCTGGAATACATTTTTCAATATTCGTGGTCTGATTTCGACGAGGATGGATTTCAAAGTGCACTTGCTGCTGCTGCTCGAGAACGAGTCGGGGCCTGCTCGCGATCGTGGTGGAGAAACGGCTCGCGTTATAATACGAGGAACAGCAGTAAACAATGTAAGTGCCTCGTAAAACGTCTAAAGTGAAGTGTTTCAGAGCTCAAGTATCGGTCATTTCGCAGCTACGTTTATCCATTACTCGGAAAGGCTCTATAATCTTTTTTTTTTTTTCGTTCAAAAATTATTCCGCTCGGTCGTCGCGACCGACCGAATACGCGTGCACAGCTCCAACGACGTAATAATTTAATCATATCGTGGGCGACTCGAGGTACAATTGTCTATCTCCATGCAGGATTAAACATTGACAGCTGGAAAATTCATCGGATCGAGTCCGATGTAGGCGTTTGTCGCGCTTACTTCTGCGCTCGCTCCGACGTGTTCAACACGCACAGGGAACAATTTGTCGTCAAAGAGCCTCCCCAGCCGGCTGTAATGAAAAAGAAATTTGCGAGACTCGAGAGCGAGCGAGTTGGTTCATTAATAAAACAGAGGACGACGGGGCGGTTGCCGTGAGCGTCGCGTCGAGGCCGCCCCTGCCGGTTAACGAACGCCAGCACGGCGCAATTCTTAGGCTATGCGGGATCGCGACGTCGCGCGTCGAGGGTCTACCTCGAGAGTCGGAGAGCACAGCGAAGCCGAGAGAGAGACGAGCGCGATTCACGCCCGTGCTTGATATTTCTGCTGGGAAATCAGTAAGTGTTTTTAATGCGCCGTCGAGCTCCGACATTATAAGCCTCTTTATGCTAGGGGCCAGCTTAATTGTAAAAAGAAGGTGCGAACCTTGCCACTTGGATATAGGCACTCCAAGTAAGAAGATGCAACTTTTATGAGCGAGGCTACGCGAACGCGCTGCAAAATTAAAGAATCATCCCGAGGAAATTGTCTTGGCAGCTAGGCTCGCGACGCTCCGCAGTTGCGCCACGCTCTAACGAGCTCTGTGCAGTGCCTGACCCACTGAGCTTGTGTAGCATAACCTTTGCCGTCGGCCGCGCGCTACTGTCAATTATGACTCAACATTGAAATATCATCTCGCAGAAGTTGACGCAATCCTATTAAAAGCGGCGAATCCCATCTCATTCTCTCTCTCTATCTCTCTATGCAGTAGCAGCAGCAGCACGAGCTCGGGCCTGCAGCGCCGCGAGAGAAAGTCATTATTATTTGGCCGCGCGTCTACACGTTAATGGGCTGCAGCCTTCAAAGTAAATTGTCTTACCGCCGTAACTAGGCGTGCGGCTGGGGAGCCGTGCGTTCCCCATGTTCTACGTTTTATGCGCATGCAAATCCTATGCAAGTCGAATAGCAACTGTTTTTCGCTCGGTGCTCCGGGCTTCTGATGTCGTGTTTCGGAGCGAGTCTCGCTCTTGCTTCGGCTGCGTCGCTGTCTCTCTCTCTCTCTCTCTCGCGCCTCTCGAGTAATTGCCGAGGAAAGTCACATTTAATTGTGGTTGCGGTCGATGATCATGTCCTCGGCTTTATCGCGCTCGCAACGGATTATCAGCCGAAAACGCGAACCACACCTACTTTACTCCACTCGACTCTAGGCGGATTCGCGAGTCGCGAGAGATACGCGCCAAGGCACGTCATTGGCCAAGGGAGAACTGTAGCAGCAGCTCGGTTCTCGCGAGCAGTCGTAATCGTCTTGGCAGCTGTTGGCCTCGGCGGTGCCTTGGCGAGCTCCGAAGAAATTTGAATTCCACTCGCTCGGGCGTATATTTCTCGTCGCGCATAAAAGTGCCACCCCACGGGCTGCTGGCGTCGTACCTACCTACCGTACGAGCGGCTTGCTATCATTTCTCAAACTCATAACTTGTTACACGTGTAGCTGCTGCTTGAGATACCGTGTACGGAAGAGGCTGCTCCGGCCGAGGGGTGAAAAACGCCGAGCCGCGCGCAGCGAGCTTGCATTATCGATATTACGAGGCGTCGATAAAAAAATCCCATAATATTAAGCAAAGCCGTGCGAGTGAGCCGAGCAAGAGCTCGAGAGTGAGAGACGCGTAAAAAAGCTCCGTCTATGAGGCGAGCTTCATATTTACGAGATTCAGCCCTCGCCGGCGAGCTGCCACTCGCTAAGCTGACTTTACTGCGACACCCTCCCAGCTATTTTATCCTCGAGGAGACAAATACGCGCCGAGGCTTGAATTATTTCGGCGATTTGTTGTTTGCGATGATCGTCGGACGCTGCTGTGTCGAACGAATCGTTCTGCAACGCATCGTCCTTGTAATTTACACGTTTTACCGTTTGTCGATGGCCAGCCGCATGTTTTTTTTGGCGCTGTTTAATTGACTCGGATCGTTTGGCAGCTCGAGCTCGACAAAAAGAGTCAATCGAATAAACGCGAAAACAAGCTGGATAATCGAAGAGATTGACAGCGAACTTTATTTCGATGCAGGATAGCAAAGTGCGAATGTAGGCATGTTTTATTTAGGTAAATTTGTCGAGGTGTAAGCCGCATCGCGCTCGGCTGTCAATAATCACGCGGCGCGAATTATTTCGTAATACGCTCGCTGCTCGGCGCGAGATTATTAGGGTCGCGCATTACAGCCAACTATATAGCGACTCATTGGAATATACATGCGGTTTTATGCGCGGAATCCGTCGAATAATTGGATACGGCTGCTCGCGCTAATCGGCCGAATAGGGCAGATTGAATTTATTCATCATTTTGCGAAGCTGTCTATATGGCGTCATTACGACAGCTGTGTACGTGAGCTATACGTATAGACTGCAGACGCGCATCGAGCTTTTCCGAGTGCAAATGACTTATTAGCTTATGGAATATATCTCGTTGCGAGATCTAAGAAGGCATATTATGTACGGCAATTGGCATCGAATCGCTCGCTCCTTTTCATAATTCATAAATACGATGCCGTGCATGCCAAAGATCATGAATGATTCATCGCGCCACGCGCTATAACAGCTATCATGGAATATCGCATAAAGCTGCCAAAGGATGCCCAGTAGCTACGGGCGTTTTCTTTTCTGTAGTTGCAGTTTTTCTGTTATATACTTGTAGCTGTTTCTCCGCGTTATTGGAAAGCGCCTGTATACAGTATATATTTGTTGTTGCGTGGCGCGCGCGTTCATTTGCGATTAAATTGCTCAGCTCGGCGTGAAGCGCGCAAATACGATCCATATTTTATCAAAGCGAGGGTACGGGTACTTTGTTGGCTCTGTACAGCAGTAGGCACGTGTGGAGTAATCGTCGAGAGGAAAATTAAACCGAAGTCGGGTTAATTACGTAAGTCGCCACACACGTTGTTGCCGACTCGGTTCCTATACAGAGCCAGCCAAAGCACACGAGCTGCGCCCGCCGAAGCTACACCTAGGTATATAAGGCAACTTCAACGACTGTACTCGAGCTGTTGTATAGAGGAGCGAATTATATACGGCAAACGTCGGAGGCGAGAGGAGCGATGATGGACGAGCTGAATCCCCAACTCGCTGCTAACTCGATCAGTCGACGCCGCTGTTTGCCGCTATAACAGGCGCTCCACGATTCGCCCGAATTAATTCCACCTACGCGAGCCGAGCGCCTAATTACAATTGCCTAATTGGCCTTTCGCACGTGCGCCAGTTCTGGCAATTTTTTTACTGCGCAGCTCTCCTTTCTCCGCAGCTCGTTGTCGGGGAATTGCTTGGCTGCTGCTGCTGCTGGCTCGCAATGCAAACGAGTCGAAGCGATTGTGCAGTTGCCAGCTGTCGAGAGGCCATATCAATTTCGGAAAAAAAGCATTCCTCCAGCCGCAACTCGGGCTCGAGGCGCAAAAAACAAACAATGAGCCTGCAGGTGCCAAGTGCAATTGCGATATAGAACGTCTTTTTTTTCAGCCGGCCGACACGTCCATAGCCGCTACTCGGGGCCTTACGATCCAGCAAACAGCCGCATATACAAGTATTTCTCTCGCACACCGATTCTCTGAAAACATCGATATATATTATATGCGCGGCAATTGCTAACTCTGTACTCGTGTATGATGCCCAGCGGAAATAGATGATAATTTTCGACGTCGATCGCCGATCCTTAATTGCCAAAGTAAAAAAAAAAAAAAATTGCCAAGTCCTCGCGGTGCGCGCGTCTATTAATACATATAAATAAAAGCGCACGGCTAAACTGTGCGTGTGCGTGCACGCGTACGATGGCAATTAGCAGCTATGCTACACAGGTACGTGGGAAGCGATCGTTTTCGAGCTTCATCGAATTCGCGCGCGCACGTATTAGTCTAGCTAAGACTCGAACTTTACGCGCAGCTACTTAAAACTTGGTGGCAAGTCCTTAGAGGCGATTCGCCAACTCGAGGCCCTAATTCCGTTGCTGCGGATATATTTGTGTATTGTACACACACGAGCACGATGAATGTGCGCGCGGCCCGACAACACGCATCGACAGCACTTGATGAGCTCGCGTATATGGTAGTTAGACTCGAGCATTATGTACGACCGAGTCCGAGTCCAGTCCGAGCGGGGCCGCGTATAGCTTACTTTTTGGGCCTTTTTCAGATTTTGGTCACGCGATGAATTTTTGCTCTCTTCTCGGTACTCGCGCGCGCGCTCGAGTGCTCCGGCCTGCGCAGGTACAGCTCGCACGGCCCTCGAGGCTCTTTGCTTACTACTTTTTTTTCCTCCTTTCCTCTTAGCATCTTCCGTACGTAGACTTGCTTGCTTTAATTTTTGGGCCCTGTAAACACGTAAATACAGAGAGAGAGAGAAAGAGAGAAAGAGCGAGTTAAAAGAGAGGCGAGTTACCTCGCCAGCAGCTTTGGCTTTGCACTCGTTGATTCCGTCATTCGCTTGAATAATATCGCGCCTAATCTTTCTCTTGCCAGCACTCGGTAACGAATGCAAAGTGCCGTTCAACTCCGAGAATCGTCAGTTCGCTGAAAGAGTAACAAAAAAAGGAAAAAAACAGAAGTAAAAAAAAAGAAGAAAAAGAAAAGGAGTAGCAGTTATAGGTAGCACGACGAGGCGTGCAGAGAAGTGAAGAAATGGCTTTGGCCATTGGCAGCTCAGTAGTGAATGTATATACATGCGCGAGCACGGACGAGCTCGCTAAATTTGTATACAAAAGGCTGCCAACGAATTTTCTCCAGCTCGTAATACAGCCATCATTAAATGTTATCAGATGCTGAAACTTATTCAAAGAGTCGAATTAGCTTTGGCATAGGAACCTCGCCGTATACCACTGGCGGAGCGGGGCCGTTCGAATCTACGATCGCGATAATGACGCCGCAGCGAATATAAGTAGCGACGATAGTAGCAGTTGCCTTTTTTTTTTACGCGGAAACAGCGGGATTGCATATATACTCGCACACATACGCGCGTGCGCCGTGTTTACGTACAAATGCATAAAAAGCCAGCTAGAGTGAGAGAGAGAGAGAGAGAGATGGTTTTGCCAATAGACGCGAGCGCGACTAAAGAAAAGTGGCCCCTTTCCGCGAAAAGCAATAGCCGCTTCCCGTTGCCGCTCTTGCGCTCCTGCAACGTCGCTATTTGCGCACTCCGCAACGCACACGTACCTATATCCTATATATCTATACGTTCCGCTAACCGTTTCTCATCCCTACTTCTCGGCGCGCTCTTGCAGATATCGCGCGCGACTCGGCTCCTATGTACTTCGTCGCCGATAGAGAAAATATCGAGCCGCGAGGAGAGCTCGGTCGATCGATCGATTCGAGCCCGCCGCGCTGCCTTGGCTACCAGATCGAGCCGAGCAGATAACGAGCCGCGATCCACGCACCGGCAATTATCTACCTGCGCCTGAGCCTGAGCTACGAGCCTTATTACGTCACAACCCTTGAACTGCTCCTGCTTAACTGGCCCGCGATTAGTTATGCCTCTCGACTACCGATCACGCACTTGCCAAGCCGAACAAGGGCTGATAAATGACAGGCTACTTCGTACGGCAAGCATTTGTCGACTGTAGCTGCAAGCAGCGGCTTACGACTCGATGCAATGTACAATCAACGAAAAAAGTTACTCACCGGCCAGTCGGTCTTTGAGATGCGGGTGCGCTTGGAGCGGGTGGGCCGCGAGATTCGCCAGGAACCTGGCCGTGTGGAGTCCGGCGTTGGCAGCGGCCGCCGCAGCCGCCTGCTGCTGCTGCTGTTGCTGCTGCTGCTGCATACTCGTCGGCAGACCGCTCCAGGGTGGCAGCAGCGAGCCCTGGGGCCTGTGGGCCGGCACCCTGATCACGCCGTTGGCGTAGAGCAGACTCGAGGCCCCGGGGAAGAGTCTGAAGGGGGCCAGCAGGTCGGCCGGGTGCATGACGGCCGCCGCCGCAGCCGCCGCGGCCATGCTCGCGCTCGCGCCGCTGGACGATCGCTCGGGCCGGGGACTGCTGGGACTGGCCCCGTCCTCGTCGGACTTGTTCGAGTCGGAGTCGTGCTCGTGGCGCCGATCGCCGCTGGCGGCCCAACAGGCGGCGGCCCACTGGGAGGCGGCTCGCTGCTGGGCCTCCATCTCCTCGGCCGAGTCCTTGGCCACGGCCACCAGCTGTCCGCAGCTGTCGGCCAGCAGCCTGCTTATACTGAAGGGGTGCATGCCGCCGCCGGAGCGGCTCGTGGGTGGCGGGGGCTCGCTGCTCTGCTGCAGCTGCTCCTTGGTGCAGGCCTCGTGCTTGAGGGGCGGCGGCGACGAGTCCGAGTGGCCGCCAGTGTTGCCTGGACTGCAGCTGCGCTCCTCGTCGAGCTCGTCGACGTTTATCTCCTCGGTCGCGTCGAGCTCGCTGCTCTCCCCGTGCTCCGACATGGCGACGCGAATTTTAACGACGACAAACTACTGGTCAAACTACTACCCGATCTAGGCCTAGGAACTAAAGACGTCTGGTGGTGCACTTCATCGCGTCACTCGACTTATATGTATATTATATTAAACGTCGCACTGGCTCTCGAGCGAGTCTGCACAGATCCAACAACGATCGAACGGTCGTAACTCGCGCGAGTCGCTCGGCGGAGTCGTCGATAATCAATCAGAGCCGGGGGCAATTATTCGGTCGCACTAGCTCGAGGATCGAGCTCTCGTGTCAGTCGATCATGTCACATACACGCGCGCACTGCCTCAATTCGACAAGGACTTTTTCACGGGCAACAACAACAACAAACAACAACTTGTTAACGCTCGAGTCTGCTTTGGACTGGCGTCTGTCCTGGCCGGCGGTCGAGAGCAGAATCACGTGAAGCAAAGAGAGAGAGAGAAAGAGAAGCGCGTCCGGGAGCGGTGTATAGTTGCAGCTCTCGGCGTGTGCAGTCCGACTCCCCACTCGCGGGGCTCCTTCCTCTCCTCGGCTGGCTGCGCCTTTGAGCGGCGTTCAAGGAGCGAGGCTGGCCCCCCGGATCGTTCGGCCAATGCTCGAGCCCAGGACCACGCCCACCGCTCGTCCCATTGGCTCGGGGACGAGCTCGTGCCCATCGAAGGTATTCGATCCTCGAGGCATGCATGTACACTGCTATATGGCACAGAGCAGCTGCTCCGGCTCGTTTAACCTAAACGCACACGAGCTCGCTACGTTGTACACGCGTAGTACGTGTGTTCGTAATACCTGCCGCTGTATAGCTCGCTCCTACTCTAGCTGGCTCAAAGTAGCTTTAGCCGCGGCGCTTCAACGCCCACCTGCATTATTTATCGCGATTTAGCGAGCTCGTGTTCTCGCGTCGAGTCGCTGCAACGCGACTCCCTTCCTCTGCGCACTGCGAGGACTTGATTACGCGGCCACGACCTTTCGGGCCCACCGTGGAATCTACTTTTGCTACGTTTTTAACGCTCCGCTGCTGCTGCTGCTGCTGCTGCTGCTGTTTTACATGTGTGCCAATAAGTGGCTCGTCGGGCTTAAAATGGTGCCGTTGTTGGGCCCGCCATGCTGAGCTGCACTGGCAGCTCGACATTGTGCTCGCATTATCAGCTCGACGGTCTACTACTCTGGACTACGCTCGACTACTTACGCGTAAATCGCTATACGTGTAGCTGCCATAACAAAGCATCGTGTGCGCGAGCTTAAGCGAAACCGACAATCAGTCGCACGCACTTGGCAGCTTGTTTGTTTGTTCGTTCGTTCGTTTGCCATCTTTTTTAAGCCCTTGCGAGAGTCGCCTCGCGCTTCTTTATTTATACATGCGACTACTCCGCTGCTTGCACAGCTTGATTATGCCAATCAACAAATGGAACTTTTTTTCAGTTTCTCGCCTCTTTTACGGCACTCGGCTAGCTGCGCAGCGAAATTATGCTGGCAGAAAATGTCCACTCTGACGAGGCGATCCCTTGCACCCCTCCCCCTCGAGGTCAGCTCGAGCTCGTATCACTTCGACTGATTTCGAATTCCTTACCTTACAGCTGGAGCACGCATTTACTCGTGCTGTTACAAAGCAAATGTTTGCGTGCAAAAAAGCTCGGCTCGACCGCGAATCGCTCATTGCCTGGCATGCGAGTAATTGGTTGCTCGTCGAGATCTGCCCGCTGCAGTGCACGTTTGTACTCCGCACGTCAATCAATACTCGCAACTACAGCTCGATATTTCGAGCGATCGCTCGAGTTTGTGGATCGCCGAGTCAGCTCGATGCGTAATTTCAAAGAGCTCCGTTGGAAATTTCATTAAATTTATTCGTCGCTCTTACTGGCGCCCGCGCGCGATATCGTCGACGAAAATGCCGTACTGGAGCGAGGCAAATCGAATTGCCTTTCTTATTATATATTTCTCGCGATGTAAGTAGCTACTTGGGGCGTATCTGGCGTTTACGCGGAGGTATGGAGTCGTAGCCGAACGCAACATCTGTAGCTGCGAAAACGCGTATATATTTTTAACGCATTCGCCAACACGCTGAGAACTCGCTGTGTACTACGCGCGTAAAATTCGCACGTATGCTCGAGCCAGGCATAGCGCAGGGGCTCGGCACAAGAGCCACGTTTCTTGCTCTCGATTTGCCGAATTAAAACGTCGAAAATTCCCTGAATAATTCGTAGCTTGGCACGAGTTTTATACCAAACAAGCGGCAACGCGCGGCGAATGCGGAAAATAAATATGTACTAGCTGTAATCGATCGCTCGGCAGGCGAAAGAAAGCAAATACGAAAAGAAAAGGCAAAAGCTGCGCAGTCATGAGTACATCGAGGCGCGATTACTCGATATCGAGCAAAAAAAAAGGCAACTCGGCGCTTCCTGCGCGTCCAACTGCGCTATACGCAATTGCAGAGCATCTCGTTGAGGCAAATGGCTCGTGTAGTCGGGCGGGCTGATGGAGATGAAACAGCGATCGCTCGAGACTCGATCGAATCCATCGGGAGGGCGGCGCGCAGTTTACAGTTTACAGAGCTTGGCTGGGATGTTCGTCGAGCTGCGCCGGGGGGGCTTACAGTTGTCGCAAGTGTCAGATCTATCTCGACGTCACTTAGATCTTTTCACCGGCTGGCGAATAATTCAGGCCTTTTTCTTGCCGCCAACGTTCGCTATCTATCCTTTTTACAGCAATAAGAAAAAGGGAGCTGGAAAAACGAAAAGCAGAGAAAGAGAGAGAAAGAGAGGAGAGAAAAAGCGAGAAAGAAGAAGGCAGCTCCGAAAGCGAAATGGCTGTAGGGTGGCGCGGGTTGACTTGCCCCGGGTTGACCGCTTTGAAAACAACGCGGTGACAGCGCTATCATATTTTATTCAGGTAAACAGCCGAGCCGGAGTGCCGAGCGCGCACAGCAGCCAGCAGCCAACGCAGAGCAGCGCAACCAACAGAGCGCGGCACCTTGAAAAATAATGAGGGAGAGAGAGAGACGAGCAAGGATATTCGAGTTTAACAAAGGTAAATGCGCAGAGACCGAGTGAACCCAGGTCGAGGTTGTTTGCAATTACGCGCAGCAGCGAGGCGACGATTAGTAGCGCTTGGCTCTCTCTCGCAACGATCATCCTCTATTCTCTGCGGCGGCGGAGCTGGCGGCTCTCTCGAGTTGCACTGCAGCTATATAGCAAAGATAGACTGACAGCTGCTAAACGCTAGTCGCGTACTCGTCGCTGGCACGTAGCAGATCCTGCGCTTTTAGGATACTCATCCGTTTGCGCGCGATCGTTTCGGCTGTCACTTTGCATGAGGCTCGCTCGAGGGCGCCCTCGAGGAGGAGCGTGAGGCGCATATAATATAAAGCGCGCCTCGTATATATGTAAGGACGAGAGCGGCTTTAGCGGCCTAAGCCAAGACGCTGGCGCATGATGGAACGCCACTTCAATTTTCCTCGCCCCGGCTTACGCTGCTGGATTTGGCCCAACTGACATAACAATTTCTCCTAAAGCGGATGAAAGCACTTTTCTCGAATTATCGCTCCTTGAGCCTTTGCTATTCGTATACCTACACGCCTCCAGTCCCCCCTGCCCCCGAAGTTCGAGTTTGAATCGCGCGTCGCGATCGATGCATCCGCGCGCGACGCTCATCAAGTATTAACGAGCCGTGTACGTATCTGCTCCTGCACTTGAAATTCCAATCAACGAGTCACGAGGCCCGATCGCCCCGCGCGTACTTAGTAGTCGCGTGTCCCCCGCGTTCTTTTCGCAGCCGATGATCCCGAGCAAAGAAACTGTACTGTACTGCCGCCTGCCACTTGCATCTCTCCGGGGACTGGAGCGCGAGCCCACAGGCCTACGCTGTCCTGACTGATTAGACCCTTGCTGATCGCTCCGATGTCTCTCTCTCTCTCTCTCTCACCCACTTCATCTCGATACAGCCATCTCTATTGTATACGCGTTATAACGTTGTGCGATTGAAAGCTCAGCTTGTTGAACACTGCAGTAGCTCCCCCCGCGCCACCTAAAAGTCCCCATGTATATCCAATTAGACGAAATTGCGAGATACCAATTTTTCTCTCCGAATCATTATACACATTAATACATTCATGGCTCGTGCGATGAACGTATAGCACGTATATACGTATATCAAGTATATGTACGTACGTACCGCGAGCTGACCTCGTCCTTTTTTCGCCACATTCTCATCGTGCCCGTAATAATATTACTTCTCTCTCGTCGGTCGTGCACTCGTAAGCACGCTTTATAATATGTTCCGCTCGATTACGTGCATGTGCATGCGCCTAATAGCGGCTGCAGTCCAATCGGGCTCCAATAAAATGTATGCTCTCGTCGTCGTCGCGCGGAGAAAGGATTAACCTAGATTCGCGTCCGCGTAATATGTGCGAAAGCGCTAACCTCTTCTCCGACCAGCTCGCTTTTACGATATATATTTTATAAACTCCAATCTAGTGTTTACCGCTTTTCATTGGAACGCGCGAGGCTCTCTCCTTCGGATGCTTCTGCTTCGTCTACTTCTTCGTCTTTTTTTCCTTACCTACCTTTTTTTTCGTCCAGCCGATATCGTATGTAAATAAGTTATGCGCAGCCGAGTACTGCTGAGCAAGCCTATAAACCTGAAGAGGCCGCGCCGCAAAGTTTTCCAAACTTCGCCAAAGCAGGAGCGACGTTGTACAATAAGATTCGAGTTTATAAGAGCCGAGGATGGCAAATAAAATGTCAACTGTATTATAGGAAAAGGAGAGCGGCCCGTCGAATTTTCTGAAAACTCCGGGCCGCGCGAGCCAATCCTGACAAGCGGCAGCGGCTGCGCGCGCCAAAAAATTTACCAGGCAAACTTTATCCCCAAGGATTTCGGGATTTCTCGGCCCGACTCTCGCTCGGCTCTACTCAGCCCTCGCAACTTTTAAAGTATAAGCTAAAACATTTAGCGTCGGCGGCGGCGGCAAACTTGGCTTTTGCTCGCGCACCCATGCACCTGTGTGTGAGGATGCATCGCGCGGCAACCCATGAAACTTTCATTCATACGTCGCAGCTAACAACGGGGGAGTGCGGGTGAAAATATTTTGCTCACGGAACAGAGGGGGGGCCACGCCACGTATACAACCCCCAGCCGTACTTTTGATAAATATTGCTCCACTCTGCCTGCGCCTGGTCTGGCCCCGAGTGTATTACACATCATTTTCTTTTACTGCAGAATAAGTCTTTTCATTACAGGATTATATTCCAATCGAAACGCTGAAATTGTTTCTCAAAGCGTTATATTTTTGCCGAGCCAGGCGCAATTGCAATATTGTAACGGGATTCAATTAAGGCACCCGCTCATGCTCGCAACGAGAACCCACTCAATTTAAGCTTTCGAGATTTTTTTTCTTTGATTGATTAACAAGACCGACTCGACAGGTCCTTCGCGAGTTTCATGAAAAAAGCTTTCACTCTTGCTGCGGCTCGGAAATGAAGCAGCTATACATAATAACAAACAGCCTTTTCCATTTTCAGAGACTCGCTTAAAAATCCAGCTTGATTATCCGTACGCTGGCTAAAGAATAATGAAGAAAAAAAGCAAAGTGCGAGAAAATGTTCTCGGGCAGCCACGAGGGAAGAGTTAATCGTTGCTAGTGTAAATTAGAGGAAGGCCGATATTCGTTTGGTAGGAAAATTACGAGAATATTCAGTGAAACGGCTAGATTTACGAGCTGTGCAGATCCAGTTCTATACATACATTGTAGGTGTATAAAAGCACAGTAGGTATAGAGCAGGAAACAAGTGCGGGCCAACCCCTGGCAGTGGTCTCGCGCGTTTGTCTGGACGATTTCAGCCGCATAAATCACCGAGAAAAAAATCGCGCTCGCCCGAGCGACAGATCCGCAGGAGGGTGTGCTGTGCCGCCTGCGTTTCGACCGCTCGAGTTTATTCAATAAACTTGTTCGAGTCTATTACTGCGGCTATCGCGTCAAACCGATGTAAAATTATCGCATTCGGTCTCGCATACGTATACAAGCCACAGAAATAGACTGGCCGGCGCGAGAAAAAAAATCTGTTTACTGGTCGTGTATATAGGTATAAGTTTTGGCCGAGTTGAGTCGCCGATAAATAAGAAATTGGAAAAAGTTGACGAATGCGAGTGCGGCCATAATTTTTTAATATCAACGCAAGGTCGGAAAGTGTCGTCCTGCTGGCTGCACCGGGCACACACACACACACACACACACACACACACACACACACACACACGCAGAGAAAGACTCCGGAGAATAGCAGGCCTTTGCAGCGCGGGGAATTAAGTAGAGTTTAATCTTAGCGACGGTGCGGTGTGCCGGAGAGGGCGTGCAAAACAAGCCTCGAGTATCTGGTTAACGTCAAGTACTGCACCTATATAGGCGCGCGCGCGCGACTGCACAGAGCAACACCGACAGACTCGACGCCTTATAATAAATGTATATGTATAATATATAATAGTAAGCACTTAGCCTATTGAAGTTTGATTTATTTTCGGCCGTTTGGTCTATTGGAGAGGACGAGTCGAGTCGCAGTTCCTATATACATCGTCGGGCGCATACGCATATATATGTGCGTGCGCATGCCTCGCTTTACTCATTCATTATACTCCTAGTTATCCTCGTCGAGTAATCTCGCCAAGGCCTCCGTCGTTCCTACAAAGTAGCGTATACAATTTTTTCGTTGCAAACGATTGTTTATCGCTGATGCTCGAGTTGCGTAGCCCTATTGTGTGCACATGATCCAGCAGTGACTTTTAATTGGATTTGCATGAAGCGCGCGCGCACGAGCTCGAGAGCTCGCCTCAGCCTCGGCACAATGGAATCGTCAATTTAATTATTCAATTTTCCCTCGAGAGATTATACTCTGCGAGTCGCGCGCGCGTCTATATTTGTATGCGTAAACTAACGTGTGCGCGATATTACTGCGTATATATTTGCAATGATATGCAGCTCCGTTGTGCAGCCAATACTATACACAGCTCGTACATGTATACGTTGGCAATCATTTCTTATAAGCATATTATTTCGACTAGAATGCAGCAAAGCGCACAGGCTGCTCTCGTTTAATGACATTGCTCGCTCGCAGAAAATTGAGTGCTCGCGTCACGATTATCTCTCTCCTCGGCCGGCTACAGCACAAAGGAGCAAAAGGGCATGAGCTCGCAGCGCCCAAGAAAAAAACTCCAACGGCAGGGGAAGACGCGCAATTGAAGATTAAATTTTGAGACAAGTATAAAGGAGTGGCGTGTACGTCAGGTGGCTGCTGGAGCTTGAGCTATACTCGCGCAGGTGGAGTCTCTGTGTGTGTGTGTGTGCGTGCGTGTCTGCGCTCGAGCAGGGAGAAGTGCAGCCATGTTTTCATTACACCAGCTAATGTCCGGTACTCGATCATGGTGTCTTTCGTTCTCGAGCTCGTTGCTGCGCGGTGATTTTTCACCATCTCTCTCTCTCTCTCTCTCGCTCACTCACTTGGGCTCGCTCTTCTTCTTGTTGGCGCAGTAAAGTACGGGCGGAGGGCCAATTCTCAGGGGCTCGCCTCTAACTGAATTACTCGCTCGACTTGTACAAACCTGCCCAACAGAGACATTTTCCAAGCCTCTCTCTAGCTCTAGCCAGCAACAAAGTCGATTTTATTACGCGTATTACGTGCGAGAGAAAAATCCACGGCGACGCCGGCTACTCCTCTCTCTCTCGTCCAGATCCAATTGGCCCCGCCGCCGTCTATGGACGAGCGTGGCTGCATGCGTCGGCCGACGTAAAGTTGCGTGAAATCAGCCCCGAGTTTTACGGGCTCCAGCTGAGAGAGCTGCCTTCCTTACTTCGTATTTTTATAGCGTTTGTGCAAAATTCAGAGCGAGTTTGAGATTTTCGCGGAAACGACTCGGCCGCCGATTATTCTGCTTGCAGAGCACGCGCATCGATTGAATTTATATTACCGCTGCAATAATGCCGAGTCCGAGTCGAGCCATTAAATATTGCGCTCTGCAGCTTTGCCGAGGTAGTATAACTCGCCACTTTCGATACACAGCGTCTTAATACCATTTCGTATCATTAAATCGTGAAGTTTCTACTGATTTGCTGAACGATCAGCCAAGAAATAGTCACTTATTGGGGGCTTGGATTATGAAAACTCGTTGGTTCGGGCTGGAAAAATCTTGGCCTCGTTGTGCAGCCGGTTCACGCGTCGATCGTAGCTTTACTTATGCACGAGGGCTGTGTGCAGCTCGGCTCGACGCGCGTCTTCCGTATTGATTCCTGATGGCAACTCTTCAAACGCACGAGTCCTAGCACAGCTATAGCCGGGGACTCGAGTGCAGGCTCGGCTCGCGCGATAATGAGAGATTAAATATTGAGCCGCATAATATAGAGCTGTTGTGTTTCTCGCGGTTTCTCCTGGCCTTTGTTTTATATATACGCGGGTCGAGTCGAGCTGCACGGCGCGACGTGACCAGAAAACAAGGCGGCGAATTTTCTTTGCCTACTCCCTCGTGCAATGTATGTAATGTTCCTGTGTATGTCAGGGACTAACGTGATTACAGGAGGGAGAGAAGAGAGCGAGAGACCTCCCACCACATATATACTCTACTATTATTTTATCCGGCATGAAATTGTTGCCTTAATTTTTCCCAATAACTCGAGGCTCGGCTTTTTTCATTCCCTCCCTTTTCAATTATTGTCGAATGCAGCACTAACTCGGCAGCAAATTAGCATACGCGGCAATTAATGTTCGACTATCGAGCATTTAAAAATTGCAACTGCAGCAGATATTGTATGTACACTTTTATGCGGATAATAGCACTCGTGCTCAATTGGACGCTCGATTATTAAACGTCAAAAGCAGGCTAGAGGTGTTTTTTTGCTGCTGCTGCTACTTCGGTCTTCTCGAAGCGAGGAATTTCTTAGCGAATTTACCGGATTGACGCGCCACAAAAGCCGCAAAAGGCACGTCGTTTATAAGCGAAAGAGAGTTGAGTTGTTGCTGCTGCTGCTGCTCTCGTGCAGGCACGAGCGTTCTCACGTTATAGTGACTTTTGCCCGCAACAACGACGCGAGAGAATTATTATTGCACGTCGGACAGCTGCAACAGTAGTGGTAGCAACATCATTGCCCCGCGTGTGCGTGTATTAGTTTGCCAATGCAACGCGCCGGAGCCGCTTATACATACATACCACCCATACACGTGTATATATGTACCATACTCATTCGCATAATGATGCCTTGCATATATAAATTGTCCGAGTGTGTGTGTACATAGAAATCACTGTGTTTATATGTGAAAACTTCTTGGAAAGTATTAGCGGCTATCATATTCCGACGGCATCAAATTAATCATTTTTTTGCGCTTACGACTGTTTTTCCTTTAATTATTTGTTTGCTCGCATTATTATTACACGGAAAAAAGATCTGCAGTAAAAATTGCAGTGTTAACTGGGAACATTCTCCAAAAGTCCAAATATGAAAGCTTCCTGTTGTAGAAAATGGTTATCTCATCATATTTCATTACCAACATTTTTAAACTATTGTAAAAATTACTATATTCTATGACAGAAAACCACCATAGTTTTATCCGCACAACTTTTCCCAGCAAACATCAATTTTTACTGTAGGCCTTCTCTCCGTGAGTATGAACGTGCGCCTCAATGCAATAATGCTATTGATTTATGTAAACGTTTTATTAGCCACTTTCATTTCTTACTCGGAAAGAAAAATGTTGCTAACGTCAATTTTCATATTTTTAGGATAATGTGCCCAATCATGTTAATTGAATTGTTTTCAAATTTTTATTACAAACAATGTTATACTTGGAAAAATTGAAGCAGCCGATAATTTTAGTTTAGCTTGATTGAAAGTGAAAAAAGTTTGTAGTTGTCTTATTTTGCTCCGAGTACTCTAATTATCCTCGTTGCCTTTGAAAAAATGCGTGTCACATTTATGATGACACGCTTGTCTGTGGCTTAAGACTTACTTTCTTGGCCCGCATCGTGTCTATCACACTCTTTGGGCTCGCTGACCTCACTTTGTGGTGTCAGAAAATAAGACTTATATTTCAGAAAAGGGAGCATAAATGTGAAATCGGTACGGTACCATAGGTGACCCTTTTTGGCTGGACTGTCAGGATCCGTGTGGAGTGAGCTGAACTACACAGGGCAAACAATTTTTACTTTCGATACTTGTATCGTAATATTACTATACGTATCCGGGCTTAAATATGAGTTTTCTACTAAACTCTTCTTCAGCTCTTATTTCTATTTTTGTAAAAACGTTGCATGCAGGACTTGAAAGCACAAGAAACTAAAGTTATCAACAATGTTGCGAGTTTTAGATCAGCGTATTGTAAATAACTATTTTTAAAATTGTTTATTTAACACAACTCCTACATTAAACAATGAATGAGATAAAGCAAAACATTAGTAGTGCAAGATAATTTCTTTGCAATTTTGATGTAACAGCGTAAGTTTTATTCTTTCATCGTGAATCAAATTTTCATCCAAATTTTTTTACATTTTCAAACATTTAAGTATTGTTTAACAAACTTATAGCTACACTGATAGATTGTAAATCTTAAATGTCGTATAATTCGTAACTCTACCCTGGTAGAATGCTGCACTATCTGGTCAATCCAATTATCAATCACCTGCGATGAACATTTATAATTTTTTTTAACATTTTTTATTCAGTTTTAATAACAATATTAGGGTTCTGAAATGTTTCAAGACACTTATGACGTATTCTACGCTCGACCAGACAATGCGCTTGCGCGGGGCATTTTTTAATGTATCGCAACTTTTCTAACTTGCCGTTGTCGGCGCGATTTGGCCTGAAAAAATATTGCGCATATGCATTCCGGTCGATTTTTTTATGTTCTTTCTAATGGTGGTATCAGTTTTTTTAAAAAAAATTGATTTTCATAGAGAAAATTGACTTTAAAATTAACTCAATTTTTCGGCAAGTATACCCTCCTAGATTTTATTCGACGCTATCTCAATCGAAAGGTAATCTAATAACGAAAGTCTGTATAAAATTTCAAATTGGAGACTCAAACGATTCAAAAGTTATGAACAATTAAGTAGCAAAAAACGTGGATTTACGGACGAATTCTGGCTGCGCGCGAACGCTCCATGCTCAGCCGGTAGGAGTGGGAGTAACAGAAGTCGACGAGAATAGACGCGTGCGCCGGAGCGAATACGAGTCCGGCTTCTGCGAGCTTTGACACCGGCCGCTAGGTAGCGCATCGACTCCCACAAGTGACAAGACCCCGCCAGGGTACTTGTATAAGTGGCTCGGTAAAACGCTTTTAAAATCTACAATCTCTTCAAAGTAATTCGTCGACAAGGAAGAGCTAGGAGAGAACAAAAGTTTATTATTTACTGTGTTGCTAAGCAACAAAACAACAGAAAATCAATCGACTCATGTTTTTACCACTACGCTGCATGTGGTGCCTTATGAGCATAACTTCAACGCCAGAACCTTGTTCTGACGTCACATAGCCTCGTATGCATCTTACGGCATGAAAGGCTCATCTGTGTCCGATCAGCTAAACACCGATCGACACTGCTTGAACGTGGGCAGATGCACACGTATAGTGTAAACGGGACGGGTCCCTAACAATAATTTCTAGTCCAGGAGTCACACAGATGTCCGCTTCAAAATGAATCCCGAGAGCTGAACCAAGGTGTTTTCCTCATATTTTTTCCTGCTGAAGATAAATCAAAACAATTTTCCGTCATAAATGAAAAAACGAAGAGATTGAATTTTTAAAAGTTAAAATCGGTTCATATGTTATGGACAATTTTGTGTTTTTTTGCCAAGTTTAGAGTTGTCCAAGGAGTCGAAAAATATTTTTATTTTGCAAAATAAACAATTTTTTTACAATAACAATTATTTGTTTATTTCGTTTATGCAAAAAAAAGATCATTTCCTCGTATTTTTTTCTGCGGAACACGAATTAAGAGGTTGGAAATCGGTCCGAGTCGCCGTTCAATTGTTATTAACCATTTATTAATAATTCAATTGAGGAAAAGTAAAAAATAACAAAAACTTTTCATTTATTAATAATTAAAAACAATAAAACAATTAAATATCATTACATGTATTCTGTGTTCAAATTTTTGTTAATGTAAAAAGCTAGATACGTGTAAAAACATTTAATTTTTTTACTGTTTTTAGTTATTAATAAATGAAAAGTTTTTGTTATTTTTTTACTTTGCCTCAATTGAATTATTAATAAATTGTTAATAACAACTGAACGGCGACTCGGATCGATTTCCAACCTCTTAATTCGTGTTCAGCAGAAAAAAATACGAGGAAATGATCTGTTTTTTTTGCATAAACGAAATGAACAAATAATTGTTATTGTAAAAAAATTGTTCATTTTGCAAAATAAAAAATATTTTTCGACTTCTTGGACAATTCGAAACAAAAAGTTTCTCTTGTCATTTTTTCGTCCGATGCATATGTAACGAATTAAAAATCGTTGAAAACTCGAAAGTAGCAGATTTGGATCGACTTGGCAAAAAACACAAAATTGTCCATAACTTTTTTTCTAATGAACCGATTTTAACTTTTAAAAATCCAATCTTTTCGTTTTTTCATTTAGAATAGAATGACGGAAAATTGTTTTGATTTATCTTGAATAGTTTTTGAGTTATGGCCGTTTAAACAATTAAATTGTTAATATCAAAAATACTGCCATTTGGATCGATGTCTATCTCCGAAATTCGTTTTCAGCAGGAAAAAATACGAGGTAAACACCTTGGTTCAGCTCTCGGGATTCATTTTGAATCGGGCACCTGTGTGGCTCCTAGACTATTATGGAGGCAAAAATACTCAGTTTAAATACTGATTAAAAATAAATGTAAGATTTTCAGAATAACATTATTTTATAATTAATTTTTTTACACATGACCGATGACATTATTTTAAACACGCGTCATATGTTCAGAGTTGACGTAGAATGCCACATATGCACGCATCAAAAGTAATTTGAAAATGTCATTAAAAACTTTGTACGTTTCGTTGTTTTGTAATTGAAAAAAAAGAAAAAAAAGCAGCATAAATAACATATAAGAGACCAAGTAAATTAAAGTTAAGAAACTAAGTTAATACGAATGCATTTTAACGAAGCCAAGTAGTTGGACAGAAATTACGGCAATTATTATAGCAAAAGTCCTTGTGTGCACAAAACGTGATTCAATTTTTCTCTCAGTACCTAGCTATGCATTATAAAGTTACCTGCTGCTCGTATAATTGGCTCAATTTCTGTAAATACACTTCGGCAGCGCTCGAGCCGCCGAGGAGAATAATAATCGAAACGATATTGAATTAATATTATAGACGTTGGCTCGATGCAGGCAGGGAATCATTGATTCATGTTGACGATTATATTGAATATAAAATGTTTATTGGAACGAGTCGTTTCTTCGACAAATGGGATTCGAGTAGTATACAGCCATCCGCAAGGGAGTCATGAAAGACTGCATCAGATTTTTTCTGCTTAAATTCAATGATGCTTGATTAAAGCTGGTCAATGCAGCATGTCATGTATAGAGAAACACGTATAGGCTTTATACAGTCTTTTCTCTGGGGCGTAATGAAATTGCACGAGGAGTTGCAGCCATTAATGTACTTTGCGATATTGCTGTGTGTACATGCGAGCTATAGCCGCTTGCGCGATACACTCTTATGCCGAAGAAGGAAGGAGTCGCGAGCGTAGAGGGAGAAAAAGGGAGCATGCAGTAAGTAAGAAAGAAAGAGAAGCTATACACACACTAACTCATTAGGTTTATGCCCCGCCTCTGGCGTTCGACGAATGTTTGGGCCAATCGGATCCTCTTGGATCGTAATCGCACCTCTCTCATGTTCTCTCATGTTCTCTCGTGCTCGCTCATGCTCTCTCATGCTCTCTCATGCTCTCTCATGCGCGCGCGGCAGTAGTTTAATCTCAACCGGCTTTGCTTAAAATACAAATCCAGATGGCAGTGCTGGCGTCGATGCATTTTGCGCTATTATAATCCTATGCCGCGGCACAGGCGCAATAGCCAAGCCGTACGTTGCACCGAGAGCCGGTCTCGGTGGCTATCTCTTTTCACCTCGTTGCAGCTCGTCACGCTTATGTGTGCATGTACTTGGACAGAGAGCTCCATTCGATTTTCCGAGCTCAGGCCACTTTGCCAATGTGCGACGGGAAATGCGCTGCGCTTTCACACCTTGTTCGATCGATTGCTCGCCTCAACTATATTGCCAGCAGCTCGTTCAGGCTTATTGCTAAATTTACCTTTTTTTCTCTTCCTCAATTATTTCGCAGCTTTCCGATTTATACGCGAGCTATGCCAATTCGCTAGAAGTGCGAGTAATCGTTCAGCGAAATATATTTAATGCATCCATCTTTATAGTTGGACTGCAGCATCCACGGCTCGAGATTTATTTTGAAAATTTTATAATGATCGAGCCCCAGAGTATTTTCGCTTCCAATATAGCGTGATACTTAATAGGAAGATCAGTTGCAGAAATAAACTTTTGAAATTATTTAATTAAATCACCAAAATTTTGCCACAAAAACATCAATTTTGCCAATCGAACCCGTACAGTATCTCGAGGAACTAAAAAAAGGCGCATTTTTTACCTTTCAAATTGTTCTAAGAAATCTTTATGATTCCGCAGTGACTTGCGTGCGCGCAATTTTAAAGAGTTTCGAGTTTATCATAATTCAGTTAAGATTTGTTAGCCTGGTGGTTTCATTTGAAATTACTTACACGGGACTAAATTGAGCTCGCTGCTGTTGGATGTTATTTTTGAAAGCCTAAGGGAACCACGGAATTACTTTCATCTGTGTGTATATGTATATAACACGCTATAGGATCAATTTTTACCGAATACGGCAATCGTCCAGTACATCTAAGCAATTTGTGGATGCGGATTTCTAGTTTTTTAAGCACATGCAAACTCGTAGTTTTTTCAAGCTTTTATCTGAAAAATTCTGCTTAATTTTTTATAATATTGCTAGCGAGTAATTTCGTTTTTTTAACAAGGTAATCATTTTTCGCAAGATCATCAAAATATTGCATTTACAGGAAGAGTCTATGGCTCGCAACATTTTTAGGTACTTTACGAATGCTTCTATTATTAATTTTTATTTATTTCTTTACTTTTACCTTAGAAATCGTCATGAAAATTAATAAAGCTTATTTTAACTATTTTGTGCAGAAATTTATGATCAGATTCGTTCCTTGTTTTTATTCTCTGTAGAATATAATGTTTAATTTTATACTAAAAATAAAAAATACAAAAAATATAAAAAAACACATTTATCGACCGAACTCTTGGACAATAAAGATAGTCGAGTAATGAGAACAGTTAATATAGATTTTAAACTTTAAAGGTGAATTAAAAAACGCTATTTGGTATTTTTCTATTTTTTCGTTATCATTTAATTTAAATTCAACAAAGGTAACGCATTGCAGTATGAGTGAAATTAACTGAAATTTTTGGTACATCTTGATAAGTATATAAAATTCATATAGCATCAAATTAAGCATAATAATGGTTCAAATTCTGTTGATGAAGCGTTTATACTGTAGTTCTGCTAGCGTACGTTGATTTTTTAAAGGAAATTATGAAAAATAATAAGATATAATTTTATCAAATAGACAGAATCTCCTTAAGAAAGCATAAACGCAAAAAGTATTTTTGCAATAATATCTTAAGCAAGCATTAATAATTTTTATTATAATAGTCTTCAAGGCCAGTGGATCCAAAAAGTATGAATATTTTTGTTGTGTCAAGAATCGCCATAAAATGTATTAGTAGATCTGTAATCCGTATCTAAGAGACTCTTCTAGTTAGTATCAGAGGCAATCCCCAATTTCTGACATACGATTTTCGTTTAAAGCTCGATAGGATATTTTGCAAGTATAATACGTTTAGTTCACAATGGTACTTACAGTGGTACAAGTTTGGAAATTATCGTTTTCAAGTTTATAACCCAATTGTAAAAAGAATTTTTTTCCATCCTTCCGGCAAAAGTATTTACTTTCGCCGTACGCGTAGCCTAGAAAAAGAAGTACTTTTGCCCACTTCTGCGTGTCCGACAGATGCAGCGGTTGCTGTGGCCAGCTCAGCCTAGCAACGTAATATTTATAATTTTATCGCCCGTACTACTTAGCTTACAATTGGTCGGAGACACATCAATACGTAGAGATGTTATTATAATTACGTGATAAAAATTATGCAGAGTCCTGAAATATCATTCGCGCATGATGGTATGTCTACGGACGAGAAAGAATGTTGTGTGTAACTTGTTACACACAAATCAAAATAAAAAAATATTTTTTATATTAATGTTATTGATGCTCGCCCCCCCGACCAGCATCACTCGCTTCGCTCGTGATGCTAATGTCGGGGCGAGCATCAAAATTCGAAGCTTAATTACAGAGTCATATGTTAAAGTTTAGTATGACTTGCTATGCTCACAATGCTAAAAGTAAAAGAAAAAAATTCGCAGCACATATAACTGATTTCATGTAAAAGTCAATAATAACCATAACCGCTTTGTTTTTTGCACAATCAGGCGGCAAATCAAGACCTCGATGCGAAAGAAAAAACAAATGCAAGTCTTTATATGCATTGAGATCTTGAATTCATTTTTATATTTTGAATTTATTTGGATAATTTTATGAAAACTTTTGCGCGGGGATGGAAAAAAATACTATTTCTTACACGGGTGAAAAATGAAACACCCTCATACACGTGATATGACGCCTCGGCTTCGCCTCGGCGCCATTATCACGTGCATGCGGAAGTTTCATTTCTCCCCCTTGTAAGAAAATCTACTATTAATGCTTTGGTCAAGCTATATCATAGCTGCGCTTTCTGTATATGAGAAAAAACCACGAATGAAATGGCATTTTCAAGGGAGCAAAAGGTTGTTTCTCGGCTATATTGTTTGACGGCGATCTCTTGAACGGCAGCAGACAAGAAGTAAGTAAACGAAACTGAAATGGCCGAGAGTAATCGTTGTTGCACGCGAAATCGTTCGGAGAACGGATATTGAATTGCCGTACTGGGATTAAAGCTGCGATTCAAACCTTTTCTTTTCTCGCTCGTTCGCTCGCTCGCTTACTCGGTTTTTCAACTCTACTCTTATTCATTGCAGCATTCCTTCCTCCAGATTCTCGATTTATTCTATCGTGCGTTAACCAACATCTACTCTTTTATCAATGATTTCGATTTTAGAATTTTAGAATTAATAATTCTTCTGAATGAGTCGTCTTGAACAACTTACCTCGCTCTTAACATCTTTGACTGCACTCTGTTATTGATGATCGATCTATCAGAATCTTAAAATCCAACGTTTCTTTCGACAGACAAATGAGAAAGAAGTTGTGAATGTTTTATTGTTATACTCTGTTTCTTATTTCGACTAAAAACAAAATGTGTAGTTTTCGGTAAAATGTTCAAGATCATAAACACTTGGCTTTCTTTTTTCTAAAGCTTTTCCGCGAACGTGTAAAAAAGGCGAGTTAGCGAACTGCGCATTGCCGCAGTCGTTTCAGTTTGTGCATAACTACTGTCTGGAAGTGCTGTACTATTTTTCTGCTTGCTGCATTCACAACTCGTGTACAATTATTTTTATCTCAGAAATTCATCAAATAGTCGCCGTAAACTGTCACAGTCTTAGAAGTAGGTGCTTTCCTCCCCAACTGCCAAGCAAATTGACATATGCTTCTGAAATTATCCATCGGCGAAAGTAAAGTAAAATGCATCTTATGTAAGTATAATTCGATTGACTCGTAATAATTTTTTTTTACTTTATTAGGAGATTGAGCGCAAAATTTGTAGTCGATAAATTCGTAATCAGAGTAATTTAGCAGCTGAAAATTGTGTTGTCGAAAATAATCGGCTGGGAATTTGGCCGAGCAATCGCGGTGAGCTGTCGAAACGGTAAAATTGATTAGAATTCAATAATGGAGGAGCGAGGTGAATAGACGCCAAGTGACAAAGATAGCTACGAAATGAATGTAGACTGATCAGCTTATTGATTCAGCTTTATGTGCTATTATTGAATTTTACATCGCTCGTCGAGCTGCATTCGATCGAATCTAACATTTGTGCAATCGCACTGCTCGCCCCGATCGACACTTTTCGAGAGAGAAATAACCGCCTTGAAGATATTTTGATACGCGCAATAGGTGCAAGAATTTAATTGACAGTAAGAGCGAGGTACGGGAGAGCCCAGCCGGTCGTTGGTTTGCATGCGGCAGGCACAATCACCGCAGAGCGTCGCACACACTTGGGTTAAACTTGCAATATTCAGGCATTCGCGCAAAGACGTGAAAAATCTCACGCTTTTACGTTCGTTTCAAATGCAGGGAGTCGCTTGTATAACACTCGAAAGGGAGTTGCATTAATGCAATTTCTCAAATAAAAAGTCCAAGAGAGAAGAAGGCAAGGGTTATATACGTATTTAGTGCAGGTAATACAAAGGGTTTCGAATTTCGACCGGGACTGGCTCGGATGATAATGATGATGGCTCGATGATATAGCCAAGTGTTTTTCTAGCCTATACTTTGGCAAAGCGAAATATAATACACTGTCTCTGTCTCTCTCGTCCAGGATATATCTTTGAAGCATTTACCAAGCTCATTCAGAAACGTTTAGCGGACCAAGTCGAGCATGGCAATTTATCCAAATAGGTGGGGGAGTGCAGAGTGCAGCGCAGTATATGCACTCACAACTGAAAGATAGTACCGAATGCAGCGCAAGAGAGCGAAAGAGAGAAAGAAAGGAGTAGGGATCCAAAAAATCGTTTCATAGTAAAAAAAGGGGTAAAAGTGCTGTGCAGTGTGCAGAAGACGTGTGCGCGCACAGGCATTCGTATATCCTCTCCCTCTCTCGCTCTGTAAAATTGCTCGACCATTAGCCATATACACTGCTACGTTATTACGTTTGTTTCTCCTCGTTGGCCTTTTTTTATTTTCAACTCGATGTATGTATGCACATACGTACGTATCGTACACGTTGATACATAGGAGGCTCGAGCGAACGAGCGAGAGAATAAGGCCGCCATCTTGCGAGATTGTAACGATACGCGTGTATGATATATGTACATTAATTGAATTGCTGCCAGAGAGCCGGGATAATGCGGCTCTTTCGCGAAATTACACGCGACGCAATTCCTGTTGGAGAAAAAAAAAGTATCACAGATATGTATGTACGTATATGTGTGCGAACTGACTTCACGTACACGAGAGCTCGTGTGCGTGTGTTAGAATCGTTGAGAAAAAGTCATAATTGCGTGGGCTACCAATCAATCCCCACGCGCACACACACGTACTTATCCTACACACGCAGAGGATCGCGCGCCCGACAATATATAGGACGCATGTAAGCGTTCGCATATATACAGACGGCGTATTCTTTGGCGAAAACCACGAGTGCATTATAATATATGGTAGAGAACGTCACAATCTCTCGGCTGAAATCTATCGCTGGCGAGATTAAAACCATTATATATCGTTGTCGGAAATGATGCATTCGTCTTTCTCTCTCTAATGAGTTTCGTTTTTTGCCTCATGATTATAATATTGGCCTGGCGGATGGATCTACACGTTCTCGTGTATGTGTGTGCGCGCGCGCGCGACCGCAATCGGCAATCACACGAGTGGCGCATTATATACGTATCGGCAAAACGATCGATCGATCGCGATCGCATATCCATTGCCGATCGATTGTCATTAGATTGGCAATTGCGAACATAAGTATGCCTGATCTTTGACCCAGTCGGAGCAGCTAGTATGCTTCCTTGGCGTTTCTCTTGCTCTCCCTCTCTTCCTCTCGCCGAGAGAGCACTTTAATTTAAGTACTATCCGCTGTAGTGTATTTTATGCATTGAAAATCAGCTGCGATTCGGCGCTAGTGAAGGTATAGGTGCTGCGGCAGAGCGAGCATTAAATTAAACAGGTCGTTGTTGTCTTGCTTTTTTCCTCTCGCGATATTCAGCGCTCGGCCTCTCTTGGGCTCTCGAATCGCCTTGAGAGCGTTCCGCTGTCGTTTGCAATCGGAGGCATAAAGTGTCCGTACATAAAGCAAAGTCTCCCGACTTGACTGCCTCCTTTAGCCTTCCAGCCGCGCACTGCAGAGATGCGCACAGCAGCACACGAGGATATGCCCTCCTGCTCACGAGCACATACACATACACACGTACACATACACTCGCATACCCTCGCAGCACATGAACACAATGTTGCAAGAGAGAGAAAGAGAGAGAGAGAGAGAGGCCTCACTTATGCTTTTAGTCGTAAATAGCCTCAATATACCCCAAACCGCAAACTCTATATACAGGCGTCCTTTATACACACCAGCGAAATATCATTTCTTACGTATACTTATTTTTCTTCTTACGGTCAAAATTACAGTACGCGTCGAGTCCGATTCAGCTATGGTGCGTGCAGTCTGGATGCCATGCATTTACACACATACGTATATATGTATACAGACTCACACAAGTTTGCGCGCGCCGAAATTAATGATGTATTTTCATTTTGTCATTTTCTCCGCTCGGTGCACGCCACTGGCAGAACAATTTCGAAAAATATCATATCCAAAGCTGCACGTGTGCGTGCATATACGCTCGGAATGAAGAGAGATACTTATTCCCGCAGTTGCTTGAATAAATTCGACTTGATGAAGAGGCGACCTTTTAACATTCCACAGATAAGACTGCTCATAAGCGCACATCCAATGACTTCCTTTTTTAATGCAATTTTCGATGCTCCCCAAAAAAAAAAAAACGTCTTGCTTTGTTCTTCATACTGCTTTGACGTAGATAAAAGTTGAATTAAAATTTCTCGCTCACATTTACACACGCAGGCCTATAGGTAAACGAGCCTTAGCAAAATGCATACAAGATGTACACACAAGCTTTGTGTACAGTGCCCCTTTAAAGGCACGTTGACCGTGTGTAAAGTCCATTAAGCTTTTTTGCTGTTTCGATGAGATAGCTTGTGTGTGTATGTGTGTATAATATAAGGTGGTTAAAAGCAATGAGGCTGCTTTAGTCTCTCCTTCTCTCCCTTCTTTCTCGCTGTTATCGAGATACTATCGCCTGAGTAATAGGTGTCGTTTAATACTACTATCTGTTCGCTCACCGTTAATTGAGAACCAGATTAATGAAATGTACGCTTTGCCGCGAGTGAAAAAGTCTGCGCTCCGTAGCAACTGCCTTTTACCTTACTCTTTGTATGCATCGAGATGTCTGTGCCTACTAACGAACTAGTTTTATCAATATGATTTCATACTCGTGCGCGTGTTTACACGGATATAAATAAACATCCTCCATACTTTTATTCACTGACGGCATATTGTCAAATTATTACGCATTTCATCTCATTGTTTCCATTCTAATTTAATTTTTATTAATTATTAACATTTTTATAATACTTTATACAGTTTATAGTTATTATACAAACCTCGCAGGTATAGGACGACATCTGTTTTTTTTCAATTGTTTCTCTATTCAGTGTATTTCTCTTAATCCAACTTAATTTCTGTTTGTAACGTACAATAACATCTCTAGTGGTAACTTTAATTTACCGACTGAGCATTTACCCTTAAGCTGTTAATAAATTGGTCATCTGTGTTGTTTACTTACGATAATCAACATAAATATAATAATATATTACGAGAAATAATCCCAATAAAATAACATAGGTAGCATTTAGTAAGTTATTGAAGTTCAAAAACGTACTTCTACAATTTCTTAAAATCGCTCTCAAAACTGCCATCATATTTATAAGTTGCTAACTTTGCCCTGAGGGTAAACTGGCATCTGCTAGCTTACTTGCCGACGACTGGAAGATACACTGCGTAGCGTATGCATAGCTTTTCACGGTAAACCCTTTCAAAAGAAATTTTTCACGTCTGAATAACTCTGCCAATACTACGCCTCTGTCGCCGGCGATTGACGCGGATTCTGCAACCACCGCACTGGCTTCAGCCTCGGATCATCTCGACATTGCGACGTTCGACTTTTAGTATGACATCGCATGATGTGGAGTTAACGCTGAAAAATTCTAGTCTTCTAGCTGCAGCTCTGATGGTGTCTTTGCATCTGCGCTGCACCTTAATCTTTCATTTGTGGGAGGAAATTTTTTTATTTATAAAAGTCTTTTTATAATTTCTTTTATTATAAATTCAAATTGTTATAATCATTTATTTCTGTGGTGGAAAGGGCTAACGAGATAACTCCATTTTTTTCGAAATCGAGTTTATGACATAAATTACCTATATGTTATGTCTACTTAAAGGTACAAGTGTCACAAAAGCTGAAAATAGCACCTATCGTTAAATATAACACCGGGCTTAACGAGATAAGTCCATTTCACTGCAAACGATTCCCGGTCAAACGAAATAAGTCCACCTCCGCGATCCCCGTACTGCAATACTGACAAGGAGACCACCCCACCTCCGGGTCATGGATTTGCTGCAAAATTTTTTTGGGGTCTCCTGGTACGCAATACTGAAGCTCTCTGTGCTTAGTTTGATCTCATGGGCCATAGGACCCATTTTTAGAGGATTTTCCACATTATAAAAAAATCTATGTTATTTTCTATCGATAACATGGAAAATGAGGAAAAAACCATGTTTTTTGGCTCCTCGTAAGCTACCAAATTGTCTGTAATAGAGACTCACAAGGAGAGCTTTTCAGGTGCGGGTCATGGATTTCATGCTCCAAAAATTTTTTGCGGTCTCCTGGTACCCAATACTGAAGCTCCCTGTGCTTAGTTTGATCCAATGGGTCATGTAGAGGATTTTCCACATTATAAAAAAATCTTTGTTATTTTCTATATCGAAATAGAAGTACTTAAACAAAAAAATGGGACGATCAAAAGTTTTAAAATTTTTCAAAGAATCTGCTTGAATTTTTTCAGAATTTTTGGGACCATCTACCACTCTCTTTACGAAGTCCTAAAATCTACTAAAAGAAGGGTCAAATTTGGGCCTTTTGAATTAAGTGATAGATGGTCCCAAAAATTTTGAAAAAATTCAAGCAGATTCTTTGAAAAATTTTAAAACTTTTGAAATTTTTTCGTTTAAGTACTTCTATTTCGATATAGAAAACAACAAATATTTTTTTATAATGTGGAAAATCCTCTACAAAATGGGCCCTGAGGCTCATTGGATCAAACGAAGCACAAGGAGCTTGAGTATTGGGTACCAGGAGACCGCAAAAAATTTTTGGAGCAAATCCATGACCCGCACCTGAATAGCTCTCCTTGTCAGTTACCAAACTTTATCAGAAGTTGTATTTTGGTGTATCGATGAACATATTACACTATTGGCCAATTTGAAGTATACAAACATGTTTATTTTTTTACTTTCATGGTCTTTTACAACATTTTTTCAATTTTAAGGGGTTTTGAGGTTGTGAATGTCACATCTGAGTACAGATTTGAATTCTACATCAAATTTTACGTGAAAAAACATGGTTTAGAAATTTTTTCATATGCACCCCAAAAAAGCAGAGTAACAATCACAATATCCTCAAAACATAAAAATCCAAATTTGAGCCTGTAGATCTATGAGGGTTGGACCTAGGGGGCTATAGTGTTCAGGATTTCCATTTTTCATTGTGTTCTTGAAGAGTAAATGATTAGTTTCAACTTCATTTTTTGGACCTGCAACACCTGTTGTGGAATAGCCCAGATAGACATAGATTCAATACGAATACAACCTATCTACGCTAATAATTTTTATAACATCTTCTGCATAAATACGAGCACAAGTTTCGGTTTCATTTTTGATTTTTGATTTTGGCTGAGAACGTTCAAGAATTTTTAACTCGATAACCATCAACTTTAGGGGGAAAAAGTTATAGAGCGAAAAGTTTTTAAAATTGATCAAAGAACATGCTTGATTTTTTTCAGAATTTTTGGAACCATTTTTGGATTTTTCGAAAAATGGTAATATCCAAAAATCTAAATATCGCTCTGAAAATTCTGAAAAAAAATTCACATGTATTCTTTGATCAATTCTAAATACTTTTTGTTCGATAAAATTTTTTCCTCAAGTCCTTCGTTTTCGAGTTAAAAAATCTACAAGTTTTTTTTTCATTTTTTCGCGTTTTGACCACCATTTTGTTTGTTTAAACATCAACTATTCGAATCGGAACCCCTCTAACTTTTAGTTTAGACATCGAGGACGCGATATTTGTCCGAAAACCATGAGATTTTAAATGCTTTCCGTTTGAAAAATCAAAAAGTAAAAAATTTTTTTTTCAAAATCACGTTTTTTTTTATAAAATCTACCATAACTTTTGACCTGGTTATTTTTTCGAAAATCTGAGCTCAGATTCTAAAAGGGCATTAAATTTTATATAAGAACAGGCTTCTAGCATATTTTTTCGACCCCTTTTTCATCAAAAATACAGCGACCGAAATAAGTGTCAAAAAAACGTCCTCTTGGGACTTAATGGGTAAAAAAAACCTCGCCTAGAAATTAAAATTATTTTTATATTGATCCTCAAGAAATTATAATTAAGGAGATCCGTACCCCAGTCCAAAACTCAAAATTTTGATCCAGTTTTCTGAAACTTGTAGTGAATATTTCTCTAAATGGCTCTATGGCGACCTTAAAAATATCAAGATGAAGGTCACCATAGAGCCATTTAGAGAAATATTCACTACAAGTTTCAGAAAACTGGATCGAAATTTTGATTTTTGAGCTGAGGTACCGATCTCCTTAAATTCATTCATCAGATCAAAATTGAAGTGTGCGCAGGAACTGAATTTGACACTGCGCCTCCAAGATCACGCATTCTGAAACGAAAACGATTAGAAAGCGCACCCATGTAACCTCTATATAATAGCTTTCACCATGTGTTTTAAACTGTCTTCTATGTATAGATATGTGTGCCTTCATCAGTGCAACGTAGGACGTCGTGTCGTGAACATATAGTTACATCGCATGGACATCAAAAGTAATTTTTGTGAAAAAAGTTATATCTTAAATTGTGAATTGTTTTTGTGAGTGCTTGGGAACAATGTCGACCTCCGAAATCTTGGAGCAATTGAAGAACTTGCTGGAAAATGTCAATTTGGATAACAAAAAAAATATATTCGAATTGATCCCTACAATTCACGGTTTGGTAAAAGATTGGAAGGGTCGGCTTCCTGATCTCCGAGACATCTGTCGATCCGAAGTAATCGATCAGTTTCTCACAGCCGTCATTATCTACATGAACAAATCCATGTGTAAATTGAATGATTACAAAAGAAATCAAGAAAGAGGAAAAGAATTGATCGAGTTCGTGGTTCGCACCGGCTACAAAGACGATCGTCAGGCATCGTGGTCGAATCGCACCACACCTCTGCATCATGCTTGTCGAGTCGATTATTTCCCCTGTGTCACCGTAGCCCGCGAGCTTTTCAAGATTTACGACAGGTTCGACGTGAATCAGACGGACGAGTCTGGCCAGCTCACCCATTTCCATGTGGCCTGCAAAGCTGGCTGCGTAGACGTCGTCGAGAGATTCCTCGATCACGCCCGGGTCGACCCCGAGTGCATCTCGCGAGAGACTGGCGAGTCGCCGCTCTACTTGGCCGTGAGACACCGTCACGAGAACTTAGCCAAGGCGCTGCTGAGACGTGGCGTCGATCCGAATTTGGCCAACGCCGAGGGACAGACGGCTCTACATATCATCAGCAAACGCGATTACAAATGTGGCTATATGGTGATGAATTTATTCGAGCTCAGCGAGGAATTCGAGCGGCCGTTGCGCGTCGACGCTCGAGACAGGCAGGGTAACACGCCGCTGCATCTGGCGATCGCGAGTTGCGCCGCCAACGGCGCCTTGCACGATACGACGGCCGAGGTTCTGCTGAGCATAGGCGCCGACGCGAATTTGGCCAATGCAGAGGGATCGACCCCTCTGCACATCGTTTGCCGGGGACGTCGCTCCGTGGATTTGGCGAGGCTGTTGATGGAGAAAAGCGCAGCCGAGTTCCTGCCGTTGAGGATCGACGCTCGGGACGCGGCGGGTAACACGCCGTTACACTTGGCCCTGGAGTCGAAACGCATTTACTTGGCCGAGTTTCTGCTCGGGAAAGGAGCCAATCCGACTTTGGCCAATTCGAAAAAAGAGACCGTGCTGCACTTGATTAGCCGGCGGAGCATAGACGATCGAACGGTAGAGGCTTTATTCGAGAGTCACAAGGAATTAGACGTCAACGCCCAGGACGAGTTGGGTAATACACCGTTACACCTGACTCTCGGGCGCTACGGTAACAGAAAAGCGGCCGAGAGGCTGCTGAGCAGAGGCGCCGACCCGCATTTGGCCAATGCAGAGGGATTGACGCCTCTTCATCTTTGTCTCATAAACGAAGACGAGGTGTTGGCCAAGTTATTTTTTCAGATAATCGACTTGCAGAGGAACCCGGTCGAATACGTCGGTCGGGACGCATCGGGACGGACACGGCTTCAGCGTGCTCTGGCGGATCTTTTGCAGTCGGGCGAGCTCGATGCTTTCTTCGATGGCGATACCAATGAAAGAACTAAAAAAAGAAACAAGCAGCCGTTGATTTCTAAATTCAGACTAGTGGCCGGTATCTTGATCGTCGTTGAAAGTTACTATCAGAGAGAATACGTACTCGACCAAAGCGACGTCGCGACCATCATGAAGTTGTTCGAGAAGTGCCGATTGTTCCAGAAGCCAGTGAAACAAGCAGAAAGACGTTGGTACGACGACGAGGAGTTCACGAGACCAGCGGAAGAGATACAGATCGTTCCCGGTCTGTCGCTCGACGATTTGGTTCGGATGCGACCCGAAGAGCAGGAAAAACGACTCACCTACAGGGATTATCTCGAGTTCGCGCACTCGAAGAAGGTGAACAAGTTGCTGGTAAAGCATCGCGATCCTTGCGTTCGACATCTGTGTGAGACGATGTCGAGGGGATTTTTCCGGCTATTCGCGTTGTATCCTTTTTCCGAGTTGATACACAAACGACTGCCGATTGAAGTTTGTGAGATGATTATTGAGGATCTGAATAATCAAGATTTGTACAATATTTGTCTGGCGGCTCCGAGACAAAGTTCTAATAAGGATAGTAAAGATAATTTAAAAACTAATGTAAAAAGAAAATGTAACAACAAAAAACCTCCGCGGGCCAAAAAAGCTAAAAAATGATGTATCTTTGATAAAATTTTTTCTTCTCGTTGTGAAATTAATACAAAAAAATCATTAACTAATAAAGTTTTCGTTATTGTGTTTACCTTTTGCTTTTAGTCACCTACATTTAGACAATAACGTCTTACATTAACACATATTTTCCATATCAATCAAATAGTAACGTTTGAACGATTAAGTTCGATTGATTTATTGATAAGCATATAAGATCATTTGGAGGGACAAATCTTCAAATTTATATTTATTACAACGACATATTATCAAGGTTACACGAGTTATTACACGTCAAGTAAAATTGTATGATTGAAAGTAATTTTTTCTTTTAACATTAAAAAGAAATTTTTATTTTATGTCAAAAATGATGTTTACCCCTAGAAAATATAATTTCAGCATTTATAAAAAAAATTTTTGTTCCCTTCCAATAGGCTAGTAATAAAATATGTACATTCGAAAAAAAAAATAACTTTTCACTATGTGACATAATCAGGACACAATTTGATCTCATTAGAAGGATAAACAAAGATATAGCTTTTCTTTTATTTTCATGAATTCCCCACATTTTTTCGTCTTTTAATTTATGTATAAAAGATTTCTGTTTAGCAGCTTGTATTGATAGAGGATCAGTTTGCTTACGTCCAGCTACTTATATAGTTGCTATTTTTGATCATAAATTTCTTAGCAAGTTATGCAAATAATAATCTGATGAGGTATATTTCGTCATTTATCACTCTATATACAAAATTCAAATAAACGGACTGTCGCACAATTAATTTCAAGTCTTAATTTCATTAAAGAAACACCATTGGAACCAATGGCAAATGTACTTTATTACACTCTTAAAAAAGATTAATATAAATGTTCTGATCTGAAATTTGTTGTTGTTAAAATTATTTTATCAATAATGATTACTCTTATGAACACTTCCAAAAACTTTATAATATTTCTAGTTATCATTTGATTTACATCAGTTGATACATTCGTGAGAATAAGTGTACATTATATTATGAATCGGTAATACAGATCTCTTTATCAATCGTTGCTAACATCGAAATGTGTTGGTAGAAAAATAAGATATTTTAAAATTTTTTGTTTGATCGCGCGCATTTGTTATTTATACTTATTACATTTTAGTAGAGTAAATTATAACGAATTAGTTTATTGCATTTTTTATTTTTTCACTTGGAATCATCTTAGGATGTTCATTTTAATTATCTGCTAAAGGTGTCAGCACTTTCTGTTAAGTACGTAAAGAGTGTTTTCTCAAAAAGACGGATATTCATTCTTCGAGAAGCGCTTTAAAAATGTATCATTGTGATTAAGTAATTATACTGCACTACATAATCAGATGAATGTTGATTTATATCTATAGAAATTTTTTATTATTGTTATCGTGATAGCGACAAGGGCATATTGAGAAACATCGTTTATATTCTAAGTTTATAACATAACTTTTATAATATTTTCATGCATTTATATTTTTAATTAAACTAAAAGTAATAATAAATTAACACATTTTCATCGAAGAACTTGAGATTAAATCGGAAAAGCGATTGATTTTTATGGTGTGGAGCAAGACTTGAAATAATTTATAGTGATTATTCAGTCAGTAAAATAATTCATTACATTATTGCACTTGAGTACGCAACATACATGGGTATTTTGTGCCCTGAATAAACACTCTTAATAATTTATTAACAAAATGGTTAGTCTTCATGTAGACCTTTCCTTTCCTTCTGCGCTCTTTCGCTTTTTTTACGTTGGAAGAACTAAATGATTGAGCGTCAGCTGCTTCATAACAATGCCTAACTGTAATGACATTTTTCCATGTGCCTGCATCATTTAATAAAACTTAGCAGTCGTAGCTGCACTACAATACTTGCTTTTGCACTCGTACACACTTAACGGCTCGCTGAAAGCCAATACGAAGAATTTCTACGTGGAAGTGTGATTAGAAAGAGAGCGAATTGCGAGTATAAAGGAAAAAAATAGGTCTCCGACGTGACTGCATTTGATGCTTTACAAGACACCTTTGTGTATCGGAGCGCATTTTGATCGTTGATTGTCGTGAATTTAACATAACAATTTTACCGAGAACCAGTTGGAAACTAATTGAAAAATTCAATGCTCGAGTTTCGTTGGCATGCTATAGTTGCTTTGCGGTACAAATCGATGTTTTGCCAAGTGGTTTGCCACTTGATTGATAGCTTTCCATCGGTGCATCTCCATTTCTTGGAATGATTTCCGCGGAAAATATAATAGTGACACTGATGTGTGACTCTCTTTAAGCGAAGAAAAAAAGTTCGTGTATCATTGAGAAATTTATCGTTCATTATCTATTTTAGTCGTAATTCATGGCGATCAGCGATCACACATTGAAATTAGTTGATGTGCAGTTAAAATTCTCCTTTTTTCTGTCATGACAGTCATTACGCGAGCAAGATAACAGGCATTTTTTGCTTCAAGTATGACAAATTGAATTCGACTCATTGGCTTGGAAAATTAAATGAGAATAGTGATACGAGAAGGTTTCTATCGTTTCGCTGTGCATTCTACTCGGGCCCTCTGATGCGGAATCGGGCCAGTGGAAAAAAACGATTTTTCGTTATTTTGAAAAGGATCTTTAATGAACTTGCACACGTCTTTGCCACGCGGTCTTATGTAAATAGCGCGAGTAAATGCATATATGCATATGAACCGGCCGCATATATGAAATGATTGAATGCAATCGCGAGAATGTATGCAGGCGGCGGAAAGCTGCAAATGTACAGTTGGAGTTTGATTGCGAGCGTAGCTCGCTCGCGCGGTAGCGTTGATTAACGCGCGCATAACGTATTTGTGCAGCTCTCCGCTGCCGCGTCGAGGCAAAATTACTTTGGCAAGCCGCGGACATTTGTAAGAAAGAGCCGAGGATACCCGAGCACACAGGTGCGTCTGTGTGCGCGTCCGTGTGTGCATGTGGCAGGCGCAGATTCAGCTTTCATATATATCCGCACGAGAGATCTCGAGTTAGATTGTTTAATAATAATAATGATGCCGCCGCAGTCTCGGTGGCTTTTGCTAAAACTGATCTCTCGAGATCTTGCTTGAGATTCCACTCAAAAGGAAATGGAGGTTGGGCAACGCGTCGATAGATATTTTCAATAGACTTCAACGGGCAGTTTGAAGAAACCTCGTAATTGGCTTATTACGCCGAAGAAAAGCCAAGCCGCACAATAGAAACATCGATCGAGTGCACATTATCGACTCTCGAGCCTATTGTAGCTCTGCTATCGGATCATTAGAAAATTATCGCGAAGCGCGTGGGTGTCGAAAGACGTAAGTAAATTGCCGCGATACGATAGTCGTCGGTTTTATTCGCACATGCATGGCGGCGTAGGTGTGCAGCGCAGTTCAAAGAAAGCAAGAAGATCAAGAGACCGAGCTCGAGTTATAATTATTATATTTCTGAAAATTCCGGGCCCCGTCTTTAACCTGCGCTAAAGAGCCGCACGGCTCTCCACGGACGAGCTGAAAAAAGTCGAGCCGAGTCCGCCACAGCGCGCAGAAAGCTCTTTGCTCGCGCGCAGCTTCTTCTGGAGAGGCGATTAGTCAAGCCAAATCGTCCATCGCGTCTGAGCATATACGAGCGACACGTGTCCCGGGGGACGGAGCATCTTCCAACGGCCCCGATTATTCCGCTAAACTCGCCAAAATAAACAGCTGCGCGCGAGCGTGCGAATTTTTACATTTACAAATTACACTGCGCCTCTAACATTTACAAATTGCTCGATCCGAGCATGTCGTCGACGTCGCATTATCAACGTACTTTTTTCAACCGAGCGTGATCGAGCCAATTAGCTTTTTTTACACGAAATTTTGGATTTGGAAGCTCGAGCGAATTATGCTCCGTTAAATCGTGCAAGTCGATTAAGCTCGGCTAAAAAGCCTCAGCCGCGGCAAAAGGTTGTGTCAAAGTTTTAATCTATCCGCTGACACGGAAGACTGTTTGACTTTTCTGCAGTCTAATAAACATCGAGAGCAGAGCAAAATTAGCCGTGTGCGGGACATGAGTCAGCAAGTTTAGCCCTGCTGCAGCTCGTGTACATGTTTGAATAAATGCTCGAAAAGCTGATAATGTGACTTTCATGAGCTTTGCGCAGGCTGCAGTGTGTAACTTATTAAATTATCTGCGTGTGTATGTTTCGCTTGACGCAGAGCCATTTATTTCGGAGCATTTGGCAAGCCTCGGCTTGAACTAACTACTGCGCTGATGGCTCGACGATGGAGCCAGCGAGTCAACATCGATTTTATAAAGCGATTAAGTAGACGTTTAATTGAGCTTTTCTATGCGCGCGGCTTTACGTCATACCGCGCGAGGTGGATCTCGACGAAAATAAACAAAGTAAATCGTCACGTCCTTTATGCCGTCGGTGCTGCAGCGAGCGTTTGGCAGCGCGCTGTACTCGAGCGCGATAGGTGTAGTACGCGGGGGACGGGCGTCCGTCGTCGCCTAGTACTATTCGCCTCGACTTTCTTTGTCGTCGCGTCATTATACGCGTTTGCGCAAGATGAGGAAATGAAAGGACGATTGTGTAAACTGCGAGAGGCTATTATGTAGCAGCGCGTGGAGCAGTGGTAGAAACTAGAATCGTCGTCTGGAGCGGTTTATTTGGAAAGGCGCAACAATACTACAGCGACGACGAGTAATATTTTTTTATAGAGCGTAATGCATGCAGTAAGTAATACCTCGTGCGTGTGCATGTGTGTGTGTGCTTTTGCTGGGCGCGTAATACACGACGCGTCTCGGGGCCTCTGTGTTCTTTGGCAAGAAGGAGCTATGCTCGACTGCTCAACCTAAAGACGTCGCTAAATGGCCAGAGCTTGTGCGTATGCGTGGACTGCGCATACAGAACGAGTTTTTTTTCTGCATTTTTATCGCAGCGAGCGATCGCTGGGGCAAAGGGAGTTTTTTCAACAATTGGCACAAAGTCAAACGCTTCGTTATTAATAATAGTCGGAGAGGGACGAGACGAATGCCATGTCGCCAAAATGGTGAATTAAGTGTTTTTCTCGTCGGTCGAGTCACCTGTCGCCTCTAAATCTCGCTACTTAAGCTCTCGGTAGGCTAGTTTGCCTCGCTGCCTCGCGGCGTCACGCCTGCTACGCGTCTGCAGCTCTCCTCGCTGCTACTCGTGCACTCGCAACAGTCGGATTTTTGTCCCTTTAATTGGCTGCTAGCGCGAGTCGCGTTGCAGTCGCGATCCCCGCAGCAGTACGTGTGTGTGTACGTGTGTGTGCGCTGCACTATCCACTCGAGAGCTGCTATTTATACATTAAAAGTCATTAGTCCATTACTCGAGATAAACACGCGTACAAGACACAGTGTATGCCGTTCTTGGCGCGGCGGGCATCCCCCCCACCAGCAGCACCACCAACGAGACCCCGCAACTGTGCAGCCTTTTTCTCGCTCTTCCGTTGCGCGCTTTGATCTAGCTTATATGCTCCGGCTGCAGCTCGTTGCGATTTTCATGCGCTCGCTGCGCGGATTCGGTACGCGCGCGACCGAGCCAGCTTTTCTAACCGTCGCTCACGAGCGTTCCTGCTTCTTAATAAGCTCCAATTTATCGACTTTTAGACTTTCTATTTGTACGCCTCGGCTCGCTTCTTGTGCTTCTTGCTCTCGCGCACCAGCCTCGGATCGTTTCCCGAGCAGCAGTGAATCGTCCCGCTTTACTTCTCGAACTTGCGGGCTTCTTGAAAAGGAGCTGCGACCTGTGACTCGTAGCGCGACTCAGCCTGATTTTTTTATTGCTCTCGACTGATTCAACGAGGATCGAGCAGTTTTTGCTACGTTGCCCATGAGAAATCCAGAGATGTGCCGCGTTTTCGCTACGAGTAAAAACCTCTATTCAGCTTGTGTTGGCTAGTAATTTGCCTTTTTTTCGTCAGCAGCTATTTCGGTGAGTCGCATATAGATTGGCAATTAAAATTCAATCTTCAGCGCTCAAATAAATCGCCGTTGTTTCGCGCGAATTACACGCAAAAGCAAACGATCGCGCCAGTCTATTTGCGAATTAGCCGTGAGCGAGGCTGGAAGACACTGTTTCGCGGTCATTAAATTCTTCAAAGGCTCGCTCGCTCGCACGAATCTTCTAATATCGCTCCAACAGTGTTTATTGTTGCTCGCGAGCTGGATGTAGATCGAGGAGAGCGCGAATTTTCCATTTCGCAATTTGCCGTGCCAAAGTTCTCGGCGCGATTCAGGGACTTGGCAAGCGAGTGTATATACGAAATCCCCGCGCGCCGATCATAAAGTACAGTGCGCAGCACACACGTACCCTCTCCCTTTCGGGAGTTTGCCTCTCGAAAAGTACATAACACATAATAGCCATAACATTAGCATTGTGAGCTGGAAAGGTGTGAACAATGCGCAAAGCTACCCTACGCAGACAGGCCTGAATGATTGATTCCTCGCTCTGTAATAGCTTTATAATATTACACCGCGAAGAGGCATCATTTCCATTATTTTAGTTTTCCAACATCTGCTCCCTTTGTGCAAAACATGCGATGCCTGTAATTGAATCGAAGGTACGAGGCAGTTCGTGTATTGTACCGAAAAAGGTATGATTTACAATTAGCCCGTAAGAGTATAAATAAATAAATTCGCGCTGCAAACGGGCCAAGGGTTAAAGGACGATTCGCGCAGGCAAAGGTAGCCGCATTCGAAGATGGAGTGGACCGATGATTCGGTCGACTTTTTTTCGTCTCACTTGATTTACGATTTATTTATGCGTGCGAGAGAGTAGCAACTCCTCTTTGTCATAATAATATTACGCAGGCCAGGCCAGACAGAATCTTATGAAGCTTTTGCTGCCCCTCTTACGAATAAACGACAGCTATTTTAAGAGGCCCTCAATTCTCATCGTATATGTTTAGTGTTTCGGGTGCAGGGCTCTCCTCTCCTCTTTTTCTCTCTCGCTCTCTCCTTGCCTCTGACTCGCCAATCTCCATATAATATTCGATGCCTTTCTTTGCAAAGCGCGTCACCGATGCCTCGGCACCAATGACAATGTTTGCTCCTTGCTCGCGCGTTATTCCATTCAAATGTACTTTTTACTCCGCACTCGTATACGAGTTGTGTTTTATATTGCGCTCAGGTGGAAAAGAAAGGATTAACGATTCGCGGAACGACTAAATCGAGGCTACCGTCTTACGTCTGCACGCGGGCACGTATACATACATATGAGCTCGGGCGCGCGCGTGCATAGAGGCATGAGCCGAAGCGAGTATATTTTTTTTACGATTATTGCGTTCTCGAGCGCGAGGCGACTTGTCACTGTAGCCGCGTACTCCACGCAGCGAAAGAATAAAAGCTTCTCTTTCTCTCTCTACTCTACTCGCGTGCGCAGCCTCGCTCTTGTCTTGTCTTTCGCTCGTTTTTAAGAGCTGCACTTTTCGAAGTACCGGGGCGATAAAGAGGCTTTGCATGTGCTGAAAACGAAAGAGAGAATGATCGATCAGAGAAAAGGAGTCGAAGAATCTCTCGCGGCAGCTAACAGCGTGTGTGTCCTGAGCAAAAATTTTCGATCGGATAATTAGCGGCACATCTCGCCTGTTTCTCTCTCTCTCTCTCTTTCTCTCAGCTGTATAGCTGCATCTATCTCTGTCTCGCTCTCTCGTGCCTGTTCGCACACACACATCCAACATTGAGCTCGCGAGAGTCCTTAATAATTGTAATTGGACACGGCTCGGCAGCGGCACGTTGCACCTACAGCGTAGTATAGTATATAGTGTGCCCACTTTACAATACACTTTGTCCATCTGCGCCTTTTAAGGAGCGAAAAAATGAAAAAACTGGGCGGAGCTTCGCAATAAGATCAAAGGTGCCGCCAGAACCGAGCCAACGATACTGCTTTGGCTGCTTCGTAGCTTTATACCCATGTATACGTGTATAAGTATCTGCTTTTTCTGCACGAGCATATATACAAGCAATCAGATTATTGCTGCTGCTGTTGTTGTTGCTGGTGCTGCAGCAAGCTGTGTATCCGTGAGCTCGTGCATGTGTGTGCTCCATATAGCTATACATACGACGACGTTATATGGCTAAGTCTATATAAGCATCGCGTAAGAGCGCGAAAATTGTCAAGTCATTGCAAGGGGACGAGACGACGACAACTAAGACTAAAGACAATCAAGTGGTGGACTGATTTTCGCATTACGGGTCAAAAGAAAAAGAGAAAGAGAGGAGGGACAGAAAGAAAGAGAGAGAGAGAGAGAGGAAGGAAGGTGGTTTTAAATCAAGAAATTAAAAGATTTCATCGCTGCACTTCCTTTTTATATTTGTTATGCTGTTCAAGACTTTCAGCTGGGTTCAATTTGGCTTTCTTGGGGAATTTTCGTGGTGCATTGGTCACGCGGCGCACCGCACTCGACTCGTCGCGTTTGTTTGTTCTGTGCTGATGCGGCTCTTTATATACACCCTTGGCTCGCGAGACTAATTCGTTTATTGAGAAATCGACGTAAAGCTCGTTTCTCTACTGTGTACACAGCGCGTCGTCATTCTAGAGAGAGGTATTTTACTTTGTGCAAGGAAAGTCGGGCCGATTTTTCCGTCTGCGAGTAGCGGCGCTAATGAAGTTTTGGCACGCGACGAAATCGTAGCCGCTGCTATTGGCGTTGTATCGCTGCGTAGGTGCGGCGAAGATATTTATAAATGAGGCATTTTTGAAGGTAGAAGCTAAGTACGATCGCGGCGATGAGTGGTAGATTATATCGTCGACTCGCGCAGCAGAACGCAGCGTTGGTATAACGCGACTCGTTGCGACTTGGTCAGAGGGACGAGTGCGTAGGAGGTGCATCCGCCATCGTGTTACCCAATGGCCGTAGGATGTGGTTATTAAAATTGCAGACTAGTACTGCAGCTCTTTGCTCTCTCTCTCTCTCTCTCTCGTTCTTGCCGATAGAGGACTTCCTCGTAAGAACGAATAACAAGTACTGCAAGTATCGCACGCGTATCCTCCCCAGCCGAAGCCACTTTTCTCCTTCCTCTCTGAGCTGCCGCTACTACTACCGACGGACAGACAAAAAGACCTTGTCTCGTTGACGCTCGACATTAGCATACTATATATGAGCAGGCTTTATACAAATATAATCAGACATTCGACGCTGGCAATTTTCGTCGACGACTGCGCACGGATATGCATCAATCAAGCTGCCTGCGCGCATGTAATACTTGGCTTGTTCTTGCCTCGTCGCTGCTTCGTCGCTGCTTCTTCGCTTTTTTTCGTAATCACAATTCTCTCTCTCTCTCTCTCGCTCTTCGTATATGTACATACAGCAGGAAAAATTATCCATTCCTGAGAAGAACCGAGAGAAAAAATAATGTATACATTCGTCCCGCGCACGAGGGAGGGAAACCATGTTACATGTCTCTGTGTGCCTAGCTAACGAACATTAACGTCATTTTCAGCCCGATAATTCGTACTCTTGCACGTCGCAAAGTACGCCTCTACTACATTTCAAATCATATAGAGCTGCAACTGGCTTTTAGGATTTCAAATGGCTGTTTGAATATCGAGACTCTACCTTGATCAATTTCTCGGACTTTTTCCCCGCTTTAACTGACGATTGCATCATGGCACTTTTCGTATTTACATAATTTTTCAAATTACTATGTTCTGAATTTCCTTCGTTACATTTAATGAAATTTTAACTTAAATTCACTCTTTCATACAAATTGCGATTAACTAAATAAATTTTTAATTTAATGATCTAGATTGAAAGCTGTTAAGAGTGACTGAATACAATTTATTCTGTAAATTAAATCTTTAAATTAGACGTGCACAAATGATTCGTTACTATCGTTGGCTATCGATAAAGATATTTAAAAAAATTTTGAATTACATCCAATTCAAAAATATTTTTTTCTGATTCAAAATTGATCAAATTGTTGTACTCAATTTTCTTAAAAAAAGACAAACAACAAATAGTACGTCATGGTTCGACATTACCTAATGGAAACAAAGCGTTGAAAAACGACTTCACTCGTAATAATACAGAAAAGTTGTCAGTAAATGAGTGTCAAATTTGTTTAATAGTTGCATTTAAATTGAACATTTCTATTATGACAATTTCAATGCTTTCGTGCACACAATGAAAATAGCACATGCTACTCTAACTTTTTATATGTTGGTTTCAAAAGTGTAAATATTAATAATAAACTCCAAATTGTATATTGACTAAGATAATAAAATATGTACATCAATTTAGTATTTTACTGTCTTGCTCCTCGGCTTTGCCTCAGCCTTTAATTATATATCCACAGAGATTTTTCGGTTTTTCCCGGCCTAGTCCTCTATACGATTTTTCACACCTAGTATCACGAACATATCATTCAATCAAATACTATCGTAAGTAGTAAATTAAATAATGTTTAATTATACTTCGTCGTGTAGAATGTATATGAATTGGCACAGAAGAATTATCGTACCATAAGGCCGGGGTAAATAATTATCATAGGTAAATCTTTTGCGTTGAACGAGGGCTATAAATTACGGTCAAGTGCAGCATGCGCTTCGACGAAATTCGTTGGACAAAATTTGAGCCAGACGAGCTGTAGCGGCGCGAATGATGTTGGCTGTATCGAAACGTGCCACACGCGCGCATAGTGCAGGCGCGAGTTTAAAACGCGCACTTTACGATCGTCCTTGTTCGCTCGAAAATGCGCGACAATTGTTCTGGAAAAGTCGCAGAAACGTCGTTCCGGACAATAAAATGCAAAGCAGCTCTTTGGCGAGGAGGACGCGCTCCAAAGCAGCGTAAGCGCGCGTCGTCGTCGTGTTATAACAGTTACTAATGAAAAGAAAAACGTTGGCGTCGCGCACGAGTCCGTAAGTTTCCGCGAATCGTCACAAGTGGCTGAAGCAGCGGTGGCCGCGCTGCAGACTGCGTAACCGAAACGCCGCGCGGCCTCTTTGCGCTCCAGCTTTTTCCGACTTGCATTTGGGATACGGCGCGCGTTTGGCTGGCTTGGCAGCCGCAGTGCGGCCAGCTCTAGGCACTATTAGTCGGTGTCAGTTTTACAACGTAATATAGATTCATTATTTTTGTCGGGCTTTGCCAGCAGCAGCGAGTATTCTGCTTAATTTCCGGCACCTTGTGCTCCGCAATCATTTCAACGCCCTCGCTCTATCATTATTTCAATTCCGCAGCTCCATTTATTCTCACTCGAAAGGTACACCCTTAAATTTTGACCGATACACGCTCGCACACAGGACTTTCTTTATAATAATACGCTCAATACGCTCAATTGTGGCGTGTCAGTGGACAAGGACTTCTCTATTGAATAATATTATTTTTTTAATAAGCCGAAGGAAAAAAAGGTACGAAGGAGCTGCCAATTTTTATAAGCGTGCGCGCCCGTATACACATGTATACATGCGCTTATTAGGTCTACTCTGGCCGAGTAATGAAGCAATTTCGCTCGGCCTCCGAGTCCCCTTTTTTCTCGCTCATTCAATGCGTTTTTTGTTGGTTAAAAAAAAAAGGCGAGTCTTGAACTATTACTCTCGGTTTTTGTGCTATTGTGTGGGACAGCTGGTTGAGCCGCTCCGCAGCGCGCATCATCACGCGAAAGTCAACACACAATATGCATGCGACCACCTATAATATACCCATATACGTTCGTTCGTGCGTACGCGCATATGCCCGGCGTGTATATCGTACGCGCCTCGGCCTATATAAATGCCATAAGCAGGAAGGATTTTAACCGCTAAAAGGAAGAGACCCGTGAGCCAGAGGCTGGCCCCGAGTGCATCGTTGCACATGCACATTATGAGCACATATCCGAGTGTTGCACTGTGTATACAAGGAGAGTGAAACTTTTTTGCTGCTGGCCAGCTCGGCTCTTTTCGGACTCGACGGCGCGTCGTTGTTTTCGCGAGAGAATTTCCGCCGCCGCCACCAAAACAACGTCATTATCAAGCGAGCCCGGCCTATTCTTCCCCGTGCGTCTTCTGCCTCGTACGTCCATATTACGTCTCATTTGAGGGATCCTTACACGCTCACGAGCAGCGAATCTTTTACAAAATTTCACTCAAAATCTATACACTGGCTGCATGCCCTCAGTCCAACGAAGGATAAATACTCTGCGGAAACACTCGCAGTGCGGTCAGGCCGCGATCCTTCGAATTTGTCTGTTACATTTACGCCTATGTAATTTACTGTATTTTACTTTTTTGCGTTCGCATTTACCCCCTAAATTCGCTCTCTTAAATGACCAAAATATGTCCTAGTCTTCTAACGGTAAGAGAAAAAGTTTTCAATTGAATTTAATAGCAAACACTTTGATGCTTAATAGTTAATATTCCTTAGACGGGACAATCTTTGATCCGCAAAAATAAAAGCGAATTTACGATATAACGAGCCAAATATATCTGGAGAAATGGACAATTAAGCAGCGAATTCGACGAAAAGAAAACTTGGACGAGTAAAAAAGCATCGACGACGGGCAAATTTATCTGCTTTTGCCTCTTGTCAAAATGCGCGCCTGTATGTATGTGTGTATTCCGAATACAAAATACCGAACAAAGACGTGAAGGTATAATTACACAAGTGTCGCTCGCGCAATTTCTTGAATATTTGATGCCGGCCGTACTCGTGGTGCGGGACGAAGCCGGTCACGTTGTGCGCGTTGTGTGCCGTTGGCGTGCCGCAAAGCATTAAACAACTAGGGTTGTTAGCCTTCTTACCCTGAGTCTGTGTGTGCACAAACTCTGTCCGGAGCCTCGCGCACACACACACGCACGCAGCAAGTGACGAACGCCTCAGCGTCGATAAATTATTCAAGATAAATTGTACTCCTACGCGGAGAGCCTATCCCTGCATGGGAGCTCGCAAAAATAAGGGCTTTTTTTTCTAGTTTACGACCTCGGCCCTGTCGTATTTCGATAAATTGAGAAAAAAGTTTTGCTCGAATCGTCGCGAAATTGCCAAAAATAATTTTATGACCATACCTTTGTCAACAGCAACTTTATTATGTTTTTAGCCTGATCGAATAATACACACTTGTGCTTATTTCTTGATCCTTTAATCTTTTGGGTTATTATGAAAAAATCTAAATCTATTCAACTGCGAGGTTGAAAATAATTATATCAAAATTGAGGTAAAAGCTTCTTTACACTTGGAGATAAATTGAATTTCATGTAAAGTTAATAAAAAGAATGTGATTTAAATTTAATTTGAATATTTTTTCGTGCACCATTTAACATGAAATTATCTCAAAATTTAAAGTAAAAATTCTTTTAAATTTGATTCAAATCAATTGACATTTTTTTACATAAAAGTAGATTCATATTGTATGAGAGAAAAAAATTTCCTTCACCCTTGCATTAATTTTCAGGTAGTTATTTTGAATTTTATTGATTCGACTGAATTTATTGATTTCAAGTTAATAACTTTATCGTTTATGTTTGTAATAAGAAATGAATCGAATAACACCGCATTCACGCAGAAACGGTGTTGATTTTACAAACCCTGTCTCGAGACTCAAAAATTTCTTAAATTGTATATATAACCTAGAGTGTAAGACTTATCAACTCTGGGATTCCAAAGCCAAACTATTATTCCAATTTGCGCTCGAACAGTGCTTTGACTTATATACTTATTTTTATGTAGCTACTTGGAGTTTCTCCGATAAAAGTATTCAACATCTAGTGGTGGAAGCTGACTTTGAGTAAGAAATAAAAAAAACCAGTTGCTTTAATTTTCATATTTGATTTTACATTAAATCTGCATAAAATTTAAGGTTTTTTTTAATACTGTGCAAATATTAATCATAATATATTGAAAGTGACCACGGGTAATGGTGTAAAAGTTATTGGCAGAATTTAATAAATTTAAAAGAAAATGTTAACTAAATCTTAACTCTACCTATCATCGACATAAATATTATAGAATTTTGTTATTCAAATGCACAAATTGTTAGCACGAGTTATCCGCACGAAGTGTGCTTGGTATACGTTTCTCACGTGACAAAGTTCAATAAAGCTCAAACAACAAATAAAATCAGTCTTGCAGTAATAAAATTGGCGTAGCACTATACTCGTGAAAATTACCACTCGCGGGCTGCACTCATCAATGCTGAATCGAGTGTATTGCGGTAGATTGGAAAGAGAAAATTTTTGTTTTAGCAATCCGTGCGCTGGATGATGATTGCACTTGGATTGGCGCGGGCCCGAGGGATTACGACGATCGCCCAATTCTCTGCACACAAGAATAAATCGAGTAGCCATATTCATTTCTCGAGTTTTAAATAACGTTCCCAGGCCTCGTCGATAACTTACAACTATGCGCAACCCTTCGAATTTGTTTTCGCGAGCAGAAATTGAATTTTTCCATTGCAAGTTGCACATATATACTTGCTTTATTCGGATTCGTTAAAATCTGATCGACGATTCAGGCTTGGCCATCGCCTTTTTATTACTGTTGCCTAATCAGCGGGCCGCCTTTGATCCTCTTGCAGCCCGCGACTTATTCACAAAACTGTATTTTTTACGACGCTGTTCACACATTTAATATTAATTTGTTGTTTGACACGAGGGATCTCTTATTACGAAAATCAGGATAATAATTCGAGAAATGTGAAATGAAAAATTACATGAAAGGTTACGTGGGTTGGTAGTTGCAGAACGATGGTGTGGAAAAGCTATTTGTTGGGTAAAAAATGACTGTGGAGTATAAGTGAAAAGCGCGAACGGTGCATATGCCGCGGAAGTGAGAAAAGACCTCGGTCACACGTTATTGTCGAGGCAGCGAACGGTTTTCGGGATAAGGAAACAATTTGCTAGAAAATTGTCGCCTTGTGCACGCGCAGCTCTGATGGAGCTAGAAACTCATCAGAAAACAATTAAAGTAACTGCTGCAAGTGGCGCGCGTGATCTCTTCATCTCTTTCCCGGTATCTCGCTCCTGTTTGCAGCTCGGCGTGTATACGTCTATGCGCGGATCGTAGCAGCAGCGGCGAGTTGGATAATTAAAACGATCAGTGCCAACTGCAGGCTAAGGTGTCTAAAATGAAATTGCTACGCTTTTGAGTGATATATGCTCGCGCTTATGCTAAACCAATTGGCAAAATAACGTAGCACCCTTTTCTGAGTACGTAAGCCCGAATAATATCGTTTTAATGACGCTCTAGAGCGCGGACTAATTCATCCGGAAGCTCAGCTAAATTTTCTTCCATCATGAGCTGCTTTCATTCGTCTATTTCGAGGTTTACACTGTATAACGGCTCAGCTTTAGCAATTTGACTATTGAAATTAGAATTTGCCATCAGATGCGGTAACTCAATGTTTATATCCCATTTGCCATATCCATTTTGTCACCACATGAATGAAAAATTGGCTATTACTGTCAAGCACCTTCATTTGAATTTCATTTCACCAAGAAAACTTCTTGCTATGCTCCATTATTGCGCTTTCTTATATAAATGTATTTTCAAGTTTCCAATTTTCATGAAATTAATTTTCTTTTCTTTTTTGATTATATTTTTGATTTAATGAATTTAGCTATTATAATCTGGATTTATATGTGTCTTCTAATCCGATTGTTTCAGAATATAATTTTTAAATATGTTAGCATTTTTTCCTCGCATTTATTTGAATTTATGAGCTACAATATAAACATTATTGATTGACTTTTGAATGTATTTTTAATTATCCATGACACTTTAGATGACACTATTAATCAATCGAAATAATATTTGAATTACGTTAAAAAAAAAAAAACAAAAATTACAGAAGTTATTTAAATTAATTTATTTTAAAAAAATTGTGAAAAATAAGTGAATTTTTGAGAAAAAATTTAGGGATGCTAATAATTATGAATAATTATGAGCAAAATAACTCTTTAAAATCGATAGTTTTTCTAAAATTTTCCAGCCAAGCCATAAACGTAGTTTCAACGTTTAGTTTTTTTTCGAAGCTCTACTAAAAATTATTCAAAAAATGTAATACTCTCAATCAACAATGCCTGCTCTGTATTTAGAAAAATATATGTACTTTACTATTAACTTTAAAAAATATTTATGCTGAAATTCGATCTATTTAAGAAAATAAATAAGAAATTTTCAACTGTACATGATCAGGTGACTTTGTTACGGTCTTTTTGTAGATTTGAAATGGATGACCATTAAATGTTTTTTGTATACTTATTCAATTTAACCAAATAGAAAATTTATGCCAGATCTTCAAGATTGTTTCAAAATATAGAGGGTAATAATGCTATATTGGAAATAACTTTCATGAAATTTATATTTTTAATTTTCTCATATTGCGCAACTGCAAACAAATTTTGTAGTATTTTAAATAAAGTTACTTGAGCAACAAATGGCATTTAAAAAAAATTTCCATGAAATTAACTATAAATGGTTCACTGAACGAGTTATCTTATGGACTTTTATTTAAGGAAATCAAGGGTTTGTATCTGTCCTACACTTTAATACACATTTTTTCCTCTATTCACATATTCTGAACATTTTGAAAATCATAGAAATGTTTTAAGCTTTTCCATCTTCTACCGTAAACTATCTTATTTTAATTTCTGAAAAATGAAATATATAATCATTTTAACTAAAAGTATCAAAAATATTTTGAAATATACCGAATCACGGGTACCAAAAATGAGAAAATTTCAAACGCGTTTGACAATATTTCTACTTCATACTGTTCACTGGAAGCAACATGGATATACTTTTTTATTCATTGTTCTTTAGAATATCTAAGTAGTTTTCAGAAACATAGTCGTAAAAATGTCAGAAAACTTGTTTGAAAATTTCTTATTTCTATACTAACTTCGTTATCCCTTTTAGACTTGTATTTACTATTAGTTTGAGAAGCAATATAACAAATAACATAAGGACGAATTTTCATTAATTGCCAACTAGTTTTATTAAGTCATAGTTAAACAAGACAAAATGAACAATTTTCACGTTGCGAAAGATTATTATACAGCATTAGTTTTCCAGCTCGTTGACATGCATATTGCACACATTGTCTAGGTACTGATAGCCAGCTCGTAGCATGCATTCACATTTATGAGACTGTCAAGTAAGCTATACTCCGTATAGTTCTAAAGCGTTATTTACGACTCGTAAAAATAAAAGTAGACTTTTTGTCGACTTTTTTTATTTAATCATAGTTCGTGAGGAATAAAGTCATTGAAAAATGGATTTCATTAACAAACGTGAGTGATAAAAAAAGTGTTGTATTTTATATTAAAAAGTAAGTGCCTAAATTTTTATTATTTGCTACGCATTATGAAGACTTTAAAGTAATGTACTGTGTAACATTTTGCTTTCCATAGCAATTATTCCAAAGTTTTTACGTGACCGATCACTCGCACTCTTTAGTCCGATAAATTGATCACATACAACTTAATTTTGAAAATTAGTGCCCACATATAATGACTAAAAGCTTGGAAGAGGAAAAATAAAATAAAAATATTTTCCCATGGTATATAATAGTGTATTTGGTAGTAGGTGTCTACAAATTAATTAGCAACTACAGCAGAAGCTAACGGAGCATGTCGGTAGTTTCGCAGCGCGCACACACACACACATTCGTTCGTATCCATAAATATGTGCTATACGTGTGTACGTGTATACGAGTGTAAGTGTTATATTACTGCACGCAAGAAGTAGCCGAGAAATCTCGAGCGATGTATTTATTTGCCGGAGCTTCAGGAGCGTAATTGACACGTGAGTGACAGAATAAGTCATTTGGCGCAAGCGAGGTTCGTATAGCTCGCGTCGTCGAGAGGGGGATGAGGATACACTGTAAAGTCCTATACACACGAGCTGGCTCCCTCAGAAAGCTAAGAGATAAACGCTTATGCATGTGTCCGTAAAGTGTATACGTAGAGAGTATAGACGAGTTGGAGAATTGAGTCAGCTTTGGCAGAGAGGCTGGCTTTACAACACTCGAAGCAGCATCCGAGCGTCGCTCAGGGGAGGGAGCTCGTAGCGCATGGCTATTGGCTGCTCAACTGGCGAGATCAAAGAGAACCGACTCGTTCGCGAGGTGAAGAACCGGCCATCTCCGGGCCACACACGAATTGCTTTTATACACTTTACTTTACGCGCGCGCGCGCTTATATTCTCTCTCTTTGGTACTGTAATGCCTTTCGGGCTGTACACACGCCTTCTTCTTCCTCTCGAGCTTCTCGCGTGTACACACACACACACATGTGTATGCGAGCTACTCTTACACCAATGCATAAACGCGTACACTCGCGCAAAAGTACTAGAGCTGTGCATTATGTACCTTTCAGACTTTAGCAACTTTAATATAAAGTCCTGCTCAAGGTCAGGCTCTCGGAGCTAAATCAGCCTGGCCTTACATCCGCGTGATTGTAACGAGCACTTTGCGCTTGTCCGAGTAATCTGCCAGCGTCTAATTATTCTTTCTCAATGACGACTGTTTCGAGAAATAGATTGCGCGTCTAGACCTAATTTGTAACGAAGCGGAGCTAAAAAATTTACTCGAACGAGGAGTGATTGGTCGTTTGATCGGAGGAAATGATATCGTCCAATGCCTTGGTAAAAGTACAAAGCAACCAAGCACAGCACCTGGAACGAGCGGCGCGTGCCATTTGTTTTATCATCATTACCGAATTTATCGAGGCAGCTCTTGCAATGTTTTAATTGAGAGCGCTTGAGTAATGGCTCGTGCGCCACGCACATATATATTTATCTATGTACAACATATAAATCGTTCTATTTAGAGAAAATATCGATCTATATAAAAAAAGCTTCGAGCGAGATTATAGTAAAATTTCGAAACTTTGTAGCGCACCAATAGCTGCGATCAGCTGTCGTATGAAAACAGCAAATTTCATTGAAATGTTGAGTTGATCATCGAGTCGATGCCCGGAGCATGGAGTGTGTCTCAACTAGAGGCCTGTGTGGTATAGCGGCTGCAGCGATTTATATAAATAGCTCGATCATAAAGTTATCGTGTAGAGCGCCCGTACATACAATTTATACAGACGACTGCTGCAAAATCACCGAGTGGGGAAATAGAGAAGAAAAATCGTTCGCTCGAAGAGCAGAGACGAGCGACGAGCTTGTTTGGCATCTATAGCTCTTTATGCTATATTATAGACTTTTAAGCGACGGTATCAAGTCATCAAGAAAATCTGGAGAATCGCTCGAATTTCCTATGCACAATGGCAATTGCCGTAGCGAGCCGAGAAGCATCAATGAGCGCATGAACATACACGAGAGCTCGTAATGCTCCATTCGACAGACTGGAGCGTGACGAATGTCCAACATGGCATCCGCCTTGTAATACACATAATATAATTTTCTCTAGGGCGGGATAAAAAGGGGTCCTTCAGCTCGGGCTTTTGTCAGCTAATCATTGCGGATCGCGTGACAAATCGTCTCGAGGGCGCGCGCATCGCGACTCACCGCACGCACTATATTCGACAATTTATGAGCTTTGACTTTAGATTCGCTCGGAGTCTCGCGCGGCTTACGCGACAAAAGGTGTCGGAGCTATAGCTTCGCTCATCGCTCGTGAAAAGCAGCCTGTGTGCGCCGCTCGTGCTCTCCTCTTATGTACACTATTTATAAATGGATTGTACACACTTATATAGATCTGCGCACAGTGCAGGCCCTGTGCGATGAAAAGTTCTTTTACACTTCCTCAATGTGAATATAATGGCCGCAGAGTGAGAGAGCGGCTTTTTTTCTTTTCATTACGCCCAAGTAACCCGAGTCCAACAATAGCCAAAGCCAAGTCTTCGTGATTAAAACTCAATTCCAGCTGTTCCTGCCATGGATCCTCTTCTGTATTATAATATACTTACTTACTCGCCACCAAAGCGTGAAGCCGCAAACGAGAGTCATAATGGACTGTATTATATTTTCAATGAAGACATAAATAGCCGTTTGCTCAGGTTTTGGTTGAGAAATTTTTCAAGGTGTCGACGTATACGAGTACCGTAGAAAAGTCACTTTTCATCCTATTATAAACGATGCTTCAGATGCTTTCTCAAAAGTTCGCGCGGCTAATGCCAAAGTTTGCTGAGCTTTTTTATCGAGGGATGTCCTGTATTAATTATGACAATGACTTTTAGTAGTGAGGATTAGAAGTTAGTTGTACAATGCTACAAAATTAAATTATTATGAGTATTTATAATACTGTTTACTTTTTAAATGAAATACAATCTTGTATAATGAGGCTTAATAGGCTGCTAGTAGCGGGATGATTTTTATAAATTACAAATTTGGCAAGAGAACTGACAGCATTGATTGATGCATAGCAATTATTTAAATTGATCGTTTTAATCTCACTTTTCATGTAAGAGTGAGAGTTTGATAATAGAGTTAATTGAGTTTTTCAATGAACTCAATTGTGAAAAATATTTAAAGAGAGTATCAAGTAGTAACGCGACGCAATGATTGCGATGATAATTCTCTAAAGAAAGTAGCAATTTATCTTTTAATGGTAGAAACATTAATTACAATCTTGTTTTAAAAATATTTGAAAATTTGAAGCAAAATTCCATTTAACCAGATACAAAATATCATCATTTCAAATTACTATTGGCATCGATAAATACTGCAATTGTAATGAATTCTTGGTATACAGTAAATCGCAGAGTTTATCACAAATAAAGGGCTTATTGCACTTCTCCCAAGATTTAGGTGGGATTTCAAAGCATCAATAATTTCAATGTATTGGGATGTTCACAACCATTTATTTTTTATAAGCAGATATTCCTTGGGTTTATCTAAAACGATTCAAAAAGGTAATTCTTGAAAAATTCAGAAACCTTTGAAGGTAAGCTAATTTCAATTACTCGAATTCATTTTAAAATATGTTAATCTATTTTAATTATAGAAAATAAAAATATTTGAAGAAATCTCTTACTTCAAAAAAGGTATACATTTTCAATAAAGTTTTCTGAGATGTCTATTGAGCTTTTTTGAAAAAGTCGAATATCTCAAAATTTCCACAATAAGTACTAAAGACCATTACAATATAAATTCAGATATATTTAGGTATATTACAAAGCTTTTGAATTTCACTGATAATATAATGATCGAATTTCTGGCACAAAATATTTCCTTTTTACAAATCATTAAGACTTTTTTCATTTCTTAAACAAAAGTCTAGCCATTATAAAGTATCATGAAAACGTTTAACTAATTTTCTGGGTGGCTATTTGGACTAAATTTATTGTAGTTTTTTATTGTAATGTGAATATAAGGGTCTTCATTTTCAAAAACTGAAGACTTCACAATAGTTGAATTTTTTTTAGAGATATGTTGAAAAAATATAAATATTTCTATCCGTTAAATCGTAAATTTTTCAAATAGTTTTAAAAAAATTGTATAGTATACTTTTTTACATAAAGCATTATAATTTTAAGGTACACTTCGATATCCGTTTTAAATGTTCGATCAATTGCAGGAAAAAAGGTTTTGAGCAAGGCTGACTCAAGGCTAAGCCAGAAATTTTCCAATCTTCAGCAAAAACCTTAAAGTGAATAACCGCTTTCAAGTTTCTGAAAAGAGATCCTGACTAATATGTTGTCCAAACAAAATTTTTTGAACTATTTCAGTTATCAGAAAATCGACCATATATTCGGATTTAAATATTATTTTAGTACTTTCCAAACTGAGTTAGAGGTGATCGACAAAAGTGCACAAAAATGCTTTTTGTAATTTCCGCATCGAGAAAAAAATTAATTTTATTATAATTAGGTGTTAGGTCTGAAAACTGTCAAGTTGAAACTTAAATAAAAATTATAACTCAAAACTATTTAAATCTACTCAAATTTTAATTATTTGTGCTGAAAAGGTATCACAACTCAAGTCCAATTTTCGTGTTTTTGATAAAAACGCATTTTCAGTTAAATGGAAGTACATAATTTTAGATTCAGACTTTAGTTCTCAAACATGATACTTAAGTTATTAAGAAAATATGGATTTGAGCCCTTCAACGTTTTGCTTTCTCTTATTTCTCTGGAAATATGTCATTGTGCACAATGGGTGCGTTCACAGTAGCCACTCGTGGAAAGGCAACTCAATACCGCTCTTTGAAAACTTGCATATCGATAGGAAATTTCCTCAGCTTTCGATTGAGACTATTTAGAAAAATCTTAAAAATGCCCTTTTTGAGATATTCGACTTTGAAGGTTTTCCGGCAATTTTCTCGAGGAAAATGAAAAATTTTTACATAATACCCAAGACCGACTCGTCGAGTTACGCACAAATATAAACACTTCGAGGTCCGCGTATCTAGCGTGGCGGGTGTCCCATAAACTGACCACACATTTTTGAAAGAATTGAATATAGGTTAGTATTAATCGTGAAATGACTTGAACAAATGATTGGTTGTAATTAAATATTATTTATTGCTTTAAATCACAATTTCAATTACAACATGAGAACATTTAACAAAACATTTTAAACTTAAATAATTTACTTATTAATTATTTTTGGTTTCAATATTATTATACTCTTTACGTAACTAATTTTTATTTTCTTTATTTGAATCTAATTTTCCATATTTGTGCATCTAAATCTGCTCTTATCTTCCGATTTTCTTCTTGTTGTATTTTACGCACTTGAGCCAACTGTTTAGCTGTTTCTTTTTCATTTAGAGTCTTAGCTAGGTGATCATTCCATTCTTCGGATGAAAGAACGCGAGAAATTTTTGCTTTACCTTTTTTCTTTGGATTTGTAACATCAGGAGGGTGATAGAATGTTTCCTTCATTATATTTCTTTAAAATTTGGAGCTACATTTGCATTATCGAGCTCTAAAATAAAATTTTAATATTTATATAAAATGTAATAATAATTTTGCAATAAAATTTCAAACCTTTTGATGTACTAGCAATATTAGTTATAATATTCAAAATTCGATCTTGTTGATTTCTATTTGACGCATCGCGTTTAGTGGTCGACAAATCCAATACATCAAATGAGGACTGATCTTCGAAATTCGGTGACGATGAATTTTTATATCCACGAAGTGAATCCTTTTCAATTGAAGAGTTTGAGTCATATGACTCAATCGTTTTTTTTGAATAGAGAATGTTTACGATGAAAATTATATTGATACACTCGGTTCATGTTCTAATCAAAGTAATAACGATATTGATACAATAAAAATCACTTTAATTAAAGTTTAGTTTTTCATAATTATAAGCTTACTGTGGATTTCTCGAGGTTCATCATGGTTTGATACTAGGGAATTTTTTTAAGTGCATGTTAAAGTAGGCTGGTTACTCGTTTGTTCTTGATGCGATGAGCTTGAGTCGTTTGACTCGCCATTTTGAACACGAGATGAATTAATTGCGATGTCGATAAAATTCCCCTTAGGAACTTTTTCTGTGATATACAATTATTGTACGTTAAATAAAGTAATATAGTTATGCAAAGAAGTTGCAAGCTTACCATTGAATTCTGACGGTATATCATCATGTGGAATTACTAATAATTCAGTGAAATGAACCCGTTTTAATCGGTTCGAGTTCGAGGTGCGAATCAGTTAAAAGCCCAGGTTATCACCAGACTGGAATGCGTTCTAAAAAACAATATTTTAAATGAGTGTGCGTAGGAGAACACCAGGGACAATGCTGATCTTCAAGCCTACGACCAAGTCGGGGACGATTAAAAAAAGCAATTTAAAGCAGTTTGCAATAACCATACTACTCGGCTTTATTTGTATCGTAGCTCCAGCTATGCCAGGATACCCCGGCTAACATGGCTACTGTGGACGCACCCAATGCTGCAATTAAATTTAGACGCTTTACTCATCTAATTTAAGCCTTTCACCTAAACGTAGAGATTATAATGAATAGGTGCTTTTTATCATAATATAAATTTCTACAAAAAATGGATTCAAATCTTTTTGCCTTTAGAGAAATAAATTCATGAATTCAATTGTTTTGAAATGTATGTAATTGAATAATATGAAAAATTTGTAACACATAATAACGCCGAACATTAAAAGTATAAAAAAGACATGTTTATGGCAATTATGAGCTTTTACCTGCTGCTGCCAAGCAAATAAGACATAAATACTCGTTCTTCAACTTCCCCATGATCATTTCACAGCAATCGATTGGCAATTTTCCGCGTGTCAGCTCGAAAAAAAATCCAGTGCCCATCGTAAGCAAAATCCTCTTAATCGATTCTCGCGCATGTAGGCAAAACACGCCTGGAGAGGTCCTTTGGGAAGCAAATACTCACTATATCATGCACGCGAACTCGCAAAGATCATGTAGTCCAAATGTGTGAGTAATTTCGTCTCCTCTCTAGTTCTTAATCGGGTTAGGTCATAGAGGGTCAAGCCTGGATCATTATCACTAATCATTAGCGATTTCGCTCTGCTCTTGAACTTTTCATCGTCATACCAGTCAGGAATCGTCGGCATTTCAAACAATACGTGTTTAGCAAACAATTTCATTATCGTCAGAGCGTCGCTTCGGTCCAATTTGTATCCTCTTTTCTCAAAATGTTCGAAGGTAAACATAGCGTTAGACGCTCGCTTGATTTTGAAATCTTCAAACCTTTTACTTTCAATCACTTTAAATGCCTCATCGAAATGACGCTCAGTTGGAAAAACGAACCTAGACAAATCGGCATCATTCGTTCATCAACGGCGCCACTTATTTGTATTTTTTAATTTTTACGCATACATTTTTTTTCTATTTATATAAGTATTTAAATAAATTATTATAATGTGACAGGAATTACGATTAGAGGAGGGATGAGACGAGTTATAAACCCGAATAAAAAAGTCCCAAGTTCCTAGTCTGATCTATTCATGAGATCTTTTTCCATCGATTTTGACTATCACGGAAACAATATTATAAGTATAAAATTGCAAATTATGATTATGAAAAGTTACTATACCGAATATAAAACGCGTTGCATCTTATGTCATTATGCGGAGCAACGATATTACTCTGATGAAAATTATTCATCGGCGTTTGATTATGTAATATAAAATAATTTAATAAATGTGTCAATTTAACAAATAATTACCACGTTGTATTTGGAGTATATTGTTTCCTTGATCCAATGCAAGTAGGCTTGACGCGTGATTGAAAGTAAACATTGCTAATACCCGAGGAGTCGTATGCGTGCGGCTTGTCGCTCTCGCAGCCTCTCGTACTAGACATTGTGTAGTTGGTGTATGGACTGTAGATGTCGCATCGCAAACCCCAAGCGGTAACGTTAATTTCAGAAAGTATATAATGAGATGGGAAAGTATCTATCGAATTTTCATCGTTTGATCTCACTAAACTCAAAATTATCACGTCACATTTTTGTCCTTGAAAGGCATCAACGTTATTTACTTTTACTAGTTGCCGCTGAGCGCGCTACGCGCGCATGTTACATTACGGCTTATATATAAATAGTACAGAAATAAAATACAAATAAATAAATAAAAAACTACATCAAATAAAACATAAATTTTGTACCAATCATCTTTTTTTTTATTTGTTTAACATCAGCATATATCATTTTATTTGTTAAACATATTATTATTTTATAATATTCATAATTAATTAATCTTAAATTAATAATTAATATCATTTTTGGATATTATTAAATATACTGTTTATATAATTAAATGTATTAATAATAATTAAATTTATTCATATTTTTCACTGACATAATCAGTAATTTCTGCCAGATCATCAAAACTGGCTTTTTGTTCTTTTTAAAGTAATATTATGTCTTCGTCGCTTTCTATCAGAACGTAGGGTAATGAAGATTTTCTTGTAATAATATTTCCCTTGATTATTACTTTATGCCCTTTGTGGATAAGGCCATCCATATTGAATTTTCTAATCTACACTTCTACTTTGACTCCACCATCGGTAATACTTCCAACGTGTATATTTTGATATTTGGTTTTAAGGTGTCTGAATGTATTTTTTATGTAAGCTTCAAACCCTGAAACAAATGAAAATAAATTAAAATTAATAGATAAACAAATTTTTTCTACCAAGTGTATTTAAATATTTAATTTCCAATGTTTATATTGTAATTGCAGAAGCTATTTTTATTAAATCAGAACTAAAATTGAAATAAATTTAACAAGCAATCTTTATCAACTCTGCCGTACACACTGGAAATGACTAGCTCACGTCTTATTTGAACACAGTGAGCCCTTAGCAAAGTTAAATTAGATCGATTACCCTCATATTTTTTCATTACGTACGGAATACCTATCGTTATTTTTTTTCTAGCCTCTAAAGTAAATAAATTTTAACTGAACCAGTCTTATTATATCGCAGTACCTTTAAAAAAAATAACTTAATAAGTTCGAGCTTATCAATAAATTTATTTAGGATCATAAATTCGTCTAATGGGTATAAAAAATTGATTAAATGACTTAACTCATTCACGTCATCTTTTAAACATAAAATATATTAAAATCTGTCATTACATAAATGTCAATATAAATGTAAACAAAACCAAGAATTTATAAGATATTATAAAATAAGATCATTGATCGAAATGTTTTTATGGGTATTTTTAAAAGTTGCTGTCGTCATAGCAAAGATGGAGCAAGACCAATAGGGGTTAATTTTCACAACCGTTCATGTTTTTTTTACTGTTAATACCGTATCAAACTCGTTTATATGAAGGGGAAAACTAAATCTTTCGTCCCCCTTGGGTCGATGGCAAACGACCGGTTTGCTACAAGTTATAAGTTAGAGTTGCAAATCTTTGTGCCAGAGCTAGATTCAATACGATTACGAGCAAAGATTTGAAAATTCTTGAAAAAGTTTATTTCAATGCCTTGCAATCATATCATTTCAATTTACCTGATTGCTAAAGTTTTGAGCTCACAATGCATGAAATACAATTCATTGATTTTATAGATTCAAGCTTTAATGAGTTACATATGTTCTCTAGGCCGGATGATTTGATGTAATCTTCAAATTAGGGACAGATCTATGAACATCAAAAAGTTGCTATTTGTTTAATCTCAATAAATAATTATATTTACTTGAACTTATATCACTAAGCAGTTTTTATATTCAAATTTATAAAAATCATGTTACAAGTGGAAGAAAAGCAATAGATTGTATCGTGACAGGTGTATCATTGATATTTATGCGAGTGCTATAAATCTGCTTATGAGTGACACGATGATGTTTTCTATTTTGACGAAGGAATTTGATCGTTTCGAGTACAAGTCCAATTCGGTAAACGGACCGCAGTCGATGAACGAGCACAATTAAATTCCGGTATCGATTTTCAAAGTACGTACGTTGCGTAGCGGCAAATCATGGCACATATCGGAAACGATGATCATGAGGTCGATTATCACCGGAAAGAAAAAAAAAGTCGAAAGTCGACCTCCGCGGAGAACAATATATAAGTGTATAATCAGTCTTAACGCGCTTTGAGGAAGGAAAAATATTAAAGTCGAAAAATGCGCTACGTGGCGTATAAGGTCTGCGGCAGTTCTTCGTAAATTATACGGCCGAGTCACACCTTAGCTTTCCTCCTTCTCGCGATCTCCTTATTAGCCCGAGCAGAGAGAGAGAGAGAAAGGAGAGACCGTTTAATAGCCAACGATCGAAGAGCGAGCTCGAGAGAGGGACCGCCAACGAAGCTGCTTCATACAATCGATTTATGATTTACGCGCTCGGCCTGCGTACTCGTAGTTCTTTATAATCGACGGGCTGCCTGCATACGTGCACGAGTAAAGATCTGTAATGTGATCACGAGGATGATGATGCGCGCGCGGGGAAATTCTCCGCTATCGCGCGTTCTGCATCTGTTATATTCTGCAGCGCGTACCCACGCGCGAACCAGCTCGTACATTAATTAATCGAGCTGTAATTTTTCATCGCAATGACGATGATCGCTGGCACGCTTAATAGACAGGATTGGTTTTTTCAATCGACCAAGCAGCCTGTATATTAATGACTTACAAAGTGTCTTTGACTCTAATAGACAAAAAAGCCGACTCTTTTCTCATCCTTTTGAATATTTCAATTTTATTGCTCGAGCAATAACGGCGCCGTGATTCATGGCCTTTTCTTTCCTTGCGTTCTTTATAATTCAACATAAAAGATGTGTATCATCGCCAACAGCTTGGCTTTTTATTTTTCTTCAATGGCTCACTTAGCACTTGTTTGATTTTTTTTTTCAAAATCGCTTTTACTCGGTCACATATTGACGCATATCGACGTGCGCGCGACCTTTCTCAAATTACTAAAGCGACTTACACCTCGTTACTTCTCAACGTTATTTAAATTCGACGTTCAGTCGTAAATCAGAATGGGCGTCTGTATTGCACAAAGGGTATCCGCAAGTCGAGGAAATTCTTCTTATAAATAGGAGGCGCGAAGACGTGTGCCTCGATTTTTATTGCCGGCTCGAAAGAGGAAACTGACATTTCTTTTTCTCGAAACTGCGTAAGCGTCGAGAATCCGTGATTTTAAATGTGTCGTGCGTGTCCGAACAGATGCTAGCGAGACACGAAAAAGATAAGAATGCATTATTGTAGTCACGATAAATAGCCTCGTAGCGGCTATGGGATACGATGGTAGATTGGAAAAAGCAGCGGGAGCCGACGGTATGTGCATGCTCGGAGCCATGCAGGTAATTTGCATTGTCCAGCTCGTAGGAAGGATAAAGAAATACAATCAGCAAGAGCACAAGCCAAGAAGCTTATTATACGTATACGCAGCTTTGGCGTCTGCTCGGGCAAAGGTGCGCGCGGGTATAGGCTAGCTGTATAGCAGCAGGTGTAAAGGCCACGCGCCCGCCTCGATCGCTGAATAAAAATCTCGAAGCAGCAGGCTTTGACAATGCGCAAATACGAATCGCCCGTGGCTGGCTCAGCTCGCACGTAATATAATTTCGAATTTCCTCGGAATCGCTGGCTGTGCGCGCGCTCTAATATTACATTACGCACGTCCAGTTTCGCGTCTCATTCTTCTCGAAAGAAATGCCATATAGCTCTGCACATATAATACACTCGCATATACGGGCCAACGTGCAGGCGAATGCGCGACATATGCTCGCGCTGGCTCACTTGTGCATGTGCAGCGCGGCTCTTTTTCCTTTGCGCACATGACGCATGCACGTATATAGGCACATACTTCATTTGAAACGTATAATTTCTTACATGGCAGAAATCGAATTAGAAACCGCAACCCTTTAAAAAAATTTTTCACTGTACAGCTCGGCAACGAGGAGGACGCGCTCGAGTAGCGATCGTACTTTTGCCTGCATGGGCTCGAGTTTTCAAAACAAGCCTCGTGCATCAACGAGTAAATAATTGCCGTCTCCTTAAAAGTGCGGTTCACCCTCAATTACGATTAATACAAAAATTAGCTCGCTCTTTTCTTATCGTCCGATATGCAGAGTTTTTACCGGAGCAAAGTATTTTACTTTGAATTTTTAATGGCAATTTTCAAAGTTTGTCGTGCGGTTGCGCGCGCTACCTACCCCTTTGCTGCCTGTCGTTCTTTTTTTTTCTTGCAGCGCACCACTGCATGCTACTCTACATGCCAATTTTTAAAGTAGCTCTCCCTGCCTCTCTCTCTCTCTCTCTCTCTCTCTCTCTCTCTCTCTCTGTCTCGCGGCTCGCGATCGATAAATCAATGGTTTTGGTCGGAAATTTTCCACGGGGCTCGTCTGCCTGCGTGTCTGCGCCGCGACCATTCCGCAAGGAAAGTTTTTTCTTAGATTATATACCTCGTGCATGGAACTTGTTTTGAATTTTATCAGGCGTGCTTTCATCCGCTGCGCGCGCTGCTACGTATTTATTTGCACATATTACATATCACATACACAGGTAGGCGCTTGATAAATCGATTTCGATATACCGATGTACACGGGTGTACTCGGCGAGTAGCTGACGTAATGTCGCACACAAACCGCATTTGAGTGTATCGCGCGAGCAGCCAACGACTCGACGGCGCACGCACAATTACATCGATTTGAATAACTTACGAGTTGCATTCCTCGTCCATCGTTGCTCGTCGCCGACGTCTCTCAACGCGCTTTTCGCCTTAAATTTTACGTCTATATTTTTCGGACTATTTTTATTGAATAATTGAACGTAATCGCGCGGTGCAGCTCACCCGAGCCGATGATCAATTGCCACATGCCGAGTTCTCGGTAATTCACAGCTCGCGATCGCGCACCTACTCATTACTTAGATAACAATTTCATTTGGCAAGGTAATAACGAGTCGTGTTACGAACGACTCGCTTGATCGCAAACGCCAAACGAAATGCACTTGCTTATTGGGCCGTGCGGGTGGATTTTAAATAACCCACAGCCTCGCACTCGTTGCATAATTAACACGTGTGCCGCCTATACGCAACGATGGAATTGATTTTTTTTTGTTTTTGTATAATTTCGAGTCCGAGCAGACGTTGGCAGAACAATGAAAGCCGCAACGGTCGGCTCGTTGTTTACCTAATGCCTGTTGCGAGCCGTTGTCGCCGGCGAAACACACGCGGTGCGTAATTAGCTTTGAAAGATTGACGAGAGCAAGTGTAGGAGTTGATATATATTTTCTGCAATGTGCGACTAGCGCAGCAGTAGCAGACCGCGCGCATGCATATTTCAAAGATAATTCAGAGCTCTGGCTTTGTTATTATTATGGAGGTATATAGCCGAGGCGCAGGCGGTGAAACGATGATGATCGCCAGTGCTACACGAGCGGGGGAAAACGAGGAGAAGAAAAAGACAATAGGTGAACTCGTTACGTCGACGCGTCTGCTACCTAAGCACACGACAATTTGTCGTTTTAAAGCTCTCTCGGGCTAGAGCGCGCGACAATAGACGCCACAGAGATAATGGAAAACGGGGTTAGCCGTGTAGCGTGTGCCCGTAAAAAAAGATCGACTGTCGTTAAGCGCTCGTGTGGTCTCTCGCTGCTGCCGCTGCCGCTGCTGCTCTGTGTACACAAAAGACCATTTTCTCCGCAATGCCAAAGTGCATGAAAAATCTGGCCGTTGTTCTTGCCAGTTTATAAGCCAAGCTGAATTATCGAGCTCCGAGGTATCGAGCCAAGTGCGGGGCGTGAGCCGCCGAGCCAATGATCGGCCTCGGTGGGCGGCGCTCGGGCTCTGCTTTCGGCTGCACATCCCCCCTCTCGGCGATTCCTGCGTGCATTACGTGCCTCCGCCGAAGGTGCGCAACGTCGCCTCTCGAGACTCGTTCGATCAGGCCGGGAAAACAGCGCGAGGGTAGAACGCGTTCAAGGGGTTGCTCGCCTATACTCGAGCCGTATTACGCGTGTATACATGTGTGCAGCGGCTCGACCATGTGAATTTGCTCCCGAGCTAGGGATGTGCACGCACTGTGCATGTAATATATAATAGCGAGGCTCGCGTGACGAGGCTCTCTCTCAGCTCATATATTGTATTCGCTGCATAGCGTCGTCAATTACGCGGATAAGTATACACACGAGTTTCTGGCTTGCTGTGTTACACGCAAATACACACGAGAGTCCATGTGCGAAATATGTCAGTGTGGCTCGTTTTGCTTTTCGCCAAATTGAATACGTTGATGCTGATAAACAAATTAAGAGGATGAACGAGCTCGAGGAAATATCGCAATTAATGCCATACGTCGGATCGCGTGTCCCCCGAGCGCCTGCGAGTAGTATTAAGTCATAAAAGTCCCTCGACGGTGTCGGATCCGACAGCTTGGATCACGCTATTAGAGTCACAAAATCCTGCGTATATGCCCGGAGATCGAGATCACCTTAAACGACTCGACGCATCAAAGACGATACACCGACCGTCGAGAGCACTACTTGTACTCTCGCGGATCTGTATAATAGCCGACTGCTCGCCGCTGGAAAAACAGCTCTAATGCTCGTCTAGAGTAATAACTTGGCGTCCTAAGAACCCACAACTGTGCGCGATTACACTGGCCCAGGCGCGCTCATGCCCGTGCCTTATTACACAACTTTTGCTTCCTCGAACAGGTAGGGGCAAGCTCGAATCCTCCTCGAGTTTGAGAAGAAAATTATAAGTAAATTATGACTGGTCGTAGCTGCTGAATTATCATTTTTCATTGTTTTCCAAGAAGTATACCTCGAGTACATCAAAACTCGTACGAAAACAAATAATATTACTGCAAACAAAAAGTCACTACAGCCATTAAAGAGTAAACGTGTAAATTATCATTTAAGGGATCGAACAATATTTTATCAAAGTATTTCATGGACGTAAAGAATAATGTAATATAGTTTCGTGTTGAATATTTTCATTCTATTTGATATATTAATGGAAAAATAGCACTTGAGTAGTTACGGTATAGTCGTGCAATTAAATTATTTGATTAAATTTTTTGCACGAACCCCACAGCTAATGAGCCTTATCCTGTTCAATTTATATTTTATAATATCCTGCGCGAGTATAAATATAAAGATAGATATTGTTCATTTTTAAACCTTTTAATTTGAAAAAAATATTTCATATATCAAATGTGTTATTGACCGATTGAGTATGTCAAACATAAGAAGCATCATTTTATGTACTTCAAAAATATAAACATTACTTATTCATACTACTAGCTCTATAAGAAACAAATTTACTGCTAATAGTATAGGCTCTCGTATTATAAGGTGTTGTATGCAATTAGTACGAATATGCTTTTTCAGAAAACTCTTTACAGCTCTCGTCTTCGGCTCGTACATCAATTCCCTCGTTTCTTTGAAAAAGTAAACCTGCACCCGTTGCATAATGTATTTATTTTATACATTTTTGATGAATGGGCATACTCTACTTGACTATAGAATGTATTAAAATGTTTTATTATATTAAAACATTATAACGTTATATTTGTATAAATTTGATAATGAAATCATAAAATATATCAACGCATGAATTATACTTACAGAATGAGTACATTTTTAAAAAACCTTAAAAAAAAATTTTTGTTTAATAATGCTCAAATGCTACTCATGCCAGGAGTAACACTTTATATGACATGTTATTTTAGGGTTATAGCATTCGGAAAGGACTCTAAAAGCCGTGACAATAAGTGCTATTCACGTCATGAATATCGTGCATCATATTTTGGCACTGTGTTAATTTACACTCAAGTCCCCTCTTTTTAAATACAAAAATAAACAACCCATAATAATTATGCACTACTATAATGTATTACTTATGTCTCAAAAAACGTATGATAAGTGTAAATTACAATCATGCATTGCTAAAGAAATATTTGTAAGATGAGGAAAAACCTCCAAAATTTGACGTGATTTAAAAAATAATTTTATTCAAGTACGTGACAATGGTACTGAGTTATACTTTTTTATTATAAAATGGAATATTGATAACAACTAATGTCATTTTTCATCATTACTAAACATATGAGTACTGGATATATTTTTGATGATATTTTTGGGATGAATTCAGTACATACTCGCCTAAACAGAAGAATGTCGTAGAGAACAAAACGCTTACTAAAATCAGCAGGTCTTGCTCGATACACTGGAGGATAGAAAAAAGAGTTTATACACGTAGGTATAGTTAGGTACGAAAAGAGAAAATAAGAAACGGTAGCAGCGAGCGAGCGAGCATAGGAGAGCAATAAAGGATAAGCGTGGAAAGAGCTGGCGGACGTTAAGTACTTGTCGTAAAAATTCCGCAGGGAGCTACACACTACACACTGGGAGAGTATATAATATACATTACGAGTAAGTGTGTGCGGTGGGCGCTCGACGTCATTTTGGTCCGAAGCCAGGGAGGCAGCCGGGGCGGAGCTCGGGCCCCGAGAGGCCCCGCCCAGCCGCGCACAACTGCACGAGGTGCGAGCATCGGCTGGCTTTGATGTCGCTCCCTCTCCTGCTCGCTCGACGCTCTTATCCGGCCGCTCTCGTTCACACCCACTGGGAGTGGGTGCGCATGCGCGGACTCGTGCCTCTTTGACGTTGTTGTCTCGACGATCCGCAACTCCGACTAGCATCAAAAGGTTTTCAGTCTCGAGCACGAGTAGACTACTCGTGCAAAATTTGCTCGCTCACACACGCATTTCTTTCTTTTTCTCTTTCTACCTTTCTTTCTCTTTCTCTCTCTCTCTCGGTCTCTCTCTCCCTTTTTCTCTCGTGCTCTCGCGTGTCGTGCTCTCGTCGCGTATTTCTCTCTGGTAACTCTCCTCCACTGTCAATCGCGGCGAGGATAAACTCTAGCCATCTTCTGCTCGAGTGTGCGAGCTGTGCGTGATCAGTGTGCCAAACAGTGTCCGAGTCGCAGACGACGCAAGAAGATCTCGTTTGGTGCGTCGCGAGTGCTCAACCAAGTGTACGTACATGTCATTCGCGTAGCGAGATATCTCGTCCTGGACGATGCCATCGTCCGCAGCGATCAAAGCAGGACGACTCGCGAGGCAAGTGTCGATGCCGAATCGAGTGTGAATATCTCAGTCGGGTACGTTGGCTTTGGCAATCGATCGGGTGTGCTCCCCCCCACGAGTGCTCAGTGACGAGTGCGAGAAAGTGTCATTTTTACCCGAAAACATTCTCGATAACGACGCAAAACTGGTGTGCTCGGCGATAAGAGCCGTCGCAAGCGTTTCGCCGTCGGGCAGCATGTGTAGCACCGAAATGAGCGAGGCGGCGGCTTACACAATGTCACCGGGCGCGGCGACCGCCAGCAGCAGCGCCAACCCCGGTGCTTGCGGCCTGGTGCGCTCCCCCCAGAGGCCTGTGGCCAGCGCGGCCACCAGCAGGAACTGCTCCTCGCCCCAGCCACCCCAGCCGCCACAGCCGACGTCGTCGAGAACCAACAACGACCTCGACGACGACGAGATCTCGGTGGGCTGTCCTAGTCCGCTGCCGCTGGTCGTCGGCAGCAGCAGCCAGCACAAGAGCAGCAGCGCACCGAGGCAGAGATCGGTCAGTCCGTGTCGGGTGTCCAGTTACCAGGGCGACGACGAGGACGAGCGATGCTCGAGAGACGAGGAGTACACGCGGGACAGGGAACAGCGGCGGATCAGGTCGCTGGGCTCGTCGCGGCGCCACAGCAGCGCGGAGCTGTCGGGGCTGCGAGAGATGGAGGACGAGGACGACATCGACGAGGACGACGACGACGAGGCGGTGGCCGACGAGGAGCAGCGGCGAGCTCGGGGCAACGGCGCCGACGACTACTTCAAGCCCCTCAAGAGGCTGAAGATGGTGCAAGTGGCCCAGTCGGAGGACGAGGAGGAGAGCCGGGAGCGCGAGAGCTCGGCCAGCGAGCGAGGCGTCAAGTCCTTCAGCATCATCGACATCCTGTCGCACCGGCCCAAGGCGAAAATCGTCCGGCCTTGGGACACGGAGGAGCAGAATCACAGGCACGAGAACAGCCACCCGAGCAATCACCAGCACGGGCTGCATCAGCACCACCAGCACCATCACTCGGTGACGGCGCACTTCGGCCACGGTGGTCCGCGAGATCTCTCCATCATGGGCATGTCGCTGGCCTCGATGTCGGGCTCGATAAGCGAGCCGCCGCTCAGCAGCTCCTCCAGCTCCGGTCGAAGTTCCGTCTCGGACTCGGGCAGTCCGGACCCGCTGGTGCATCATCACCATCACCATCACCACCAGCATCATTCGCTGCACTCGGGCATGCATCACTCGAGCATGCAGCAGCAGCAGCAGCACCATCACCACCAGCTCAAGAGGAAAAGCTCGCACCAGCACGGCTCGCAGTCGGGCCCCAATGGAAAGAGAACCCCGAGCCAGGGAGGAGGTCCGTTGGACGCCCTCTTTCAGATGACCAGTAAAACTTTTGACGCCGGCGAGCACAGCCAAGGTACGTTTCACCTCCAATTAGTAAACATTGATGCTCGGCCTCACGTGGCTTATTAAGCTTTGGTCTCGTTTTCCATTTAACGATAAAACGTAAGAATTCCTTATGTATCAGTGGGAATCCGACGAAAGATGTATGTAACCGAATGAAAATAGAGGCAGTGCTTTGTGGGCTTGTAAATCTTAATATGAAAATGAGCACCGAATCCGAATTAAATCTTTACTGAATCTCGGTCAAAGACACGTCGGTCGTAAATCACGACTTGAGATCTACAAGAGTTGATTGGTTGAATTTGATTGAATCCAGATCCAATCAGTAAATCCTGACTATTCAAGACGTACAATGTCACACGCGTACTACGTACTGTCTTTTGTAATATACAACCGTTTTCCACCCAATTAAATTCCGAGTACACATAAAAGCACTGATTGTCATGTAAAATCAGTAGCTAAGTCTAACCAGTCAATAGAAATGCAATGGGAACCGATTGACTACTTAACCATGCCTGCCTTTATATTTGTACTTTCTCTTCTTGACTTTACATGAATACTGCACTGTATTACTTAAAATGGAGGCGATGTAGTTTTTTTTTATTTATGGCTCTATTCACTCTTGGCCTGCAGCTGTGCAGCAGCAGCCATCGAGTTTAATGATATTTCGGACGAGGCGCGTGTCCGTTCACGTGAGCTTCGATTAATTAGCCTAACGCGTTGATTTCGGGAGCCGATAACGGCGACAAAAAAATGTTTGATCGAAACGACCGGGGACATTTGCATAAGGCGCGCGTTAACGACAGCGCGAAGGTACGGCTTCCGTCGGCAGTCTGTCAGCCGATATAAAATTTACGTCAGGTTGAATAAGCTGTATTGCTGAATTCGGTGTTTCACCAATTTCGAGTATTTGCTCTCGCGCCGTAAGGTCGAATATCGGCAAAATTCAGGCCAATAATGATAAAAAATTGAAGAAATAATAGGATCGATGATTAGCTTTTATACAGAAGAGTAATTTTGATTTTATAGTCGTATATATATATTGGCGCTCGCGCCTGCGCGCGGTAGAGTACAAAGCCCCGTGTTCCGAGAGTTACTTTCACACGCCACTACTAGCTATTCATTCCTCGGCTCCCTTTTGCTTCCTCTCTTTCTCTTTTTCTCTCTTTCCTTCTCTCTCTCTGCTTCTCGCTCGCTCGCTCAAGACGCGGCGGCGGCGTTGTATATTATATTCAGGATCGCAAGGGCAGAGCGAGCATCATCTCGCGGCTGCCGTATTTTTCCCATTTCATATTTCGCGGTTGCGAAAATGGTCGAGGTTCTCTGCGCCGCGCACAAAAATCGTCCAATTCGATACGTGTTTCCATTAAAGGGAATTGCATTTACGATATTCAAATTATTGGATTACGCGATCGCGAGCGCAGGAGAGGCTGCTGCGCGAAGGAGGGACTGCGCTGCATGGGATAGAGCTTAGCAGCGATGATATCGATCGATCTTTATAATATTCATGCAATTGACTTGTGGTTTATGGTATATATGCGCTCGTCGCGGCGCGGCACGACACGCACACACTCGAGCGCACGGTAGCCTCCACGTTTTTGTAATTTACCTCCTCTCATTATTATATTCTCTCTCTCGTCGAGTCATAGCATCGTATATACATGCGCGCACAGCACAAACCCACGAGCAGACCCTTAATAATCCTGCGGCGATGGTCTTTTACTCGAAACTCCCTTAGATATATACCGCTCGCACACACACATACGGCAGCGGCTTTTTGAGAGCTGCCAACCTGTATAGAAGCGCACCGGCTACATTATCTCGGCAGCCGCGCGTATTTTTCATCTTTCAATTTTTTCCTTCGTTCCTTGAGCGCCCGACACAACACAGCAAGTGTGCGTGTGAATAGAGTCTTCACCGCCCGTAATGTATCTTTCAGTGGTGCAATATTGAAAGCGAAAAAATTACCTTTTTTTCTATTCTCTTTCTCTCTCACGAGCGAGAGGAGGTGTAAATTCGAAAAAAATAAAAGGTGTCAATGGGAATCGTTTGAAAACGGACACGCGCTCAAAGCGACACTATATATAACACGCGCTGCAGTCGAGCAGCAAAAGAAGTCATAGCTCGAGCAGGTATTTTTCAAGCAAAGGCTATTTTTACCCACTAACAAGTATCAATCTCGTAAAATAGACCACATCCAATTATGCTAATACAAGTTGCGCTAAATATTCCGATATCCACGTGCATATGTGGGAAGTTCTATACATGAAATTAGCTTTTCTTCTTTTGAAAACCAATTAGACTGATAACGTAAAACGGGGTATTAGTTGCATACGCACACACGTATTTACGCGCCTTCCTTTATACTCGCGTTACCGGGGCTGCTGCCGCCACGACTCATTAACACCTTAGGAAAAAAACACACACTAGTACAGAGGTTGTTTAGCTAATTAAAAAACGCCCGACATAACGCGGCTACGAGAGAATGGATTGGAAACGATGTATTTGGCTGGACGAGTCGGCTCACGACTCCGGGCCAATATAATGCGCGCGAGTAAATATATAGGCAGTATATACGTAAATGCGCGTATAAATATAATAATATTATGCGAGCGCGAACGACGCGTCAAAGACAGGAAGATGTCGGTACGAGTGAGCCTCGTAATTAAGTCATTTTTCATGCATTCAATACTCGCGGCCGTTTACTTACAAGAAGTGCACTCATCGATGTTTACGGATATATGCATGTGTGTGTGCGAGTGTGTACGCGAAACGGCAGTCGTAAAAGGCTGCTGTTACACGTAATAAGTATATAAGCAGCAGGCAGTAATGATACTCGGCTTGAAACCACACGAATCGAAATAAATGAACGTGAAAGTGAGACGTGCTCTACTCCTTCTTTTTAGCTTTGCCAATGCCGGATTTTCTAGGCGTTTTAGTGGATCATCAGTGGAATTTCCGAATAGATTATCGATCCAATGATGCGAACGTCGGTTTTCGGTGACATTTCTGTGGCAGCTCTCAGCGGGATCACTCGACATTCGACGAGCCATCATCGCGTGCTGAGATTCGGTTCGATCGAGTCTCTCCTCGCTATGGACTCGGGCGCATCAATTTAATTTATTATACTTGGCTTTCTCGGCATTTGCCGGACGCGAAGCCTCGTAGCAACTACTGGTCTTGCGGCTATCCCGTTTTTGGTGGTCGCCGTTGCAGCCTGGCCACTGGGTGCACCGACGCCGCCGCCGACCTATAAAGGCTGTCTCATTACTTAAAAAATTACAGCGTTTTTGAGAGAGCTCCGAGATCGGATTTTTTGCTCGCTCGTTCTTGGGACTGCGCTCGACTGCGCGCCACTTAACAGCTCATGCAAATTTCGGTCCAAAATCGAGCTCTGCTGCTGTTGCTACAGCTACTGCCTACGTATACATACTGCTACTATATTGCTCACACGCACGATCGGCCGTTTTATCGCCGCTATAAGCTGCGCGGCTAATTGGATTTCTCTTGTCGGGATAAAAATTTGTTTCCTCGCCGATTTTTCATGCGCCGCGAGGTAATAAAGTTGCTATTCGATGAAAATGACGAAAACGAGCCGTGGCGTGCCGGGGGTAGACGCAAACTCAGACTGATCGTTCCTGGCGGGCTGCGGCGTAAATCTTTTGTCGCCTGGCACAGCCACCGCATAAATACGACTTAGAGCGAGCAGATTTACGGCTAATTGAGAATTATTCGATTCTCTCCTCTCTTTCTCTTTCTCTTTCTTTCTGTGGCAGCAGCAGCAGCAGCAGCCGATATAGGCGCGCGTGCAAAGCTTACATTATCGCAGAGGCTCGGCTTTCTCTCGAATTATAATACTTTTTACTCATTGTCTGGCTATGGGAGTAATTTGTCGCGCGGTAGCTCCGATGGATTTAGCTAATCGCGCGGCGCAAAGTAGTACATTTGTTAGGAAGCAGCTCGCGGCGGACTCGGGCGGGCGCGCATTGTTTGACGAGGTGCGCAGATCGGCTGCGCCTAGAGCCCCTGCACTATAACTACAACAACGTAGCGCTTAGCTATAGAGAGAAAAGCCGCGATGACGTCCAGCAACGAGCTTGGCCGTTGCATGCGTGTAGACTGCGATCGATATTCCGCGCGCCAACTTGCCAGCTCTGTGTGTATGTGTGCTGTGTGTGTGCTAAAGTCATTAGCCAATGCAGCGTTGCTACTCGGCGGCCAACGCGCTCAAAGCTATTTGCCACGCGAATTTTAATGCGCGCCGAGCACATGGGCAGAGCACGAAATGCAGCGTATATATATACCGAGCTACCTAGCAGCGCACACATATACAGCGTAATTACGGCTATATAAGCTCGGCTCTTTTATTTTTTCCTCTCTCTCTCTCTCTCTCTCTCTCTCTCTTTTCTTTTTGTTCTTGCGAGCATTCAGCGAGTTCGAGTTTCGTGAAGGCGCGTGTAAATATTGTTTGAATAATAAATAACGTAATTTTGCTGATGCGCTGCTTTTTCCCGAAACTTTTGCGTGCGCGCGATTGTTTATTTTTTATATAGTATTTATGTTTATTCCGCAATTTGTGCAGACTGCTACGTGGCCCCGCTTGCATATGTAGCGTGCGCGCGATTAATTCGCCTAGGCCAGCGATATAATTCGTACGTATAATGCCGGTCGCATTTGAAACGCGATAATTCGAGCGAGTCTTTCACGGCCGATATTATTCAACGAGATCGAAACGCTACTCGTAAAGATTCGCAAATTTTCTCGGTATAAAAAAATAAAGGAAGAAGAAAAAACTTGTCTCGTATAAAATGTGTAAAAGCTGAACTTTGCGTCTGGGGAGCGCCCGTTAAAAAAGCATCGCGTACACAATGGAGCCGCATGAATCACGGCGTTAACGCTTATTTCGCTGCAGGCCGACAAAGGCAGATTATAAGAGAGCAGTCACAAACGTGCGCGTACACGAGCCAATATAGGCATTTCAAAGTGCCTCGCCAACGCACGTACGTTTATACATAAAGCCTATAATACAAGTTCGAGCGACTTGTCGTCTTGATAGCTTATAAGGCAAACGAAGAGGTGTTACGGCCGCGAGTTGCATATTGGCAACCTCGAGCTGATTTAGATACGTTATGAATCGCGCTCGAGCTCCAACTGCAACTGTGGCTTTGAAAAAACATCGATCGCCGCCGCGATTCGCGCTAAAGAGGTGGATACTTCCGCGTAAATGAAGTTATCGACGTTTTTTCTCTCTCTCTCTCTTTCACTTGCGGCTCGTCGAGTGTGCAGTCGAGTCGTCGAATCGTCGAGGAGAGAAACAATCGCTCGGATTCGATATCCGATTCGACGCTCTACGTAGCTCTCGGTGCGCCGCTTTTGTTCGCCTCGGAGTCGGAATATAATTTCACGCTAGCGGCGGCCTACGGTAGTCACGATGCGCCTCTTTATGGCCGAAGAAACCGCTTATTTTTGCTGCAAAAACATACAAACGCTCTTCCTCCTCTGCGAGCAGCAGTAGCAGCAATTCTTTTTGTCTCAATCGGTCGTTTGTTGGCGCGCCTATATATATACGATCATTTGAATTGGACTCGTGTGTATGATATACTGTCTACACGTTGGCTCGTAGCATACCTGCACAATACGGCATTGTCAATTACCGGCATTGCGGTCGTCGATTCTTCGAAGGATGCCACCGAGAAACAGCTGTTTTGCAGCTCCATCACGCGATTTCATAGCCACTCACGCACTCGTCGCGCGTTTTTTTCTCATTTAATGAAGCAAAATAAAGAAATTGGACGAGGCGTCCACAGGCTCGTTACGCGCGCTCGACTTATGTAATTGCATCGGCTCGCCATCGCGTACTTAATACATGTCAGTCTGCGTTATTGGGAACGCGATAATTAATAATTGCCATTTAGCGCGATATAAACGAGGAGCTGCGCGGAGAATATTGAATTTTCGTCGCTGGCCTTGTATGCATATTAGGAGACTCTGCGGGAGGAAAATGACGTCTCATTCGCCGAGTGCATTTACTACTAGGTAGCATATATATAAAGGCCTGTTTGCTCGCGGTATACATATTACGTATACATGCCTAGGTTATATATCTGTACGTCGCTCGGCACAAGTCGAACTGCGAGCAAGGGCTGTGCGCGCCTCGGTGGGGGCGAATAATGGAAGGCAAACGAGTTTCTCAGCAGGGTTGTAATAATAACGAGAGTATCGAACGAGCCTAGGCAGCTCTAGACTGGCAGCTACACTGGCATACACACACACACACACACACACACTCGCGTATCGCATGCGGATTGAATTTCACGCGCGGGATTCGCCTCGTAGCGGAGCTCGGCCGCATATATGATCCTCATTATCGTCTATAGATACACTGCTGCACATTCGCGTCGTTCGCTCGGCCCGATCGTTAAATTCGCCTCGTACCAACTCTCTGCTCATGCATAGTTTCGCTCGTGCTGCTCTGAGTTCTCGATATCTATGTGCACGTATCGAGTCGTATCACGCGGCCCAAAGTTGGCCCGGTGCCGCTTCTTGCGTCCAGTTCGCCGTAGCTGCTTTTGTCGTTTCAAAAATCACCCTCCGACTTATCGGGAGCTCGTCGTCGGGCTCGCGCGATAACAATCGCAGCGGAGTAATGCTCGCTCGTCTATACATTATTCGTCGAGCAAACTTGCGTAATTGCTCTCTGTATACTCTATATGCAAGCACTTTATTCGCGCGCTCTATTCCCTTTTATTTCGCGCGACTCTGTGTGTGCAGGTGCACACTTGCATAGCTGCCATCGTCGCGGCTCGGCTGACTTTTCACTGCGATTCAACAGCGATTCTTGCCTCTATACATGTGCGAATATGACATAATTTACACTTCCACGTGTAATTCCAGCGAAACGACTTTTTTTCTACAAAGCCAAGAGACTAGATAATCGGATATAAGAACTGCCTTCTTAAATATGTAAGCTTCTGATAGTTGTAGACAATGCACACTGCACCGCAATCGTTGTACCATGACACTCTTATTTTATCGTTCCAGTCCTTTCAAGTGCTGTTCAAATTTATAGAGCCTCTGCACAATTCACAATGTCATTGTGATTCTGATCGATCAAATCGAGTTTCCACAAAAAGTTATTGATAAAGGATAATTATTTGAATCAAAATTTGTTCGTTATATCGTTGCACGTTTCATTCAGTGCATGCGTCTGAAATTCCGTCGAATCATTCGTTTCATCAGGGTATAATATAGCGTGATTCTGCGCGCAAGTCCAATTTTCATTCCCTAAAATCAGTTTAGTGCGAGCTCTTGGCGTCGAGGGTGTGTCTAAGCTGCGGAAGGGAGGACATGTCGCCGTAAAGGAGGGGTTGACACTCTGGGAAATCGCGCGGAAAATGGAAAAGGCAAAGTGCGCGCCTCGCCTCGTGACAAATGACGCCTCTCCCTCTCTCCCCTTCTCTCTTTCTCTTCGTACTCCTACGTACTGCGTAGCCGTGTCACATACAGGGAAAATTCACATTCCTTTCTCGGGTAATAAATTTTCCTTTGTACCAAATTGATTTTCGTGCCCCTTCTCTCTCTCTCTCTCTCTCTCTTTCACTTTCTAGTTGAGTATTTGGTATTGTGCGCATAGTCGTGCGAACTAGCAATGATTGCAATGACTATAGTATCGATACAAGTAGAGCATATAGGTTCGAGGCGTAGGATCGATAGATCAACACCGCAAGTATCATTTAATAATAAGCATCCTCTTTGGGCTGGAGAGAGAAAAAAAGTAGAAGAAACGAGCGAGCCCTTACGAGTCCGGTGCAGCGTTTATATATCGAATGTGTGTATAAGAAAACAAACGAGGAGGGAAATTCAAGCGGTCGGCAACAGCAGTAGCAGTGGCGACGCTGAGCTATAAGATAATACCTCGATGGAGTTATTATACGCCGCGTGTCGTCGTACGTAGCCTCACCGCTGCCAGCCAGACTGTATAATTACTTTTATAAATTATGCCCGCTGCTCGTGCACCTACATTTCTGGCGGCTCGCTTATGCTTTGTTTGCGCAGTCCAGTCGCGGAGGCTCGCGCTCGGCGTTTATTGTTTTTCTCGGCTGCGCTGCTGCTCGTATCGTCGCTGACAAAGTTTTTAATATTGCAAGCCCGCCCGTGTGTGTGTGTTGGGAGGAGAGAGAGAGAGAAAAAAAATTAAAGCCAGATACACTTTGCGCCGGACGGGCATCGATTTTTCGGTACAATCCACGCATGTAATTACCCGGCGGAGCGACGTGTTTTTGAACAAATAGCGGACGCGTCGCTGCGAGCTGCAAAAAAAAATCACGCCTAAGCCGGTGTGTATCGTCGCAGGACGATTTGCTCTTTTCACGCCCGATCGACTCGACTGAAATAACCCGGAGGTATTGGCGTGTGATATTGTTTTCGTCGCCCCCCTTTGTGCAAACAAGAGCGCCAAACATACGCGTTTTGATACGCATAGCTCTTGCAAGGAGCTGTATAGTCGGCCATTCGTGAAACGACATTAGATCAAAGTCGATTTAGCAGGCTTAAGCCAGCCGATGATCGTCCGGGATCAATTACGCATTCGGTTATGCGCACGAGTTGCCGCGTGTATAATATATAACGGCACGACTCGAGAGACAAGAGAAAAGCTGCATAAATACGAGGACGGTAGGCGTCCGAACGCAGTTTGGTTTCCGTTCGGTCTCGTTCGTAGCTGTCAGTTTTTGTTTGCAAAAAGTCGACTCGCTACTTCCCACTCTCTTAACTTCTGGAAGCTTGTCTCGTGGCTGGTAAACGACCGTAGGTGGCAACGCCGCTATAATAAGTGTATGCATACACACAGCGGCACTTGGGTACGCGGCTACCGTCTTGACGCAGCTCATTCGCACGTCGATCGAGCGCAAAAAGCTGTGTATACCGACGCCGTCGGCGCACCAACGCGCCGCACATACTTTGGAGTTTTAACACGTGCTCCCTACAGCTAGACAAAGTCGGCCTACGTGTAATAGCGCGTAGTTGCAAAATTCCAGCCTCGACGAGAGATTTGCTGCCACACACACACTCGGCTGACTCGGACGCAGCGGTGCAGAAGCTACTATACGTACGGCGTCGTCGGGGGAGAAAAATGAAGCGACGATTTATGCACTGCTATCCTGGAATTCGCCGCTCGGCGAGTACGCTACGTACGACGGGGGCTGGCGATTTGTCTGTTATTCTTCGGCGCATCGGTACATTTAATGCGCCGCCGGGCGATAAAATTGTCAGGCCTTTGATCTGCGCCCGTTGCTTATATGTTGCAAACATAATAGCTCCGCCAGAATGCCAAGGTTGTTTATTCAATTTTCAGCTGGGCTGCGCGCGCGTAATACCTATACGGTACGGAGTTAAAGTAGCGCTCGGCGTTTTCGCTCCTCGGCTGCGTTGAATTTTTGCAGCGATCGCCCGCAGCCTATGTGCAGCAGTATACCTATAAGAATACGAGCCACTCCGAGTCGAGCGAACGAGCCGAGCTATATAGCCTCGCGCAAAGTTGCAAAGTCACAATTTGGCGGCGGTAAGGCGGACAGAGTATAAAATTAGTCATGCTTCCGATCGACTGTATACATAAGAAGCGATCGACAACAACTGCTCTCCTCCGTGTTATACTCTGTATACGTGTTATAATCGCGGAAGTATTTTTCTTGTGTGCACATATACAAGAGAAGGAGCGGAGGCCTTTGTGACTAGTCTCGTGGAAAGTGGACGGCACCTGCGGCCAGAGCTAATGCCAAAATGATTAATTTTATCGACGACGCGACACGACTGCGAGATACGAAAAAAGAAAAAAACAGGCGAAAAGATCGGGCAGCAAGTAGCTACTGCTGCTGCTACTACTACCTACACACCTGATGGACGTCCTTTAATACAAATCTCGCTTTATGCCGCTGCTTTATTTTGATTGTGGCGTGAAAAAGGCTATACTTTAGACGAGCCATGAAGCAGCAGCAGCCGTCCCTTGCCTATGTCTCTTTCGCTCGATCGTCCCTTGAAATTAGGCATCTGCCGACGAGATTGAATTTAATCTGTTGGAAAGATGACGCAACGGTAATCGGTTGGCTACGCTCGGCACAGGTGTCCCTCGGTCTCGGTACCCCCTTCTCTCTTTCGTGCGCAGCTCGTCCTTGTGGGCCTCCGCTATATCGATCTGCGAAACGAGGAAAAAGTAATGCAGCTACTGTTTGCGTCGAGCAGAAACCGAATAGAAGCTCCAAAAGAACGAGCAGGAGAGAATATAATAAAATTAACAAAACAACACGCAGGGCTTGTCTTAACAAATGCATGTTGATACAGCTGGCTTTGTACGGCACTGCATTGTGGATTGTCGCGCCAAAAAAGCTCGTGTCCGCGCATGCATGTATTAATGTCCCGAGGCTTGCGTCGCGCTACGCACAAAGCATCACACCTTTGCTTTTCTCGCTCTCTTTTTCTCCGTCTCTCTCTCTCTTGCTTGTTCTTCTTCTCTGCGCTTCTCTCTCTCTCTCTTTCTCAGTTAGTCGGCTCGCTTTAAATCGCTTTACACGCCATACATCATCCTCGTCGATTGCTAATTCTCTCCCTCCCGCGGGACCATAAATTACGTTACTAATTTTATCCGTTTTCTTATTTTTTTTTCTCCTCTTCCTACCGCGAAGAGAGCATCGAAACGACTCGTTATAATACGAGCGCAGCTCGACTCGGGGATAATATCGGCAACACGAGAAGCTGCGCGCGCGACGACGAATAAAAACGTATTACGTACGATATTCGACGCAGGCCTGTATACGTTTGCACACATATAATAATATCATTGAGCGATCACCGCTTCTCTCGCTCGGCTTCGGCAGCCACGCGAGCCACTTTTGATACGATGAAAGATTTACTTCTTCATTTATTGCCTCGCTAATCGCCAACTGCACCGATATTTTTCCAGAACCCGTGGCTATTTATAGACACGCTTTAATTGCCTCGAACTGCGCTTTATGCTGCTTCGTCGAGAGAAAAGTGCGAGCGCGTCGGTCTCGTAGCTGCTTTACTAGCGAGGAGGAGCTCTACTCTCTACTGACGGATCAGCTAGACCTGACATTTCCCTCTTTCCTCTCTATCTCGCACGATCGAGCCTGATTCGGGCTTGGTACACTCGACTCGTGTGCAGTCTGACAGCATGATTACATCAGCTCGCGTAGGCAGTCTTGCTCCTCGACCTACTCATCCCGCCCCTTATTTGTCTCCTCAGCTCCTTCTCGGCTACTCCCTCGCGCTCGCTTGACCATCTCGTTCTCTCGTTAAACGAATAGCCGATAATTATAGCACTTCTCGAAAACGGCTTTTTGCCGATACTTCCGCGCGCATGCTGGACTCTGAAAAAAGCCCGCGCGAGATAATCTAACCGACCAGTACTCGTTTTTTTCTTTTCGTTTGCCTCGAGCTGCCCGATCATTCATTTGGTTTCCATCCGGTCAATGCGGATGCTGATTTGCGAATTGCCTGATGGATGACTCGGGAGAGCGGCTCACCTGTACGCGCGTGTACCAAAATAAACGTGTTTATAAGCGCGTCGAGCAGCGAGAAATTAAGTCGTCGAGCCTCAAAGTAGATAGAGAAACTGCAAATGTCTTTTGGCTCGTTCGCAGAATGCAATCTCATCTTCGCCGTCTTGCTCTTGCTCTTGGACTAAGAAAAGCCACTCGAGAGGAAAAAAAGAGGAAGAAAAGTTGCTCCGCGGAGCAATTAGATCTGTCGTTCTGAAGCATTTGTCGCCCACGCGCCAAGCCTTTCTAAATTAAAACAGCTCCCCGCGTCGCGGGCACAAACGAGCGTTTAGTCAGAAATGTAATTCTTCTGTGTATTTATGCTCGCGCTCGTTTGTATACTCGAACGATCATTGGAACGCGCAGACTCGCGCGCGATATATGTATCGCTGCACGACGTCGTCGAGGCTGCAGAGAGAGTTAACAGCGAGACTGCGCCACTGCATCTCGAGGCTCGTACGCTAACAGGGCAGCACACGCGTTGCGCGCGGCACCGACCGAAAGTGCACTTTTACGCGCGACAGGTGCGCGCGTCGACCGGACCACGTGGACTATCAATTCTCTCTCTTCACGAGCTGACTAATAATTAATCCGTCTTTTGTTTGGCCATCTCTTGCGCAGCCAATCATAATAAATCAAACGAATCGATTGTTGGGCCGCTCCTACCCGTATACGCGCCCGTCGCACTGTGCATCAACGGATAGACGCGCGCGTCGTTGAAAATATTATCCGCGCGAGCAGTCTCTTTACGTAGCGTCGCGTCATCGCAGCTCCTTCAATTTGTCGCCGCCGCCGCCGAGTCGCGAGAGCGGAGCCCGCAAAAAATGGGGCCAAGTGAGTTGTAGTGTACACAGACAGACATTCCTTGCAGGACATTAGAGAGAGAGAGAAAGAGAGGATCGTCTTAGCGAGCTGTAAAAATGTCGAGAAGAAAACACTTAGCGCTCCCTAATTGCACAAGGTGACGACGACTGTCTCTCCGGCCGATGACTAATGACTCGAGCATTCGGCGGCGTTCGGCCTATGCGCGAGAGCATGTATCTCAGCATGCGCATATCTGCACCCAATCGACGCCTTCATTTTTCCGAGTATAACTCCTTGCGAGGCGAACGTTCCCTTTTTTTCTTTTTTTTTTTTTTTATTTTGGTCGAATTTCGTTGTACGTTGCAGGGGTAAAGCTCTCGAGTGCCGAGCGAATAAACAGAAGCTCGTCGACGTCGCTACAACACTCGTCGGTACGTACGCTCATAGTCTGCTGAACAAATTCTAGGATGTCTCGCCATGCGCGTAGTACGCGGAAAGCCGAGACGAGACGTTGCTGCGTGCGGAAGGGAGAACGAAAGGCTCGCGCGCGCGTTCTGAGCCTTGTTTCGGTAATTGCACTAATCAGTGGCACGTGGCTTGTGCCACACATGCCGGTAGACGGAAACCCGAACCGCCGCGTTGCCGACGCTGCGCACGAGAGATGATGCTCCAAATAGAAGGGTTGAGATGCAGAAGAGCCAGCCAAGCGGAGCTGGCAGCGATGGGAACGACGAGACCGAGAAAATATTCGGGGAAAGGGCCCGAGTCAACGAGTCCGCAAGGATAGAAAAAAACGAAGCTTCGCTAAACGGTCCTTGCTACCGCCAGCTCTTGTCCCATGAAATAGATGCGGCTAATAGAAATCGCGTTTCCTCGAGCTGCGCGAGCTCTATATACGAGTGCAAAACAAGACGAGCAAGAAGCGATCGAGCTCGTTTCTCGGCTTCGATTAAGCGGTTATATTGATCGATATGCGCATGTAATATGTATCGATGTGCAGCATGTAATATGTAGCCGAGCTGCTGCTGCTGCTTATACGCGCGCGCGCGCCGGTGAGAATATGAAATATCGCCTCGGACGGTAATTAGAGTGCGCCGACGTCCAACTGGCTTACTGGCTTGCGGATTCGGGAAAACGACCGGCCAGCGACCACCCGAGAGGGACGACGAGATGAGACGTCGTATATATATTTTGTTGCCTTCTTTCTTCTTTTTTTTTTTTTAATATTATTACGGGCGCGCTTTATGAATGTACGCGGATCGGGCCGAGTTTGCCTCGAGGCAGCGAAATTACCAGGTGGCAATAATCGAGCAAATTGTAACGCCCTACGGGATATATGCACACACGTACACCGCGTACGTACGGGGCCACTTGATGAAGATGATTCGAAAATACGATCCGCACATTTTCCCTCTCGATCGTCGCAGCCAGACCGCGGCGCACTAACAGCTCGCGCCTTCGTATGTGTAGCATCGCAGCCGATCACATGTACCTATAATATATCGCACCGAACTATTGGGTAAATCGATTCTACATCTGTTGCGCTCCGATTATCCCGTGTTTCTCGATTCCTTTTCGAGTCTTTGGTGGCGCAGGTGCTTCTGCAGATAGAGAGAGAAAATATGGCATACGCTTGAGGTTGGCCGATTTGTGGCTCGCCGAGTCGCCACAGGCCATCTACGATGAGGAGGAAAAGGGAAAAGACGTCTGGAATGGATTTTCTAATTTCATCGCGTGCGGCTGGCAGCTCGAGCTCTTTTGTATCGCTGATCAATGCTTCCGATCGGCTTATAATAGAACCCATAAAAAGCGAAAAATCAATAAAAAAGGCCTTAAATCGAAATAAATTCGTCTTAACGGCAGCTCGTGTGTCGCGCGTTCGGTACTCGGTGTCAGTGCGCGAGTCAATATAAATCTCCCGACGGATGCTCGGATTTCCAAATGTTCGGCAACGATTTGTGGCCACGAGAAAGACAAATTGCCCGCCTGCCCCTACTTTATACACTTCTGTACACTGCTCCGCTGTCGCTCAGCCATTATACGTGTTTATCGCGCCTCGAGCTTCGAGCAATATATATATATAGCTACACGAGACTTCGGAGTGCCGTACATGCCGATGTCGCATAGCGTAGTACGCGCGCACCAGCCATTTTGTCTCAGCTCCTCCTTCCCCCCTAATTTCTCTTCGTTTTCGTACCATCAATTAACGCTTGGCTATTATCGAATGTCAAGGAGACACTAGTCTTTGAAAGCCCGACGAGTGATGATTCTCTCTCTCTCTTTTTCTTGTCTCCAGTTTCGAACGGGCCTCCGCCCGATGCGTATGAATCGACGCGGCGGTAGTCGTGCTCGTCAAACGAATCAAGGACCCGCTCCGACCGCAAAAACTAATATCTCAGTGGCTCTTTTTCGCCTGCATATGCTTGTGCGTCTCTGCTGCAGTGGCCAAATGGATGTACCGCACACCTATACAATGCCACGTGTGCCGCAGTGTACGAGTTGCAATTGTACAACTTGCAGCGTCGCTCCGAAAAGTACTTGGAGCTCAACCGTTGTTGCCTTATCCGATTCGATCATCGGGTTCCTGATCATTGCGAGTCAATAATTGCGACGCTCGTTCCGATAATTGATTAAACAGCTCGGCGCGAAGCTTTGAAGGAACCTCTGCGAAGCATTGCGCGCACCAATCACACGTGCAGTGTAGCTGCACTATATACGCCAAACGAGCGTATCGCGAAATTCGAAGCGTGAACGTCGAAATCCATCGGCCGCCGCTACTTATCCCGCTTATGCCCAGCTCGTAGCTACGTGCACGAGGCTAAATATAAGTATGTTATGTATCGCGTTATAGTTGCCGATTGTGCGCGCGGCCCGAGACTGACTCTGTCCAAGCCTCGTGCGTAATGCGCGCCTTGCTCTGCAGGTGTGACTGATTCGCCAGCGGTAGTAGCCCTTTGATCTCCACTCGGCGTAATGCTGCCTCCTTCTTCTTTTTTCTCTCTCTCTCTCTCTATCCAGCACATATTATAAGTACTGTGCGTGCGCGCATTGCCTGGCTGCAATTCACACTCGCCGCCGCCGCCGCCATAACGCCTCGGAGAATCGATGACCGTTCGCGACGAGCGATAACTCGGACTCGCGCGTCCCCTAGCCGACTTGGCCTCTCCTCGCTAGTCATTCAACGCAATCCATTTATGAGTGCACCTAAGCTTACAACATGTAAATGGCTACTGCTGCTGTCAAAGCCCTATACCTAGCTATGTTAGATTATGGAAAACGAGATTTTTACCTCAAATTTTTTTATTTGACAGCCTTTAGTTTTTATGATTATTGTACATTTTATAAAAATTAATTAAAATTAAATCAAAATTTTTAAATAGCTGAAACTTTAACGATTTTTTCCTTTTTGCCCTCTCTAGAACAAGCTAATCATCTGCACTTATTCAACAATCGTCAGCAGCCTAAGAAGAAGCGAAAGAGCAGAACAGCCTTCACGAATCAACAAATATTCGAGCTGGAGAAGCGTTTCCTGTACCAGAAGTACCTGTCGCCGGCGGACCGCGACGAGATCGCCGCTCAGTTGGGACTCAGCAACGCCCAAGTCATCACCTGGTTCCAGAATCGCCGAGCCAAGCTCAAGCGAGACATGGAGGAGCTCAAGAAGGACGTGCAGACGGTCAATCCGCTGCTGGTGGCTCAGCATCACAAGACCTTCCTCGAGAACGTCCAGGACCTGGGCATACTCAAGAAGCGACCTCTGCCCAACAGCATCGACGAAAAATCTTAAGCGGACCGTTAGCTCCGTTTTGAGTTTATTTTTAAGGCAGTCGAGGTCGAGTCCTGTGGAATGACGAGCGTCAACGAGTCTTGCGAATCGACTATCGACTACCACTCGACCGGCTCTTGGCCGACAAACAGTATTGTTACGATTTAAGATAATCTTACGAAACTTCGACACTCTCTCCATGTACGTGTAAATTTATCCTATTCAACGGGTCATTTATGATATTGTCAATGTGTACATATTAATTAGCGATCTATCTACAAAACAGCCAATTAATCTTTTTACTCGCACATGATATTACTTATTACTTAAATCGAGTATGTTTGAAAATTTACTGACCCAAATTGTTATTGCTTATAAATATTTTACATAACTACGAGTGAATATTAGTGTACTATAATGTAATTATGTGTGTTGAAAGGTGTAGAAAAGGTATATGTTGTATGTATTGTAACCATTTTAAATAACGAAGATTGCAAGTATTGCGATCGTGCGCGTGCCGTATGCGTGTGTATTTCCCTCTTCGAGGTGTGTAAATATCAATTGTACATAGAAGAATTTCCCAATAAATCGTTTTGGGAATATTTTTATTTTCTGTTCAGGAAAATTTGAATTTTATACATGTCGTCGATGTACTATGTATCATATCGAATTCTATGTTACACGTAGAATATAAAGAAAATTTCTTCTCTCGGCGTGGAATCGAGGGATCATGAGCGCGCTATAAGCATCTAAGTGATACTATACTATATTATTATTAAAAATAATTATTATAATAATTATTACTATGATTATGATTATTATTGTATACAGCGGGCACTGCAATATAAATACAGCTGTCGGTTATAAAGTTTTAGGGATTCTTTATTTATTTATTTTTTTTTTGTAATCGAAATAAGAAAATGTTGGAGTGCAAAAATTCGGCTCACAATGTGCTTGAGTTGCTGTGGCTACGTCGGCTCCTACTCGATACAAGCTTGTGTCAAATATTAAATACGTTTCGGGCAGAAATTTTGTTTTCGTTGCAAAATTATAACGATCAACTAAATTGTACTAAAAAGCATAGGGGTTAGTCAGAGTGCACTTGCACATTTACGGATATTGGCGAAAATAGCGAGTAGAATGTTCATAGTGATCTTCAATAAATGGTATCTTATCTTCTAAACTTATTGGATGGTTGTCACCTTAATAGTCCTTACTCACAAGCCTTTGATTTCATTTGAAACGCTACGAAAGTCGGGTGCGTAAAAAAGTTAATTATAGCGAAACTGCGAGTCGGTCGGACGAGTGGTTGCACGCGTTCGAACGAGACATAATTCCGATGACAGACAGGAGCTGTCAAAGTTCATATTAGAGAGAATTTGGTCGGAGCCCTTTGGGATTTTTCATTATTTCGCAGTGTCCAAGTGAATGAGACGACGGAGAAGGAAGGACGGACGAGAAGGAGGAGGATGAGGAGGAGGAGGAGGAAGAAAGAAGAAGCGCGCCGCACGCTTCGGTTCTGCGGTCACCCAATCGAATGACAAAGAGCCAATGCAGAGTAGTCGACGAAAGGTGCGAGATGAAAAGAAATAATTCGCCAAAAATAGCTCGTTCCGAGAAGCTTTTTGAACTCTGCGCTAACGCGTATACATTCATGTATATATAATTTATTAAGTTGCGGCTATTACGCCGCGCTGACGAGTTCATGATGCCGTTCGCGCCTGCCCGCGTTAAGCCGCGGCTCTGCAACTGCACATTTATTCACATACAACGACTATACGCACTCGTTTCTCGCTAGGCTAAACTCCGCTCGCTCGTAAATATACGGCACGCAGCATTGATGTACGCGACTCTAAATCGACGCATGCACTTTTTACCTCAAGCGCTGCATTATGTATTTTCGGTTGTTACTTTTCGGCTTTATGCTCGAATTAAATAATTCATCGAGGCCGTTGATTAAGCATGTAGCGTTGCTGTATACAAAAAAGTGGGCGAGAAACTCCACCTTCCTCCTTACAATCACTGTTTGTATTACGATCGGACGACGATTGCGTTAACTATATAAAAGTAACATATTCGACGGCGCGTAAAGTATCAAAACGTTATCGTTCTCTCGCGTACGCTCTCTTTTTTTTCGAAAGCTGGTAAAATTCGAGCTTTGTTTAACAGTAAATTTCGTGGTGGGCCTATGATCGCGGGTCTTTTGATACACTTGTTGTCGTGCATATTTCGAAAGGAAACGATCATGAGTCGTTAATAGATCCGAGCGACCTGCTCGAATATTAACTCCTTTCGCACAGCAATAAAAGTCAATTTCGAAATCGAGCATTAACTTTTGCGTATATGTGTGTTTTGCTCATGGGACATTCTTAATTTTATTGTCCGCGAGTTTCTCTCGATACATTCAAATGGCCAATTTGCTAAAGAGCCTTTGAAATGCCTACAAAGAGACGTAGCGGTAGTAATGATCGCGACGTGCGAGCGCGCTAAGTGTCTATTGTCGACTTTGTTCTTTTGAAACGATCCGGGCCAGTGTGGAAAGAGGCGCCAAAAAAGTTAAAAGATTCTCGTCCCGAAAGGCTCGCTAACTGCGTCCGAATTTCCCTCCCACGGCAGACGGGGACTCGCTGGCCGAGGAAAGTAGCCGCCGGAGGCCAGAGCTTAGCGCGTCGCTAATTACGCTCGGTGCAAACGATTATCTAGTTGAAGGAGCTGCGAGTCGATTAGGTAGCTGCGCTGCAGCTCTTTGGCGTGGCTGCGGATACGAACGTCAGCCGCAGTCGGCACGCAGAGGCACGCAGAGTCTCATTGTATACGCGATACGTGCGGGATCGAGCAGACGCGCGCCGACGAGCTGCATATAAGCCGAGAGGAGTAAGCCGGTAAGCAAGGTAGCCGAGGCCTCGAGAGCCGCCCTGTAATTCCCGACGCCGCGCGGCGCATTCAAATAAAGAATATCCGTAATGGCGATGATGAGCAGTAAGAGCAATTTTCGTGCGGGCCCCGAGCTCGTACTTGCGCTGCGCTGCTTACGGTCGGGGATCGCGCGTGCGCATCCAATACATCAAGAGCCGATCTCATCTTGTCGAGCAGCATCGTTTATTGTGGGCCCATCCTCGCGCTATGCAACAACATAAATTCCTTGATTGCAAAAGCCAAGGCGCATCGAGCAGCCGTGGCCGCAGCCGTCGGATCGTCCCTTTGGACGCGATTGAATTTTTGCTCTCTTTACAGGGATCGCTTTCGGCTTCGTGTAGTCTTCCGCCGGAGACCGAATCAAAGTCTCGTTGAATTAGCTCGTCTCTTCGTGGCTTTTCCTCCTCCGCTCCGAAGCCGCTCGCTATTTTCACAGCTCGGCGCGTCGTGCATGACGCGTTACGATACCAAACAAAAGACTCTACGCTCACGGATCGACGCGGTGTATTTTACAAATCGACGTGCGCTGATGACTTGATTAGCCATAATAATGGATATTATAAATGGATGAAATTACTTTATAATGAGACATAGATAATGTTTTCGTGACACGACATCCTTCAACAGTCTTTTGAGCCAGGCTCTCTTCAATGTAAACTCGAATTACTTACGTGCTCGAGCTATTGAAAGCGGCACGGAGCAATGATATGTTTATTTATATAATAGACGCGATACTTGAGATTTGTATATAATAATCTGCGTTTAAGTCCGCGGAAAGAAAGAGAGAGAGAGAGAAAGAGAAAAAAGGCTAAGACATTATGCGCGCGGCCTTGAACGTGAAAGAATTAAAAGGAAGAACAAAGAAGAGCCTCAAGTGTAGAGATGATTATGATTGATCGCTCGCTCGTGTGTGTACCGTGGCGCTCTCGAGCCAGTCGTTCGTCTCTACAGTCTATATAAACACAATATACACACACACATACACATCGAGCCGTGATCTCTAATATTTGTGGTTGAACAATTAATGAGGTGTTAAGGCAATTAGGCCGAGTCTAGGCAAGCTTCGTCGTACTTGTAATGGCCGAGCGTCAGAGCTACTTCTAACGAGATTTCATAATTAGAATCTCAGCTGTTCCGCTCTTTGCCCGGCTACTCTCGTAGTACAGTCCGATACTCGGAAACGTAGTATCGTTATTAAATTTATCTCGAGTCAAAAATCGGCGCGAGCGAGCGATAGTTTCGACGAACGATTCGATTATGCATGCGCGCGTCGAGAGCTATATGCTATATACGTATCCTACATACGTATTAATAAAGCGTCGAGCTGACTCGAGCCGTGTGTAGCACACACATACGCATGCGTGATCGATAGCCGCCGCCGTCGCTTAACATTTTAAAGTTGAGTTGAAATTTCCCATTCAAGCGCTAATGAGACTTCAAAGGGTTCGTCGGTCTCTCTCTCTCTCTCTCTCTCTCTCGAGTTCTCTCTACGGCTGGATGGCAGTACGTAGCGCACGAATCGAACACGCCCACCGGGTCGCATAATTCGGACTCATTTACTCGTCGAGTCGACGTCGTTGGCGCGCCGAGCAGCGAGAGAGAGAGATCCGCAACTCCGATGGGCCTCGCACGCGAGAAACGTGTTCCTGTCTTATACACCTTTATATACATATACAACATACGTAGTACCTTACACACACACACACACACAAACTTACACTCGTGTACGCACGCGGACAATTAGTAGAGGTATAAAGCGCGTATGGACTCGCGCGCGAAAGTCGCTCGTTAATAGACGCCACGATATAGCATTAGCTACGATGCTCTTCCTCATACATTATTATCATTCTTTTCCTCACCTTTTTCCAGCAACTTACGGCCGAGAAAAATCAGTTCGCAGCAACGCGTGCGTAACAACAATACTCGTGTGTAAGGTGCCTAGAAACTGAGTAATATGTCAGACTAATTGGTTGCTTCGGCCTAAACGTTTTTCGCTCCTCTCGCTACTTTTTCTTCGTCCGCGCCTGCTCCATCTCCGCTCGACGCATCTGATTTATTCCTTTTATTCCTCGCTTCGTCGTAGCTCTCCATCGTCGAGAGGATAAAAAAGAATCGCGCATCGTCGGTCGAGCTTTAAAGGTTGAGAATTCCTATTTAGATGATCTATCCGATCGACCAATACAGTTGTATATGCGAAAATTTGGCTCCGTAGCCATGACTCGCGTCGTCAGGGCCAAGGTAATTTGGCAAGCTCGTCGGCAATTAATCGGAGACACGACTCTCTATAATGACAGAGGTCGCAGCTCGGGGGACATAAGAGAAGTGGAAAACATTAGAGGCGCTAAGAGAGCCGCGCGTGGAATTTCCATGGACGTGGAACGCAGTACACGGGGGCTGGGAGCTGCGGAGGGAGGCTTGTGGCGCGCTTTAGCATCCGAGCGAGCGAGCGAGAGAGAGAGAGAGAGAGAGAAGGCGGCGGTATTCAGCTTGATTACAGAGCTCGGCGCACTTTCGCTCTCACCTCTTTCTGAAAGCAGCCGACACCGCCGCCGATTCATCTCGCGAAATCTTCTCTTCTCGTTCTGGCCAGGCAAGCACGAGCAACTTGTATACATGCAGCGTGTTGTTGTTCACACCAAGGGGCGCTCGGAGTGGCGGGCGCGCGACCCGCAAGGCCCCAATCTGCTCCTCTCTCTCTCGCACACGCTTACGACGATGATCATCGCGATGATGATGACGAGAGCGACGAGCCTCGAGACGCTTAAAACTCGAGCCTCGAAAGTCCTGGTGGTCCTGCCAACAGCACTTTCCACCCTTTTTTCCGCTCGAAGCAGCTCATTTAACGATTTCCTGCGCTCGCTTTTAACCCGACGCTTCCTTTCGCTCGATTGCTTCGTACTATATACCTTACCTTTATACCTGCCAAGGCTACCGTGCTGCAGCTTATTTCCTTTCTGCTTACTTTATGAAAATACACATACCGCTGTACGTGCAGGACTTTGATGAATTTTCTTATCGCTGCAGGTTTTTTCGCGGCCGAGAGCTGATTGAGCTCGAGTTGCTCGATCGGTGCTCCAAATTGACAATCGTTGGAAATTCCCGGTAGCGTATCACGTGGCTCCTCGATGCACGATCGTTGTTTGGTAACGAGCTTTTATTGATCCCAAAAGTCATAACGATTCCGAGTATAAACGAGACAGTGTCAAATTAACGCGCACGCACGGCAATTACCTGGCCCAGAGCTATATTAGATGCGTGCCGCGATCTTGTGTATATTTAAGGTGGTGCAGCGTCGACGATGCCACGTCGGCCCAAGTTTTAGGGAGCCAAATCATTAGCCATATGTCGCGATTCGCGTGAAAAATTCGTCCTACCATTAGGCTGCTTACGCGGCTGCCTCTCCACCTAAAACGTGTTTAGATGCGCTTCGCTTATATATACATCAAGTTCGTCCATGTATGCGAGTGCGTGTATGTGTGTAGGGCTGTGAGTCGGCTGCGAGGAGCAGATTAGAGGGCTAACGTCGACATAATTAAGTAGCCTGTAGAAAATACGCCCAAGTTTCGCGATGTTCGTGCCAGGTATAACACGTGTGATGCACACACACACACACACGCACGCATAGCAGGCATTTAGCTGCAGAAGCACCGGCTGATTCGCTTATATTCACTCGACAACCTGTCGAAATATAAGCCTCTTTTTGTGAGCTGCTGCCTCGCTTCGCGGCAAATGAGCCTTCGCAGCTTTTTCAAATTCCCGATTTATGGATTAACGATTGAATGGGATTCTATGGATCAGCGCACTGCTCAAAGTATAGCGTGCTGTATGGACAGGGCTCGTATGTGTGAGCGCGCGCGCGCGGCCAGTCCTGCAGGATCGTTAAGATCGATAAATCAGAGCATCGTCAGTTATAAAGAAGGAGAGGGAAATAAAAGGCAAGGATAAAGATGGCATGCGAATTCGCTCGTGCTCGTAATTTCTCTCTTTCAAGAGGGAAACGCAGAAAGAGAGAAACATATATATAGCTTTGCTATACGGAGAAACAGCCGAGCCGCCTTACACACTCGCACAAACCCACACAAACACACGTATATAGAATGCAACGACGGCGGCGGCAGCAACACGGGGGTCGGCGTTATTAGTGCGAGAGAGTAATCGTACAGAGAAGGTGTGATTCTGACGCGTTCCTGAGAGAAAAGAGAGAAAGAGAAAGAGAGAGAGAGACAAGGAAGGATATAGGTGCGCGAAAGAGACCGCGAGCGCACCCGCGAGAAAGAGAGAAGTAAGTCTTGGCAAGATCTGCACCGACTACACTGCAAGTAAGAGAGAGAGAGAGAGAGAGAAAGAGTGAAAGGGGTGGGAGAAGATCAAACGAGCCGACTCGAGCCACGGGGTGGTCTCTCCCTCCTCTTTATCCTGCTCTCCTTCGCGTTATTCCGCTGCTCTCGTGCGCGATGCTTCTTCATTCTCCTCGTCTTCCTTTTCTTCGGCTCGTTCGCGATATACACCGACGAGGCAGCTCGTTGCACATCTCGAGCACTAATGCTCGTGTTATATCCGCGTGCCGTCGCCGCCACTGCACTGCTACCTTTCCTCTCTTCTTCCATCCCTCGTGTTTCACGCTATTATATTATTCAAATTTCCACGTCTCGAGTTCACTTGGCCATTCTCTTTCTCTCTCTCTCTCTCTTGCTCTCGGCCTCGTCGTGCCACTTTGTCTCCAAGTCCAACGTCTATATTTAATGATAATTCAAGCTCGAGCTCGACTGCTCCAACTGCAACACCTATTATTTCTTTCTTTCCGTAGCCCTTTCCAGCTATTATTTTTATTTACTTTATTACCGAGCGGCTCGACATTCCTTCAAAGTGCATTGAAAATCGATTTGTCGACGATAGTTACGACATCCCAGCGTTTCTAGCTGGACTCGACAGTATCGAGTTTTGCATAGTTTAGCTTTGAGAAAAACCTGGCCAACGTCCAAGTCATGATTACAAAGTTTATTAATGGGAATATGCGCGCCGAGAAAGGAATTATCGCGAGCCGAGCGCGATCGGCAACAGATACGGCAAAGAGCGAAGAAACTGCACAAGTCGATTGCGTAGCTGCAGCCTAAGAGAGGCAATTAAAGCAGGTGAAAGGTATTGGATGCCTGGGATATCAGTGATGAATACCCAATCGAGAAGAACAAACGGCGCTGCGTTGCACAAATGCAGGAGCAGCTCGAAAGCTCGTCGCGCTGCGCCTATGCGGCTCGTCGACAAACTCGGCTGCTCTCGTTGCCACCGTTGGTACTTATAATCCGAGCCATAACCGAGAGAGAGACTCCTGGAAAGCAATCAAAGGGCACGACTGCACAATGTCCGGCGGCGCCGATTCAAGAATAAACGTGAAAAGCCTCGTACGTGCCTCGATGATCACTTGCCGGGCCGGGCGGCAATAACGCAAGCAATAATAGACGAAAAAACGAGGCTAGTAGCCGAGGTGTCGATGTGTGTGCTCAACGCTTGTATTATAGTGCGAGGCACACGCGGCTCGGCAAGCTCGGCAACGCGTCATTTTAATAAATTTGCAGCAAATCACGGAGGGAGGCGATTTTAGTTGCAAATCGCACGAAGAGCGAATGAACCGACAAAGGAGCCGCTCGCCGACGTTCAAAAGGACCGCTCTCTAATGCCTCGAGACCGAGAGCACTGAATGCGTGCACACACACACACACGCACACTTGTATGCGTATATTATAATACACGCGCATATAGTTATATACTGCTGACTTTTTCTTCCGACTGGTCGACGAGTCTTTTCTATCCTCGCGCGACTCCCTCGTATACGGTGCGTGAGTGTCTGCGACTTTTATTATTCTCATTCTTCTCGTCGACTAACTGCTCTCGCGTAGTGTATAGCGCGTTACATGCTGCTGCACCTTCGACGCATTATCATATACGACACATTGATGACTAGACCACGAGAGCTGGCCCCGGCCGATCTATTATACGATGCTATATTGTATGTGTACCGGAAAAAGACTCGAGTACTACGGGTTATATTAGCGATTCGAGCCGACTCTCGGTGTGTGCGAGCGACCACAGACCGCCGAGCGAGCCGAGAGGACTCGGCATCTTTTTCCTCTCCTCGCGCCGTTTACGCTTATATGCGAGATCTCAGGATTATTCAGCTCCTGTGCCTCTCACGCTTTTGCGCGCTCGGCTCCAGTCAAAAATCTCTCGAGTAATGTATTAATTACGCTTCGGGCGCGAGTACATGTTTCGCGATATATATATATCTGTCGCTTTCCAAGGCAATAAAAGCTCGGATGCTGCTGCTTAAATTGCCTCGCAATGGATTCATAATTAGTAGCAGCCTACTACTTTTCGAGCCAGTCCGTTTATTTCCCATAAGAATAAAAACTTGTTTGATCATTTTGATTCATTCATTCCGTCAGTCATGTCCTCGTTGATTAAGACAGCTAACTTTTATACTTTTTCTCCACTTGTTTCGCACGTGTATGTATACTACGCTGCTATATGCGTGAGCATAAAAGAACCTGACCAGCTCCTTTCAAGCGTTTCCGTTTTTTTGGCAGCGAAAATTCATCCTCGAGAACGAAGCCAGGATCGGAGCGAAATACGTTTTTTTGAATGGAACCGAGAGAGAGAAGGGAAAAAGTCAGATGGCGTGTGATGGCAGCTAAAAGAAAAAGCCACACCGCGTCACGCGTGAGGAAGCCGTGACAAAAGAAGTTCAAACATCGGAGCAGCAGTGCGCCTGGACTACGTATACGTACGTACACATACGTAGACACTTGACAGGGTGTCATTATCCGCCACTTCTCATTATTCTTTTGTGTTTCGTTGACACAATATTTTGCCGACTCGAGCAACTGCTCTCGTGCAGCTAGCTCGGCTTACTTAGCGATGCATTTCGTATACATGTACAAGATCGTTCGATCGGATTCGAATCGGGTTATTTTTCGGAATTATCGCTTTACTCGTGGCATCCAAAGAATAGCCTAGCTGGGAGGTAAAGAGCTCGAAGGAAGTAAAGTGCCAGTTCCATTCGAAATAGGCACTGGAATAGAGACGCGACTTTTCGGGCGATATTTAGTACGGAGAGCCTGTCGGGGCTCGCGCCTCCAGTGCAACCCATTGTCTCGGGGCTGGCGTGCGGTATATATAGACTCGCGCGCCAGCATGTAAAACGATGATTTCTCGGCTCTCTCTCTCTCGCTCACTTATACTCGTTCCGTGGGCTGCTGCCGCTGCTGCCTCGCTGCGTCCGAGAGCTGGCAAGGACCACCCAGCAAACCTATACTTACCGAGGTGTCGGCAAATTGAGCTATAGATGCCTTGGGTGTAATGTGCAACGGGAGGCTCCATCGCCGCGTCGATACCATCCGGTCTCTCTCTCTCTCTCTCTCTCTCTGCAAAAGGCTATATAGCTGCATCATGAGTACACTCGTACACATTACGTATCATGTATATACCTACACGTAGGTATTACGTACTCGAGCAAGTCGCGAGCTATTAAAATCAGCTCGCGCACTCGACTCGCCGCGTGCTACACTCGAACGGGTAAAAGGGAATGTATATCTGTATCGAATGATGCGTGTATATTTTGTGTCAGCTACTTGGCTGCGTATACAAGCTCGGCAGGAAAAAAAAAGCGTCGAATACACGATAACGCCTGCTAGCCACTAATTTCTCTCTGCCACCTGCTGCTGATGGCGTGACTCACTTATACATGACATTTACATGATTTTATATTTAAAGGATTCGGTATAGCTAATGACGCGCATAATAATAAAGGCGTATACAGGTTGGAAACGACGCGAATGATTCTCGCCGATCGATGTCTCAATTCCCATGATGCCCGTGCGATTTCCCGAGCTAATTCCAACCGCTGTCACACTTATTTTTGCAGACAAATTAAGATTTAGAGGCTCGATAAAAGTCGATGCTTTGTTTTTGCTTTCTTTCTGGCTTCTCGGAAGGCAGTACTATTACGCTCTGGCATGGTGCAATTCGTCGCGGTATTTTGCATTCAGTCAACGTCGTTCCGTAAATCCTCTTTTCCATTGTTTTTCAGGCTCCGGGCTGGAGATGTGAAAATCAATGAACGGACGATGAATCAAGGACAAAGGATCGAACTAACGACGAGTCGTCCATTCCGTACAGTGCAGCGTCAAATTCCCGCCAAGTAGTATATTATATAAAGTTCGCACAGTCAGCGCAAATCCAATCAGGAGACCCGTGTATATATAATAGCTGCATGAAAGGCGCATCACGGGGTAGAATAATAGTCGGGCTCTGCAGCTTGAAAAATAATCCATGAATGTGTATCTCGCAGCTCGGATCTTTGATCGCGGCGAGCTGCAACTTTAGTGCCTCGCCGTACTCGGGCCACATGCATGGGATACATCGATGCTTGATCAATGATACGCGGAGCTCGACTCGTAGTCTATACTACCTATTCCCTGGCGCGCTGCAGTCTGCACATGTACGCGTGCGTGTATAAACGAGCGGCGATAATACGCCTCGGCTCGAGCGTGCGAGGCGTCAATCAGCCGTCGTTCAATCAAGCGAGTTCCTTTGCACGCCTCGCGGCCCTCGTACCTACACAACAACTTCGTGTTGTGGCTGTGCGGGCCGTGTGCGTGCGAGCGCGTTCTCTCCTCGCGCTCGAGTTCTACGCTCAATCGAGCGCGCGAGCAGCTTGACACTCACCATCGAGACGATGAAAAGATCGTAATAAGCCGTTTAATCCTTGCTCGACGAGCCAGCTCAAGATCTGCTGCTGCTATGCGGCCCCACAGCGAGGCTTGCGCAACAACGATTTAATCGATCGGCTGCTCGACCAGACAAATTCGTCGCTCGTTAGCTTGGCGCATTTTGTGCGAGCCAACACGCGTCGAAATTTACACCGAGCTCTCAACCTAGAACTGCCCCAGTGCGCAGGTATATAATATACCTATACACTGAAACGGCGAACGAGCACTAGTCACGCGACGATCAGCGCGCAGATACTCGAGCACTCTCGAGTTTCGGAACATCGATATCGAGTGTTGTCTCGTCATAATTCGAGTATAGGTCACTCGGACTGGTGGCGGGACTGTTCCCTCGTTGCGTCGTGTGCTGTACACACGATGAATCGAGTACCAAACGGTGTATACAAGGAGGATGCGATATTACCGGAGAGCCTTGAGTTTGCTCTTTTAAATACTTAAAATTTATTATGTTAGACGCATATTGTTTAAGTATTTATATGTAGTTCATCGGCTAATACATTATGAATATTAATATTACATAAATATGTATTTATGCATAAATTTTAGTTGTAAATAAACAAACCCCTTTTTTCAATCTTACTGTAGAATTTTAGATCTTTATTTCGAAATCTTACATTTAGTCATACATAGAAAAATTAATTTAAATAGCAGATGGGAAACATAGTAATTTTTCATACTTTTCACCGCAGTATTTTTTAAATAATATTCCGGTAGTTTCGGAACATATTTTCTTGGAAAAAATTGACAGATCTTCGTTCACTCTCCGCACCACGTACGCATAGTAGTGCGAATCAAAATCTTTTTCCTCGTAAGTTTCCATAGTAAAATAACATTTTTTATTGATTCTTACGATATTTATGATTTTACCAAATAATTTATTATGCTGTTGTATATTAATTGGTAAAAACATTCCTACTTCATAGTTAATGCCTTCTAACTCAATTTTTAGCATATTGAAGCAATCTTCTCTATCTGATTCATTTTCTATAAAAATCTGATTATTTATGATTTGGCACAGACGCAATTGCTCTTTTACTCCAATTGTGTACAACAGATTTTTTTTGCAGCTTGTAGAAGTTACTACGGATTTGATCGGTCGATGACGTGACTCGAAACGCATGGTCGAGTAATTGACACATGGTCCTAATAGTGTCAATAATCGAGGATAGTGTATTAAAAAATGATGTTTGGGCTTTAAAGGACCGAATAATTTAATGTAAAGCTCATGATGTTCTTCGATCAATGATTGCAAATAACTTTCATTATCTCGTCGAACAAAATGGCATGCTAAAATATCAAAAATTCGGCGAAGTAAAATAAATAATTGCCAATGCTCATCTTCCTCTTCCACGAAATGTCCAATAAATAAAGGTAAGTATCGTGTGAGGCATGAAATTTCGGAAGCGGACATTTTTAAATTGAACCGTTGTTTTAGATGATTCTCTTTTATTGGTGGTGGTTTGTTACAACCAGTGTGTTTATATTCAAAACATTCTATTTGTTCATTGAGGTCGTTCAATTTAAAAATTTTTTTATCGAAGATAAAAACTTTTAAAATTTGATGTATATCATAAGAGCACACGCCCTCCAAGAAATCGTGCAAAATGTCTATGCTTGTATTTTCCGTGATGTGAAAGTTTTGAATTTCGTGGAAAATACAAGCTTCTCTTATTCCGGATTCATTGACATTTTTTATTTTAGCGTCTAAATCATAATCATCACGTTTTCGAATTTTTGATTTTACTTCAATAGTTGCGAGGCTAGCTTCTTCATTAGTGAGTTTACAAATTCTGCAGTAAAAATCGGTTGTGAATGATTTCGTAAAACCAAAAATATCATTCAAGCCTAAATTATCACCTAACACCAATAGCAATTCAAATTTAACTACGAACGATTTAGAATCAACACAGATTTTCACTCCATTTTGCCTGAGGTCATTAGCCTCATCGACCAATTTATGGAAGGTCTCCCTGTTCGAAAGCTTTTTCTGCTGTTTAGAATGCATTAATAAGCTAAGAAAAATCGCACATAGACGAGAAGCAATACTAGGAGGTAGACACGCTATTTGAGAGTAGACCGCTGACATTTTATTTTTACCTGCACAGCTGCCCAGTGCATTTCCGCATTCACATTCATCAAAATAAATGAAATATGGAATCACAATATCTTGACAATGTTTTGGGATATATTTTTGCCTGAATAAATCAGCTTGAATAATATTTTTTATAATAAGGGGATTATTTTCCTCAAGTAATTTGGATCTATATTCCATTATGGAATTAAAAACATTTGGAATTTCCAGAAAATGTTTTAAAGTGATCTTTAAAGGCATCACAAGAGCAAATACTGGGTCGAAACTAACATAAGTGTGATTCCCTTCCGATTTTTTTTCTAATACATTTCCTATCTCAGGAACCTGCGGATTACGATAATTGATTTTACGTAATAAATTGAATCTATTATCCTCTGTATTAAGTGGAACAAACAACGTTTTATAATCGTCAAAAACGGAATTTAACTTCATTTTAGTTCTCTCTGACAATTGTTCATTTTCTAATGCTTCTAAAATATCTGCTCGAAGAGATGGTATGAAATGATTTTGATTAAATTTATCAAAAAAATCAATCACGGTATCAACAACCGATCTAGGCAAGTTAGAATCTGCATAAATATTTAAAATAAAAATTAAAAGTTCTTTGATTAAGAAAAAAAGATCCATGATAATAAAGATTCAAAGATAGGGCTATAAATAATAACAATAGAATACAAATTTGTATTATTTTTGTATTGTATTTAACAAATACGTGATTTTTACTTAAAAATGAAATTTACATCTGATAAAATACAAATCTGTATTATTATATCTGTACATATGTTTCAAAAGGATGTGATGTTTAATTTAAAAATTAATTAACATTTGAAAAAAAACCTTATTTCTTATTTATTTGCAATTTTTCAATTAAGTTTTTTGTCACAGCATGAGTCTTATAGACAAAAAATAAGCTCTTATTCATCGGTATCTTATAGATAATAAATTGAAAAAAAGCATGAATTGGCTCACAGGCAATGGGCCATGAACGCAGAGCTGCTTGACACTTAATGCAAGTTAAAATAGCTTTGAACGGATTAGAATAACTTATAATAGTTCCATTAAATACAAGATAAGATTTTGAAATTGATTCAATCGTTCCACATAAAATTACATACAAAGGTATCCTAATAGAAAGTTTTTCTAGAGTTTTTTCGTGATTCTCCCTATCTACAGCTAAATTTGAATCATCCTGTAAAAAAGTATTTGTGTAATTAAAAATAAGAATGAAGAAAATTAGAATAAAGTATGGGTAGAGAAGCTTACCTTAAGATGTAGAAAAAAAGCATCTGCAGCTTGCTTTCTAGTGATCCCTTCGTGAGTGTTGTTCAAGTACCATGGCAAAGCGAAAAGAGCCAATAGATTGTCATGTTTACCTGTACAAATGAAGCAAACAGATATAATTATAAAGATGCACTGACATCGATTATCAAATATTTACATGAAATAAATTAATTACCTGCATCTATTAAAGGTTGGTGCTTTTTCTTGAAATTTTTTATGTTTTGGCCAGAGGCAACTTTCACAATTGCCATAAATTTTTCAGCGATGATTGGCCATTGAGTTTCAAAAAAAGTTTCACTTCTTGCATAAAACTCGGTAGTTATTTTAGTAGAAATATAAAATTCGTTAATTATAGTCTCAAAATCAGATACCAACTGCAAGAGACCATGTAACATAATAATAATTATAATATTTGTAAACAATTCAAAGATCTATATTTTATAAAGTGGTAGATTACCAATGATATTGACGAGNCACGATGACGTTTAGTTAGCAGCGCCACGGCAGTTTGAGTGTCGTATTCACGACGCTGTGTGCGGCTCACTCGTTCGCCGTTTCAGTGTATACCTACTGGTGGGGCAGTCGATGCGCGCGCTCTATAGGCAGCTTTCCTCGCGTGTGTGCTGCATGTGTATGTGCTCCGAGCTCCGCTGTCCAAGTCTCTGTGTATGTGTGTGTGTGTGTGACTCGTGTAATTGGCTTCCAACTGGACTTCAAAGGGCGCCGCTCTCCTTCATCGCGCCGCCATACGGCCGACGAGCGAAAACGAAAGAGCCGACGCGAGGACTGAAAATTATACGCAAACGCGCTGCTGCTGCTGCTGCTGCTGCTGCTGCAGTAACAGGAGTGAGGATTGCTGTTTTATGCTATGCATGCTGTGTTTGTGTGTGCACTGTGGATGTGTGTGGTGGATGCGGAGCCGATCGAAGCGGCCTCTCGGTGCTGACGCTCGGCAACTCTCGCGAGTCGAGATCAGTCTCGAGACTCGACGATCGACTCGGGATCGGTTACCATGATACACCACAACGTATATATACGGACACGGCTCGCTGTCTCGTTTGGCTCGATCTCTCGATTCGTCATTAATCTCGCGTTTAAGCGCGACCGCAGCGCAGTCCCTCTCACCCGCGATCGGCTTATATTCTCGAGCGATTTTGCAGGCCGACGCTCTCGAAATTCCAAAAGAATCTCTCTCTCTCTCTCTCGCTTTTGCCCGAGCTCCCTCCGAGCTTCCAACGAATCTAACGACTGAATCGAATGCGCAGCTAACCGCTATTAGGATACAATAGAGTGATTATTCGATTTCACCGCGAGACTCTACTACGCTTCTCTTAGATAATCGATACGAGATTTTTTGCCGTTTCCCCCCCTGCAGCCTAAGCCGCGCTGCACTGGCTTTTCACTCGCTTTTTCTACCGCGCCGCTTTTTCTTTCAATTGACGCGATGCTTAAATCGTTAAACACAAGAATGGCTTGCTATACCTGCCATTGAAGCGATTATATCATTTTCTGCCGGGTACCTCGTAATCTGCTGCCCTGGCCCCCTTCCTTTTCATTGTTTTTTATAACTTTTTTTTTTCTTTTCAATTTCTCTGCGGCTAATTATAATAGCTAAGTTACTTGCCTTTCGCACAGTTGACAGAGCTAATTGACGCGTGAATCGACTGGGACAACTATCTCAATTACCCGGCAGACAAGAAAATTATAAATCGTTCCGTCAGTCTTGCAACAATACTTAAAATCGGACCCGTCAACGAACTCTTGGCCAGAATAATAGACGACGAGTCAAAGCAATCGATTCAGCCACGAAGGTAATTAGAAGACACGTGACAAAGGAACAATTCAAAGTGACAAATTGCAGAATATTAGTAGCACAAGACGGATTTCTCGGTACGTGAAATCGCAGGTGAGATTAATTTTTTGCCCAATTACCGGCAGAACATCATAACGATGCGTTCGCTTTGGATTTTTGGCAGAGCCAAGCGAGAGCTCTGATTAGGCTCTCGTTCTGTAATTGAAGGGCAAAAAACACGAGGACAAAGAAAACGAGAGGCTCATACGGGACTGTTTGAAGGAAAAAAAGGGAAAAAGTATTTGGCGCCTCGCTTGGGAGCATAACGAGGACGATTTATCCAATCAGGAGAGGATCCGCAAACTTTCTTGGGAACGCGGGCGCGCGCCCTCACATGTGTCGTGGATAGGGAAAAAATCGCTCCTTTTTACTCGCTCGCTCTCGTATTCTCTCGTATATATGTATGTAGTGCTGCGTACGCGCGGCGACGTCCCAACACCCGAGGACACGGGTCGTTTAGGCGGCTCCTTTCTTCGATCATTAAGAGCTGCCGACGAGCAAGCAGCGCGACTCGTGTACCCTCGGGGCCAATTTTATTCGCTCGCTGCAACTACGTGCAGCTACTCAAACGGTGAGCGAGTCAAACGAAGTCTGCCTGCCTTGCCTGAGCTATTGTTTTTCATTTGTTATCCTTATAAATTTTCATCCTTCACGTCTACTCGAGCGTAATAAAGCAAATTCCAATTCCAACGCAGCAGCATTACAGCTGCTCTTTTTAGCTATTTATTGTCCAGAACAAATTAGTCACTCATGCGACCGTATTAACCATTGTGATTCCTTGTAATCTTGAAAATTGAATCATTTGCTCGTTCAAGCGCCAATTTCTTGATTTCGTATTAAATATTGAAACGAGGTTATCTACTCTTATTGCTGTGACTGGCAAAAAAGGCACTTTCTTCACTAGTAGCAATTTTATCCGTATTTTGAAAGCAGCACCGATGAAAACAAATGCGGCTTTAAAAGCGTGCCTAGTAACAGGAAATAACAAACAGGTGTGTACATATGTGTATCTGGGCCTGAGCTACTATATAATCGTAGAGCAAAATCGAATTGTCGAATCGGTGTTCGTTTTAGCGCTACACCATTTTTACATCTTCGAGGCATTAAGAGAATGATCTATGGATATACGCTTTTTCAATTCTATCGCAAAAAATAAGAAGCCAATCTGCAAATGCGAGTGATGAATTAATTGATTGACGAACGAAATTAGTATGTGTACTTAGAAATCTCGATTAAATCGATCCTTGCGAGTGCCCTCGAGTCGTTACATAATTTTCGCAGCACAACAGCCTCGCCGCTCGTAGCGTGTTTTCCTCGAAGCATTTTTGATGTGAAACATCTATATTCGCGTTTGGTGTCAGGGGTAAACCCGTAAAAACCGAGCGTCCGTCCGTCCGTCCGTCCGTCCGTCCGTCCGAGCGAGCGCAACTTTGGTAGTAGAACTGCCTATACAGCGTCGGTTTGCGCTACGCGCTGTGATTGGCTGCCGCGCCAGCTACAGAACTGCTTTCTGCTGCTGCCCGCTGCCGAGACTCGACGCGCGTATGCCTGTGTTACGTATACGCACGAGGCAACGTAACAGCATAAGCAACAGCAGTCGGCTCAGCTCACGAGATTGACTGCGACCTGCGTTGAGATATCTTTCTCTCTCTTGCTTATGCGTATCGCTAATACATATAATACGTACGTGTTGTCTATGCGTATACGTCGCGAGACTATGCACTATCATGCACGTTGTCAAATCTGATACTTATTACTGCATGTATGTATACTATACGTGTCTATGAGTGTGTGTCTTCTTAAGGGAAGTCGAAATTATCATGTTATATTAAGATATAACGAACGATAATAGCTCAATGCACTAATTTGATTAATAAAACAAATTGAAAATTGAAAAAATTAAAAAAAAACAGCTGTTTATGAACAGCCGCAAGATGTGAAACATCTTTATCAATTAATTAAAGAAAATTGGAGAATTTAAAAGTAATCGAACAAGTAAAAGTCGAAACAAAAAAATAAGTAAAAAAAATCAAATTTTTCTCCTCTTGAGGCTATTAACACGACTGTAGAGCACGACTATAATACATACATATTATGCAGTCCTCTTATAATATTCACCCCTACATACATCGCCATGTATAATTGGGCTCTTTTTCTTTCTCCACGATATATTCCATCAATCATTTTTCAAAATTGCCCACCCTTGCATGCTGCACCTTCATATTTTCGTGCTGGCACATCGTGCCTGTTATACTTGTTTATTAAGCCAACTATAAAATATCCAAAATAAGTATGGAAAGAGGAAATGCTTTACATATAAACATAATTTTGCATAGCGTTGTTAATTATTTTAAAAATGTGAGCGGATATAAAGGAGCTCACATTTTCTGATTAAGTCATCATTCTGATCTCATTATGCTAATTAATTCAAAAGAGCCTTAAGTTACGAGTTTTAACGTGTTCGTTGAAATCGGTGACTATAAGAGTATGAATTTATAATTCCAAAATAACAAACAAAAATCATGGAAAATACATAAATATTATAAAATCAACTATAAACATCTAAAAGTAATGTAATTTCAAACTTAGCTGAAAAACTTTCGAGTCAAACGATACTATAATGAAAATATCATCATCTTGCTCGATAATCGAATACATATCATCACTTCAATGACTACCCTAGATCGTTGAACATATGGTTTTCTACAATGAGCGTTCGATGCAATTACCTCTGCAGCATTGCAGAATATAATGCTTTGGTTACGTGCATCGTTGAATATAACTGTTATATTCTATTATTTCTCCAAAATTATTCAAACGTATTCAAACGTAATATAGTTTTGATGAAAAGAAAATTGTTATGTTTGTAAATGTATATTTCTTACAGGTATTTCATTTTTTATAATAATTTCTCTTAAAATGTATAGATATCATTACCGATGAAATGTTGTATTTCTATTATTTTATTATTTTGAAAGTTGTTCCAGATTTTCAATTGTCGTTTCACATGTTTATTCATTTTCTTAATTTTGAATCTATTTTAGAAAATTTCTTCCAAGTACTTCAAATTTTGAAGGGAAAGACTGAGCTTTAATTCTAATTTAGTTGAACAATTTTACAGTTTTTGATACTTCATTTTTTCAATATTTTCATGTCGGAAGTTTATTAGGGTTATAATTTTATAAATTTACATAATTCACAAAAAACTACGATGTAATATTATCTTTAGAATAAAAACTAATTGCCAATGAATTCATAGGGAAGCTGTACATTAAATTGATTACAACGTTTTTATTTATTATTTTATTTAGGTTACTATACCTCTACATTTATATCATATTAATTTACTGTATACTATATATTTATCAATCCTAACTTATTATTTGTCAATATCATAATTAGTTCAATTAATTTTGTAGTTAAGTATCTGTTTTAGACATTCTAATGAACTTAAGAAAAACATCTTTCATACATAAAATTACTTAAATCAATCTTATTTTTTTATGAGCTGAACGAAATTCCAAGCTTACTCAGGTAAGATACGTATAATTTAACAATCAAGTGTTAAATTGAAGAACTTTGGAATATCTGATGGCTGCATTTACACTTAAGTTTCACTGTTTATGTGAAACTTTCGAAAACTTTTTCCAACATTGTCGTGTCTGACGAAATTGTATTTGTTAGTAAGTACAATTAGTAAACCTTGGAGACTGAAAATACTTTTAATGGATTCAGTCGTAGGTTTCGTAAATGCTCGAAATGATGTGTGCGTGTATACGCAAAATAAAAGGAGTGTTGTATGCTGCGGCTGGACAAAAAAGAAGCGCCGGCACACACAGAGATTCTGTATTATAGTTTTATAAGACATCGCTGCTTATCGTTGCGCCGTGAAACACTTTTTTTTACGGCCACGAACGGAGGCTAAGTCATCGCCGATTTGGGATAATATGGCCCAGTGCTACTCGGTTACGAGAAAAAAACTCGTCCGCTGCTGCTGCTGCTGGTTCTGCTGCTTCTGGTGCCGCTGTTCGATTTTATGACGTGTCGGCTTCGGCGGCCTTTGATTTAATTAACCGTTTTCGAGGCTCTGGGTGCGCTGTATATAGTTCATCTTTGGCCAGCTCGCTCGTACCTGAGCAACAATAAAGCCTCTCTTCTTTGAGCCTCGCATCGGATCCGGCCAAATGCTCTTTTCCGCTACTGCTCGATGACTCGACAACCATGAACAGACTGTGCTCACCGATCCTCCTTAGCCTGTGAATTATTATTTCTCCGCCAATTGTTTTTTGTCCTTCTTTTACATGGCCTGCTGTATACACATATTGATGCTTAGCAAAATTGAAAAATATATCCAATCTACTTAAAAAACTTGTCAAGTGAACATCTACAAATTATTTTTCTTTAGAAAAATTTTAACGTTTATTTTCATACGTGATTTTATTTATTTATAAAGCACAAGCATAGGCGATGATATGAGGAGAAAAATATCGTAGTGCCTGACCACCGTGGTTTTATGACAAAGATAAAAAATTGCTAATGATCCAAGCAAGTGTATTCATCTTCCTTTTTTCTTAATGTCTCTGATAAATTATTCGAATGTTGAGCTAATTCTTACAAAGCCAGGCAAAAAATGATATTTTATAGATTTATCATCACTTCCATTAATTCGAACAATAATTCCGAGAACATCGCTTAAATCAGTACCAATAAAATTAATCCGCTTGCACGCACCTATTAGTATAAAATACGAGCTAGTAAAAAGATTCCTTTTTTTTTAAATATTTTTTTATTTTATCAATATCACCTGGATTCCGGGTGGTCTAACCGATGAAATCAACGACCTTACGTTGATATTTTTATTTTGAGAAAGATGCTGGTACCACATTTACGGCGATCTTTTGACCTTTTCTTGGCCGTCCTCTTATAAAATAGCAGGCAATGACGGGCGATTGACACGTCTTTTTTGCCGCCAGACGTCTCGGCGTGAATTTTTCCCAAAAATTCGGATTAATCAATTAGGCCCGAAACAGTGCGCCGTCCCCGCCTTACTTTTTCAGGCAACATCTCAATTCGCAGGCAGCGGCGCGAGATTCGTCAGTTAAAAAATATAATTTTCTATCATCACATTCGTTGCGATGAATCAGTAATCGGCAGCAACTCATCGGCCATTTAGTCACCGGTCAAATTGTCGTCGGATTTCTGAGTTATGTCGTAGGAGAAGTGGGAGACAGAAAAGTACAGGAAGATCGCAGCAGCAAATGCGTGTCTCGCGTCGAAAGTAAACCAATCGTTGGTTCGCAGCGAGTCCAAGGATCGCTTGATTTTCGGTGCGATCGATCGACCGGAGCTGGAGCGACGAAAAGCTCGTTACAAGCGACGAGTCGAAAGTCTGCAGTGCACAAAGTACGTAGACGCGTGAGGTAGGATAGCAGGGCCTCGCAGTTGTTATAGGCGAGACATGCAAGCAGTTGCTCGCTGCTGCAGCGCGTTTATCCCTTCCTCGATGGACTGCGCTCGCCGAGTCGGCAGTGCCGTCTCGCGGTCATCGCAACCATCCTGTGCAGTGCAATGCGTCATGGAGCAACAGCAGTAGTCCTTCTCCCGATTGGCCAAGGGGCGTTCAAAGACTCGCCGCCATGACTACCCCGCCGCCGCCGCCGCTTGCTCTGTGTGCCTAGCTACAACAACATATCCAACTTTGCGCATCGACTCTTTTGTTTGGGCGATAAACAATGCGCGATGCGGCAACGCTGCCACCATGTATACAATGTATAGAGAGAGAGTGAGAGAGACGGAGCGAGTCGAGCACTTAGCGCGCACTCAAAATGACAAAGTCCGTTGATTGTCGTGCTATTATAATAAAAGCTGAGCTGCCGTGCAAAAAATGACTCAGGATGTGTTCAATCTATTAGTGACTTATGGTGAAATTAGTAGGCCTCGCTGTGGCCGCTCGAAATTATTAAAGCTGCCCAGGTAAACTGCCTTTTTCTGCTCATTTGACCGCGCGACGCCACTGCACATGACTTTGGACAAGCAATTAGCACCGAGTTCGAAGCTCGTTTTTGGCCGAGAATCGCTCGAGCCAATCGTGCCAGAGCCTACAATCGCTTTTCGAGCCAAAGTCCGTCGCTGGCCTATTATCGTTCGCAACGATATATGCACGTGTTTCTCCGTACTCGACGATCGCGTATCGCTCAAATTTTACATAAGAGAGAAGCGTCGGCTCGATTCGCCAAATGACAGGTGTCGAGCACACACATGTAGAGAGACTGTTGAATAACTCAAATGCAAATGTAGGCTCGCTACATTGAGCGTGGAGCCATGTCATTTTTCCTTCGCTGTTTCCTCGGCGAAGCCGCAAACTCGAGCTAATTGTTAAATGGTTTGCTGCTGGCTCGAACCTCGGAAAACACACATACACACCCCCTCGCTATTCGCAAGCAGACACGCATAATAATATACACTGCTCTCGCCTGCGATGATGTAAGCTTTTTATGCCACGACCTGTACTCGAGCTCGATCGACGTAGACTGGAGCTTTTTAGCGCTCTAACGATCATTTTTCACCTCCTTTGACTAACATTTCAGACTGTTTTACATTTTTATCTGCTATTTGCGAATATTACTGCATGTGTCGAGCTGCAGCATTTCTGCATAAAGAAAAAAAAACAATTGTATCTGTTGTTGGGTAAATGAAAGGCTTCGTGCATAATTAATTATCTCATTAAAAAGAGACGCGCCAATTGCTTCTTTTTCTCTTTACTAACACGTGACTTATCGATCGCAACATCATTACGAAAGCTTATTAAATTTATGATGAATATAAATTAAAAAACCTAATGTGCTGAAACGTGTATTAGATGTGTGAATGATGACTCGACGAAAGTCGCGGTATAGTTTTCGCCTCTGTCTGCTTCTGTAACCGGTGCAATACGCGTATACAATGTATTTTATGCTCAGCTATAAAAAGAAAATATTTATTAACCACCGTTTTAAATAATTTTCATCCCACAACGGAGATTTATAGCTATACGAGTGCTCTATAGGCTGCTTCGGAGTTTCATTTTTTATAGGCTTTGTTACTTAGCCTACTTTAGCAGCAACACTTTCAGCTCTTAACTTGCTTCAAATTCTCGAAATTGCGTTTCTATGAATAAAAAATGCAGGCAATTTAGAAGAATTACCCAAGAATCGATAAAAACTATGCGGTACTCGAAGAGCGAGGTGTATTGTGAGCGCCACCTATGCGGAAATCTAGAATTATAATTGATCACCTTCACATAAGGAAATTTTTTAGCCAACGTCGATAAGTTATCGACTGTTGCAATGTTAATTTATTCTGCTGGTCAAGAATATGGTAATAGTTACCCACCAACTTCCAACGGTCGATAAAATTTGTATTATCGACTTACGAGAATAGTGTTATTTTGCTTGATCTATGAAATTTGTCTTTTCTGTTTATTTTCAAGTTAATAATAGTCCAAATACTGAGAAATAATTTATCATTCTTTGGTAAGTAATTGAATAATGTATTTAGTTACAAAGCGTAGTATAAGCATCTCGTTAAAAGGAGGTATTTAAAAAGCTCCGTTTAAATGCCAGTAAGACTGCAATTTTAAGTACACGCGTCAACGTCAAATGTGACAAATGGTATATTTTAAAAATATTGGTCTAAAATATCAAGACCGATGATCGACGAGTATTTCTTGCAACCGCGAACACGGGGAAGAAATGCGAGGATAGCAATTGACACAGATCTCAGATACGTTGATAAATCAGGGCTTTGGGCAATAAAAGTAGCTAGTACAGAGCTCACGTGCTTTATGCAACGGAAGCGCGTCGGGTCATAAAGTGCCAGCTCGATCCGACTGGCTTCGAGCTGGCCGATGCGGCGCACAAGACAGAGGCCAGAGGGAGAGCTAGAGAGAGAGGATCGTTTATACGCGCGCATATAATAATACAATCTACGTATTATCGAGAAACGGTAGCCGTGGCTCTCTGACTCGTTACAATGTAAACTAAAAAACAATCGTTACACGAGTCGCTGGTTGCGCGCGAGGGGCCGTGCGCCTGTCAGTAATCGTGTTTGACAGGTTCGCATCAAGCGAGCCCATATAGTCATCTGTTTCCCGCTGATCGGTCCGTTTATTTTTCCAATATGGACGCACGCGGGGCGATGAGGCCTGCCTCGTGCTTATACGAGCTACTCGGTAATTTCTTCCTCTATTTATAGATAAAACGACGATATACATAGCGCTCGGGTCTCGAGACGTGTAGCGCTGGCTGCTGAAAGGCGGCGGCGACGGCGGCATCTCACCACGCACCTACTATACCTCTACTGCCTACTCCGCGCTAAATAGCCTTATTTGCCTCCGGCCAATTTGCGCGCGAGCTTTTTGCCATGCGATCGGGAACGATCGTGTATCGACCGACCCCCGATGTTATTCTTTCGGCTCGAATTTTCGCCACCTCTTATTTTAGACTCGTTAACGAATTTTCACTGAAATTCTCGCATCCATGTTATTCGCGAAGCCGTCGAAAAATTTGACGGAAATTGTCGAATGATAATTCTCAAAGAAATGAATTAGCTGCCTCCTTCGACTGCAATTTCGCTAAGTATCTGCGGCGAATGTGAAGGAAAAAAAGAATTCTCCTCGATATAGCGTAAAAAGCGTATTATATAGAGCTTACGTACGACCCTACATCGAGGATAAAACGTCGCTGATTGGCCGCTTGCAGTTCCAGACCGTCTTTAGTCAATTTTCTTCGCTTCGTTGAGAAATTTCTCCTTTGAACCACCGGAAAAGAGGTAATACACTTTTCTCGTAAACTTATATACCTCGCACGTGTACTGGCACTTGCGACTCTTTTATCGACCTTTTACCGATACGCCCAGTCAAAAAATATATCAAAAAAGAAAAATTTAAATTACACGTTTCAAGTAAATTTTAACACGAAAAGATGTTTCAAATTTTGATTTTTCGTAGTTTTTTACTTCTTATGCACTTTCATTGAATATTTTAAAAAAGAAACTTTTTTTGTGTTTTCTTATAATTCATTTGTATTAAATTTATTTACTAGCCGTAACTCTCAAAGTCACTTGAATTAATACAGTGACTAGGTTTCGCACATATTGGGATAATTTCTTTTTTTGTTATCGTTGTGACCTCCGAACCAATAGGGTGTTAATAAAATACTATAGCTACAATGAGGAAATAAAATTGAGCGAAAAACTTTTGGATGATAGAAAAATTTGGCAGAGTTAACTAAAAATCGCGTCGTTACGAAATTAAATATTGATTATTATAGAAAGAGTGTTGAAAAAGTGAAAACAATCGAATGATAAAAATGTAATAAAAAAGTTTATATTTTGAAAAATATATTGCGCATTCAAAGTGGCACTCAATCAAAAATTCTCAAGCAGCCACATTATCAAGATTCCATCTGCAATTCCCAGCGCGTTAAGTAGACACTCATAGTACAGGCGAAAATTAGCATAAGTATTAGCAAATCGAGGCGTCTTCTTGTAGGTAAAATTACTGGTTCGAAGTTTGAGATTTTCTCCTTGGCTCTTTCTTCACGGCCTCGGCTCGGCTCGTTCTGATTCTGTATAACCCTCTTCTAGTCCTTTTTTCCACGGAGCATAAAGCGGCTCTATGTGACACGCACTTCGATTTGAGCTGTTGCCAAGGAAACTGGCTGATTGCGGCAAGGCAGTATGTATGCTCGATGCGATTTATAAGGAGGACTTTCGTGGCAGATAGCTACAGAAAGATAAAACTAAATATTGAATTTCCTCGAGCAGTTTCAACCGAATCAAAACTTTTATAGCAAACCCTAATTTAACCGTTTCAGGATGTCACTAGTTTTAACGCGCTTCAGTGCGACGCTGTAAAAACTTTCTGACTAGAAACGAGTCAATTGCTTCAACAGACAAATTCATTTCATTCTGGCGCTAAGAAGAAAGGAACAATTTGACGCTCAATCAGGTGACAGAAGCTAATTTTCATTAACTGTTAATGGTGTCGAGCTCCCCATCTCTCTCCTTCTCTCTCTATCTCTCTCACTATCCGGTACTCTTCTTCCTTTTCTCTTTTACCCACTTTTGTTCGACAGCGCATTACGATTATCTCATTTGCTCCTCATCACCAAAAGTGAAACTTTAATTATTTCAAAAAAAGAAAATCCTAGCTTTAAACATAACAATAAAATGTAAAAATAATTATTATTTAAAGATAAATCAGTAATCATAGGGAAAACAATTTCGATGGGCAAGCTCAAAAAGTCAGATCGAATAAAACTGCCAAGAGAAAGAATAGGAGAGCTCGACAATCGACGCGAATCAAGAATACATGGATTTACATTTGAAAGTATAATCGATTCTTCGGCGTGCACGGCTCGTTTCACTGTCAGCCACCTTTTTTCAGTCACCTTTTTTTCATCCGTAGGACGAAAAAAATCTAATAACACTCGTTGCGCACGAAAAATGTAAATCGCTCATTTCAATTTTAGTCATTTCTTTTCTTTCGGACAAAAAAAGGAAGACGTAAAAAATGGCTGGAACAATCTGTTGAAATGGCTGCGGCCGGCTAAAACGATGAAATTGCAAAAAGCCACAAATCGCTGCACGGAGGACGATTGGAGAGTAGCGATCGGGCCGGATGATCTGCGAATTGTTTAGGATATATTCGCTATATGCGGCAGCTTATACTGGCCTCGAGCGAACTGCACTGCAGCTACAGCTAAGCGAGAAACGGAGTGAGCATTTATACGACTTTAGGCCTGTTTATAAATTATTGTAAACAAAACGACGTAATGGACTGCAGAAGCGGTCATAAAATTTTTATCCGCCTCAAGCTGCATGTACGCATTGAGAGAGAGGGAGGGAGAGAAAAGCAAAAAAGCTCGGACGCGTCGGCCTGGAATTTGTTTTTTCACTTGGAAAGGTCAAAGCTGAGGCACAAGTCAACCGCGAGAGTTCATTTCACAGGCTTATTAATTTACTATGAAATCAGAAAAACGTGTTAAAAGACGCGCTCGTGTCATTCAGAGAAAAACACGTGGAAAGTGGTGAGAATTTTTTCTCCGTTTCGACGTTGTTATCTTAACAGCAAGGTCGATAACAAAAGTACCATATAATTACAAAGATCTGTCAAGATCTGCTCGATAGGAGCGAGCTCGTGCGTGCGCGCGGCGAGAGACATCGTCGGGCCTTGAATAAACAGATCGTCTTGCATGTGTGGGCATATGTGTGCGTACGTACGTGGGTGCGCGTGTGCGAGGATAGGGCCACCCGCGTGTTATTGCTAGCACATCTCGCGTAAGAGAGACACACTTATGATACGAGTGAAAAAAGGCGGCGGCTCAGCGGCCGATACACCGAGCTCGCCGCGTAAGGCACAAGTGTCACCCTTTTTTCCAAGATCTCCATCATCTGGTCGTTACTACTGTTCCTGCTGCTGCTACTTCTGCCTAGGCCGCTGAGCCGCCGATGTTACTGAAGATTCGTGCAACTCTTTTTCCACTCCTACGCAGTTAGCTCTCGGAGGATTGTGAATAAATAAGAAGCTCTTTTTATACGTACATTTATGTCTATTTTATTATCGTTTCATTTTTTTTTCTCACATGGCTACAAATACATACATACATAAGTTTGCGGGTCTTGGACATACAAGATAACTTTACATTTATTTACATGCTACAATATTCAGAGTCGTCGGAGTTTGCTTTTACGACGCGATGCCTTCCGACGCGCACTTGTTTTCATACCGAGTACCGCGCTGCCGCTCTATACATTATCTAAATCGTAAAATATTTGCCTACAGTGAATAGTAATAGTGCTTATTTCGCAGCCGGATATTTCGCGTGCAATAATACTAGTAGTTGCGCAGCCGTTTGCTATACCACCTACTGTCCTACACATGCGATCGATTAGACGACTTTATCGTCCCCGCTCGAGTTTCGAATCTGCACGTCGCGTAGTACATTTCTTGCCGAATTTCGATCGCAGCAGGTACGAACTGGTGGCTTTTTTTTATTATCCAAAACGAATCGTCGCGTACATATTAGCTGCCTACATATTATAATATATCATATAATTTCTCGGAAAAGAAACGGAAGATTTGTTCGTTTTTTCCAGTCGGACATTGACGCAATGCGTAATGAGAAGTTAGTCTAGAGCGCCTCGGTGGCTCTGGATGTTTCAAATTTTGTCCGGTTCGATCTTTGGTGCCGAGTCGTCGAGTGTGGGTATTGGCAGACCAGTCGGCGCAGCGCCGCTCGAACAGAGCAGTGGGTGATACGGCAGGCAGTAGTACGGAAAGCCGAGGGCTTTACCCGCAGGCCCCAGATGATGATGCTGCTGCTGCTGATGCGACTGTTGCTGGTGTTGATGTTGGCCACTCGCCGCCCGAGCTTGCGCCAACTGCTCGTCCGGATGAACGAGGACTCGCACGGCGACGCGTCTGGGGGAGCCGCTCGAGTTTACCAGCGCCCCGAGCTCCTGCTGCTGGCGTCGCTTCGTCTTGTATCTGTGAAAAGCCAATGAAAAACGTGCGACTTTGAAATTAAAGAAGCAGAAGAAGCGTAATCGAGGAAATAGCTTGGAAATGGCTGCGATTGATGTTCGCCGTTTGCGCCTCGGGCTTACCGTCTATTTTGAAACCAAATCTTGACTTGTGTCTCGGTGAGTTTGAGGCCTCTTGCCAAATCCGCCCTCTCCGGGCCGGAGAGGTATTTTTGCGCCGCGAATCGCCTCTCGAGCTCGTAAACCTGCGCGTGCGAGAAAGCCGCTCTGCTGCGCTTTTTTCTGCCGGACCCGGACTGCTGACCCGGGTGGCACTGCGTCTCGTACATCTCCTCGTCCATTTCACCTGCAAAATCATCGTCGCGTTATCATTTCCGATCGGCAGCTTATGGCTCTTTAATCTTTGTATGCCGCCAGCGCTAAAACGTATCGCACACGTGCCGTGCGCGTAGCTCTCCAATTTGTTTACCCTTCGACTACTCGGTAATTTCTGCCCCTTCTCCGCGTAAGCGAAGCCTACGCATGATCCAACCAATGCTCGTGCGAGTCTGTGTCTGTGCGCGCGAGTGTGCAGCGGAAAGAGAAGAGTCCGGCTCGAGAGAAAGAGAGAGAGAAAGAGAGAAAAAGTGAATGACTGTGCGTCTGTAATGCACATGGCTCAGTGAAATAAAGGCGTTATTTCGTCGAGAATAAACTGAATTATAACGAGGCGCTGAACAAGCTTCAAGTTTGTAGTCTAATTTCGAATCCACAGCCGAATGCATCTCTTTAGTCATGCTCGGCCGTTGTTATACCCGCGCGACTCTACACTCTCTCGGTGCAGTAGACGATAAAGGCAGCCCCAAAAAACCGAGCTCTCGTCTTGTTTGCGAGCTTTGAGATTTTGTGAGTGCAAACAATTCGGTTTTCCAGACTACTTGCGCTCCGCAAACACGCTTGCTTGTTCGTCGCAGATTTTTTTTTTTCAATAAAATTCCAAACGATATGTGTTGACGCGACTCTGCGCTACCCTCGCTTAATGGCTTTCAAAGCTCACCGAGCTTGTGTCAAAGCAACGCAAACATCTCGAATTACCCAGCCGCTCCGTTTACCCCATGAATCCAAGAAATTACTTTTTTCCGATGAGCACTTGAGCCACGATGTATACGCTGAAAAGTTATTGCAAATCATAGATGATGAAGCAAAAAAAAAATGTAAAGGTGTACAGGTTTGTAGTCAGGATGGAAGTAATACTGGTAATTTTCGAAGTGCACGCCAGGCGTTTTGAATGGCTGCCAACTCGTTGATTCGGGTGCATTAGTTGATTGAGGTTTTGCTTGCGGGCGATACCGAGCTACGATACCTGCCCGAAGTCGAATGGGGAAAGCTTGAGGTCACGCACTCATCTCAAAAGCACACAAATTTATGGTACAAAGACAAAATCGTCGAATTTATATTTTTATAAGAGTATAAAAACCAAATGACGAATCAACGTACACGTGGTAGAAGTTTACAAAAAGCAAATACGCGTCTTTGGTAATCAAAGTTTATCAATTTTCCGAGACAAAACCGAGGATTCGCTCAGTGCTTTGTATGATTGATTTTTGTCGAGGCCAACGTCTCCACTTTGTACGAAGAGACAACAGTAGGAATATTCGTGTCGATGCGCGCGCGAGTTGTGTACCCTCGGCGATACCCGATACGAGATTGATTTCAGTGTCGTTTGGGTTACAGTTTCACGTGTCGATGGGGTATTTATAAGCTTTTAAGAATTAACAGGCTGAACGAGGCTCGGCGGAGCATGACCTGCAAATACAGATGATCGTTTCTCTTCGAGTGTATTATATGTCACCGTAGCTATGAATTTCATCGGGCTAAAAGTATTACATTTACGAGCTAATGATTAAAAGGCAAGCGAAAAGCTGGAAAGACGCGGAGGATGAGGAGCTAGTTCGCGTGGTATGTAACGGGGTAAGCCGCAGGCTCAGTAGCAGCGATCGCCCGCACGCACGCAGCTATACACGATGCCAAATGCACTTGTGTGTGTGGCACACAGCTTATGAGCAGCACTTGTGACGTCTGCTAACGTCAAGTGGCACTTATGCGTACAACTAAAATAACGCTCGGCAGCTCTCGGCTTTTAATAATGCCCGCGTTCTCCTTTCGCTCAATTGATATTCGCTTATTTTAATTACCGGCCATTACTTTTGCATCGTTTATTTTTACGCCGACGCGTTACAGACTATGCTTTTTTTCATTCGAGTATATATCTCACCAAGGTATTTACTTTTGCTCATGTCCAGCGCCTCGTCCTGGTGATAGCGTTGCTGCTGCTGCTGTTGATGCATCTTCAGCTCCTTGGCTGTTCTGTGATGATGATGATGCTGATGATGGTAACTCGCGGCGAAATCGTCCAAGGGCTTGTAAGCGACCTGATGATCGATCTGTGGCAAGCCCGACAAACTCGCGAGGTTCGCTTGCACGAGTTTGCTGTGCAGCAGGTCGATCTCTTTGACCATGCTCATGTCGCTGGACGCGGGCAGACGCAAGAATTGGCTGAGACGCGCCTCGTGCTCGGCTCGGTAGCTCTCCAACAGGACTTGCTTGCTCTTCTGGAGAAATCTGTCGAACTTGTGCTTCTCCGCGTCGATTATCGCCTCCTGAGTCACTTCCGGCGAGGAGCTGCGGCGATTCAGTATATCGGCTATGCTGAACGGCGTCGGCTGGCTCGACTTTGGCGAGACCGAGGCTGCGTTTCTTCGCGTGCTTTCCTCCATTTTTCCGTAAATCATTTATCTTAATTTGTCCGACGACTTTTCTAACGTCGGTTTCGTAGGCCAAAACTTTGCGACGATAACGAAAAACACAATAAACAGTCGGGCTGCTGCTACTCGTTGCACTCACTAAAACTCGATCACTACTACTCGACGTACAAGAAGCTAAGTGTCAGTGGAACAGTCGCTCGGCGGACAAGGGAGCCGAGTTGTTACACATCACACCCTTTCGTCCTAGAGTGTGCTTGATTCAAGTGTACTCTCTCTCTCTTCTCTGGCTGCTCTCGTTTTTCGAATTGGTCTCTCCGACTGTTGGGTACTTTTCCCCTCTCTTACGCGGGTGTATATAGGCGCTTACCGCAGCGCGAGTTGCCATCTAGCTGGCAAAAGCTCTCTCGCTCTCTCTAGCTGCCTATCTCGCCGTCGGATCTCGCTGAGAAGGGAGGAGCGAGCGGCTCTGGCCTCGCCCATGCTGGCCAATGACTGGGCTCTCGCTCGAGCGGCGGCGAGCTTTTGCGCACGCGTCCCGAACTTACCATCTCGCTGAGAGCTTGCGAGTCTACTCGCAAGTACGAAGCTATATGCTTGCTTGAAGATTTGTACTTTGCTTCGAGACGACACGGCGATTGTCGCGATGACGACTTAGCTGGACTAAAAGCCATTGCAAAAATAAACCTACTCGTTTGCTCTTTCACAAATGAGTATCTTTTTTGAGACATTGTTTATTCTTTGACGGGATTTTTTTGCTTTTGCTTATTGCTTGAATATTTAAATGACATCATTGTTTTAATATATCTCAATAGATGACAAAATCGTGCTTATTTTAATTATTTCTCACGTTCAGAAGCGCACTGATTTTCTTACAGCAGATCCAAAAACAGTTGGAATTTAAGTCTCGAGAGAAATTGGTGAATAAAAAAAATTGTAAACGAGTTGAGCTGTAGATAATGCAATCAAAAGACTAAATGTTACAAATCGACTCTAGTAGCATAGTTAGTATAACTTTTTTAATTCAGTCAATCTCGCAATCTGACCTCTATATGCCGAGGACTTTTTTACATATGCCGCGCTATATATGATTATACGCATAGGTGTAGCATACACATTATGATTGCGTGGAAAAGTCAGAGCATATTTTAATTTTGCACAGAATTAATAAGGAAGTAATAATAGCAGCGATAATTCGGTTCGCGTCAAGTCGTGTATTGTACATTCAAGTTCGCCTCGAGAAAGATAGAGAGAGAGAGAGAGAGAGAGAGAGAGAGAGAGAGAGAGAGAGAGAGAGAGAGAGAGAGAGAACAGAGCTTTGTGTCAGTGGTGAGTATATTTGAGTGAGTGCACATCCGTATACATATATATATGTGTGTATGATTCTGTACTGCGTAGGCAGGCTGGAGCGTATATAGAGTGTGCTTTACATAACAATCGGCGCCTAAAGACTGGCGGCATTGTTCGCCACGTGCGCGCACGAGCTCCTGAGTTTCTCGCATATCTGCTCGTTCCTCGCGCGGCGCGTCCTGCTCGCCGCGCCGTGTGTGTCCTGTGTAGGTTTAATTAGGTGTGAACCACAGAAGCGTTAAACACGCCTCACTTGACCTGATGATGGCCCAGTGTGTAGCGCAGCTACTGTACTGTGCCGCGCGCCACTCCTCCCCCCGCGTATAAACGCACTCACTTCTATCGTACGTACATAAATGTATTCATGTATATTGAGATCCGTGTATGTATCGATGCGAACATTCGCACGCGATTCCGCGATGACTCGGAATCTCTACTATGTAGCCGTTTGCAGGCGCTCATGCGATTAAAATGTGCCCACCGGCTCTTTCTGCTCGCCCATATACTTAGCTTTTTTGCGTGCGCGCGACTGTATTAAATTCAGTGCACTCGCTGCGATAATTATCATCCGAAATTTCGCTCCTGCCGATGCGTTGTTGCCACCGAATGAGCCAACGCGTACAATGACTGAATAATTACGTTTTGAGCACATTCGATACATTCGCCGCCTTGCCATGAGAAACTCTTACTTCGACATGACACTCTGCTTACTTCCAGTGAATCACCCTCTCAACAAACTTTTACTTGTTTTTCAACCTTCTAATTTATTTGAAAAATTCATCTTTTTTCATTCATTTTTAGCGACAATTTTTTCGTCCAATTTTTCAACAAAATTAAACGTATTTTAAGCTTAAATTCGAATAACATTTTTATTACTTTTTTGGTTTAAGATATTTTATTTTTTCTCTACTAGTAGTATTAAATTATTGAATCATAATGTAATTAAATTAAATGCTTATTGAGTGAATATTAAATGAGTTTCTTAACTTTAAATCTTCCACCTCATTAAACGTTCTAAAAAGTTTTAAAGGTCAAAGTAAATTAAGTATTATAAATGATGAGCAGAATCGATGTTGGTCGGCAATATTAATAGCCACTAGCAGGGCGGAGTACACATTTTTAAGCCGAAGAAAAGCGAGCCGAGTAAGAGCGGAAGAAAAGTGAAACGAGACTTTTTTCTTCACGAATCAATCTAATCAATAATAAATTATAGGGGAGAGCAGCTCGCTACATCGCACTCCCCTAAAAGTCTTATATACGACATCTCTGACCCTCCCGCTCAATTGGTTGCAATTCTTAAAGACCTTAATTGGCGCGGAAAATTATACCTTATTTTCCAACTACCCTTCGCCAAGATCTGCCACTGCTGCTTCGACTTTTATCTTTCTTGCTAAACTTCTTTCTGCGCTCTCTAGAAACTCGGCTCTTTTTCCTAACCATCGATCGATCGAAAAATAAATATGAAATTTAGTTCAAGAACGATGAGCTAATTCGACTTTTAGTATTTAAATTTCTTCTGAAATCGACAATCGTGTACCTGCTTACGAAGCATACAGAAGAGAACTAAGAGATGCGTTTAGTCAAGCAATACAGCAGCAAATGAACGAATGTATCTGCGGAAGAACATAAAAACAAGAAGACCGGATGAATGCGAAATGTTTATTAGCTTTAGGTTTTAAAGTCCACACGTCTGTCAGTTAGAAGATGTAATATTAGTGCTTAGTATATGTACGTACGCACTGTATTCATTCACTAAATCAGTTCCATTCAGACCTGCTTTTAATTTTTATTTTCTTGTTTAAGCTGTTGCTTTTCGTGCACACTGTGTACATCTACATTTTTTTTCTTTTAATGATTTATTTATTCTCTGAGTAACCCTATTCTCGTTAATTACATGTCTGTGTCATTTGTTACAAATTCGAATTTTTGATTTTAACAATGTGCATTGTACATATATAAATTGTTTTTAGCCTGAACTAAAAATTTGAAATAAATGAAAAATTTCCTCAAACTGTGTGTCTATTCAAGTTTCTTACTAGAAATTTAACAGAATGATTTTTATTCATTGCATAGTTTTCAATCGTAGTTTGGAATTTAAAGTTTCATAAACTTTGTCGAAAAATCGTTGTAGGTCTTTTTTATCAATTGATAAGCTATATGTAGAAGTTACATGAAGCAAGGTAGATATTTTTTTTACCGTTTGAAACACATTATCATTCACACTCCATCTAATATCTTACGAGATCAATTCAAATAAACGCGTAGGATTCTGCATTACCAACAATAGAGGGATTTCTTCAATTTTTATCGACATTGTCACACATCTTTTTCACTTCTAATTTATTACAATAAAATTTATAACTATGAAGAATGAGACCCATTTAAAACTTGTTTTAATCAAGAATATTTTTAAAAACTATAAGATTATAGAAAATTCTATATTAAAAATACTTTAGACTGATGATCGAAGCATACAGTTATTTTTTAATAGCTTTTCTAAATGATTTATTATGCAAGAGTTTACTTAGCAAATACATTTAGAATCCTTTAGTATAATGACGGTGAAATCCCTTCTATAAAATACCACATTAGCTTTTTTCATTATACTTCTTGGTAATAAAAGCTTTCAGTCATACGTATCGCATGGCTTGATTGATGATACTTTAGTTTATAAAAAAAAAATCATAAGGGAACGAGATCGAATACAAGTACCGAACAGATTTAGATGAAGAACAAGACAATATTAAGCATGCATGCGAATAAAATTTCATTTTTGGTAAACATAATTTTTGAACCATCAATATTTAAATCAAGAGTTATTGTTGTGTTTGATAATTAAACTAAAAATTGTAAGCAGCGTATAATTACGTTTGAGAAGAGTTGATTTTATAATAAAATACTTGTTTGAATTATTGCCATGTACCTTGACAATTTAAATAGAAATTTTTGTAGTGTTTTATATAGTACCGACAACGTTCCATCAGGCCAATCAAATAAGATGCAAGAAGCACATTTATATAAATACTAACAGACACGCGTGCGAACATTTAATGTTGGTGTAGGCACACTTGAGTGCCAGATGACCCGTCGCTGCAAGATAACTTAAAAGCATCAGTGGCTTTGCTCAACTTGTCAGAATTAACTTATTTATAAGCTCAATACCGACAACGTTGTCTTGAAATTATTTATACACACTAGCAGTGCAACGCACATCATGCATTTATTATGAAATTTTTAGTTTAAAAGGTATCAATCAAGTATTTGTAAAAAAGTTAAGACAGTTTATCAAAATGAGTATTTATTTTTGATAAAACGTTGACCGTATAATATATAATATTAATACATTCATAAGTCTTTGGTTCTTACTGCTAGACATTCACACATTAATTTATTACTAATTTCTATAGTTATAATTAACAATAATGATTTTATTATTAATTTTATCATTTTGAAGTGTCTTTACGAATAGATACTTCAAATACAAAAGTAATTATATAGTTAGTTTTTATTAAAATTTCAAGTAACGACTAAATATTACTATTTATTTATATATAACTAACAAAAAATATTTACATTTCATTTTTTTCGAAAAAATTAATACAGTCTTTGAAAATTTTGATCGGCTGTAGTTGTCTCTACATAATTATAATAAGGCATTTGATAAGTTGGTTGAGTAACGTAATTATGATAGCTGTAATCAGGTGGAACATGAGCAGTTCTCATCTCGGGAGTTTTGACTTCTGGTACGATATTTCTCATATCCGGAAATGGCATAACGTCACCAGTATAATTTTGGCGGTAATCCATGGACATTGCTGGTCTTTGATTTTCCACGTTGGCAATAGGATTCGTTCGATTTATATAATCGGGCTGGTAATCCGAGCTCACTTGCTGATGTTCGAGCATTTTGTATTCTTGAATTGGAGCAGTCCTGGGATAGTCGGACGCTATCGGGTTCACAGACGATTCTGGGCACGTGGAGTTATTGGCTTGCCAGTAAGATGAGTTCCAAGTGTCCTGGCTGCTTGGCTTCCCGTCTTTAATAAGAACAGGGACCGGTATTTTCTTTAATGACTGGTTCTTTTCTGTGAGGCCTTTTTCAGCTTCTTCAATATGAGCGCGTTTGTTTTTGTAGCGACGATTTTGAAACCAAATTTTTACCTGAGTACTAGATAGCTTAAGTGACTGAGCCAATACTTCTCGCTCCGAGGCGCTTAGATACCGTTGCTGCTTGAATCTCCGCTCTAACTCAGATACTTGAGTCTGAAACATAAAGAAGAACGAATTAATTATATCTCTTGATTGCAAATTGTTTGCAAAACTAAAATTGTTGCACTTTTTATTTTTTTATTAGAATAGCGTTAATGTTTTAAAAAAGCTCTACATTTTTTTTTAATTTATTAGTATTAAAAAATTTCAATTCAATAATTCATTCATTCCCACTTTTACTTACTTGAGAAAATAAAACTCTAGGCTTGCGTTTAATTCTCTTATTGGACTGATTTTTTCGCAGTTCTGTTTTGCTCGATGTTACTAAATTTCCTAATGCAGAACAATTTTTATGTAAATAAATGATATACGGATAAAAAATTTTTTAATGAAATATAAGAATAATATAAAAGCAGATTTTGTTAATCCATGATCCATACTTTACTGTATGGTAATCTATTCAATTAAAATTTAACTTTGTTTAATTTATTTCATTGAATCATTTAATTTTATACAATATTTAATTTATCACAATTTTTTTTTATTTACTTTTTTAAAATTTTTAGTTAATGAAAATCTTTATATTTATTCCAAGTGAAAAAAATTTTAAAATAATTCATTTGCGTACTTTCTTCGCTTGCTGAACTTTCTTGATAAGGTGGAGCGACTTGACTAAGTTCTTGAACATGATTCATACTTCCATAGGTAGGGAATTGATGAAGAATCGGATTTTTCGGCTTATCAGTTTCCCAGGAATTATCCAGGGTATTCGGGTATCCGTAATAATCAGTCGACATTGGCGCACTCATGTGCGATTGGGCATCGCTTGGTGCTTGATAGCAACTCATATCACCCATTTCTTGATCAGCACTGAGAATATCTCTAACACCAAAGGGGGTAGCCGCAGCCGATATTACAGGTGACAACATCCTAGCACAAACCACGTAAAATAACGACACTCCGCAATTCCGCAGTTTTTAGTTCACTTTTTGATGAAAGTCACCAGCACAATGGAAGTAGCTCATCAATGTCACTTCAAGTCAAATTTTTTATGTAAACACATGTAAAAAGTCAAGAAATAGCAGCTTAACAAAATAGTAACGTGTGGATCGACTTGTTGCACGCGTCGTAGCTCAGTATCGAATGATAGCTGCAACTGTAAGTATCAGCCGCAGCGATGTTATTTCTAGGGTGTCTTGTTCACGAATGACTTGGTATCGGAGGGTAGGCGGCAGTCGCGCGATCAGCGTTGCTTTCTCCCGCTAGTCCAGACAAGTGCCATAGGTCCACATCCCGACCCGGCTACACGAACAAGATGTACAAAACAAATCCACTTAAGGTCGAATGTGTATATGTATATATAGATGGGTACATATACATATGTCAAACGCAGAGAGAAAGCGCGTAGGAGGAGTCACAGGCTCTCAAACTTTTTATTTCTCTTATGTGTTCGGATATCAACCCAGCATAATCACTCAGCCAACACTGCGAAGGAGAAACTTTTATAAACATTGTAGTGATGGCTTCAAAACGGAATAATTATAAGTAAAATTAAAAAAGGCGATGATGAACAGGTACTCAAGTTTCCTTTTATTCATACGTAAACAAAAAAGTACGATTTATAAGTTATACTTATGAATTAAATTTATAAGTCGTGCATATTTTGTAAAATAGTTTAATAGTACATTCAAACTATTCAAAAATCATTATACCGATATTAATTTGAGTCCAGAGAATATAATTGCAAATAATAATTAATTTACAAATGCTTTCGAATATTTGCAAAAAGGAATTCACGCGACAGCCATGAGTGCAGAACTCGCTCTGGGCGGAGATTGCGCTGCTAGGCTACGCCTGTTGTGCGCAATTTAACCAATGCCAAGGCAAATTGCACGCAATTTGATTTTGTGCCAAAAAAGTCGCCTTTGTACAATCGTGCATGTTTTGAAAGAATTCAGTTTTTGGTCGCTGAAAAACTTTATCAACAATTATATTTAATAAATTTAATTAGTTGTTTAATTCCGATTGTTATACAAACGCTCAAGGAAAATGAATAATCATTTTTTATGTTTATAAAAGAAGTCTTAATCAAACAATCTCAAGGGCCATAATTTCATTTCCCAGAAATTAACATAATGTGTATTTAATTGTGTAAACAAACTTTTTGAAGAGTCATAGCTCCCGTGTAGGTAAAAATTTAATTCTAATTTATACATGTCCATGGTTGTACCGGTCAGTGTTATTACATGCCCATACAGTAATTCAAAAGTCAACTGTGAACATGTTCCAACGATTTGAAGAGTAAACGTCAAACGACATAATATGAGAGACGCAAACAAGACATTTAATTTTTCTCACCACGAAATACAAGCGAACATCTATTGCGGTTTGTACTTCTTTTCTCAGACTTAACATAATCCAGACGCCATCAACGGAATCTCAAGCCCTTGACAGGCTTCATTTTTACTCTCAATCTGTAGGCGTATGCGTGTAACATGTATACATGCATGTCGGAATTGAAATTTATCAAACCTTGATAACAATTTTCTTGCCAGTATCGCGAAAACAATTTCCATTCCGACGCAATTTTTCTTTATTGTAATATGGTATGGTCTCTTCCGAATTTTATTGATTAGGAAGTGCTGATGTATGTTGCACAGTTTCTCGAAGCAATAAATTTAAATCAATGTAATTTTAGATACTCTTGGATCAAATTACAACATCTCGCGTCTTTTACTATTCACCTAGCTTTAATCTAATTTTATTATAAATATGAGCTTGGCTATGAAAAAAAATCGCTCCTACTCTTTGTAAATATCTGTTGAGGTCGCAATACGATAACTGCTTAATTTTACTGTGGGAATAATGTAAATCTTTTAGATCCGCTCTCACGGGTGGTTGCATTACCGAACCTCCGCCTCGCTACGTTAGAGGACGTGAATCGAACTGTCGTCTCGATAATTATTAAGGGAATTAGTTGTCAAAATTACGCGCTCACCACAACATCAAGAAGTGTCCGCGCGATTAGTTCCGAGACTACAATTAAAATGTGAAAACATTTTGAATCATCCGTGTTAATAGAGCAATACAATACTGTTTAAGAGTGTACTTATGATTTCACTCACATCCGTCATCGCTTTCTGAATTTTTTGATCGAAATTTCAAGTACTCTTTTGCTCGTACTCCCGATAGTTAGTTTATTAAAAAACTAAAGGATTAAGTAACAAATATAAATATAGCAATATTAGCTCGATAAAATGAAAAGTTTAGTTAAAAAGAAAGAGTTCGAGCGGGGGTGCGCATGCTCTCATTTGCAAGCTGTACAAGTCAGCTGGGCCAAGGAAGCAAGAGAAAGTGCAATGCACTGTTCGCGCGCTCGAGGCAATGTGGTGTCCGATGGCAAAATTGCTGGCGCCTTGACTATACGATCCGTCTGCTTCTAGACTTCACTACCACTGCGCATCTCTATAAATGAATCCATTATATAAAAACTTGCTTCTATCTTACGCGCGCGCTCACTTGCTGCCACGGTTAGTTTATTTGGTCGATTTACATTGTATATCCTCTGGCTGCCTCGAGTCATTTACTTTTCCTATTTGCTTCCACTAATTTGTACTAACCACAATTTCTGGATAACGCAGGCTTCGACAATAGGTGACAATGATTAAGATAGTTATACGGTTCCGGGCACCTGCGATTTCATACTGGCACGCGACTCCACTCTAGGATTCTGCGAAAAACACTTGAAGCGAAGAGGATGTACTGCGTCGATCGGTACCTTGTTGCCAGCTCATATTGAAACTTCCTCAAAAAAAAATGCATAGATGCTGGCATCGCGACACTTTCCGTTAGGAAATGTTTCAGTACAGTACAGATGACGAAATTTTTATTTAGTTGTCCCTGCAACGCATGAATCGATTTAAATTTAAAATCGATAAAATTTTTGACATCTTTAAAAAAGTTTCATAGCAAAACCTATATTTGATAAATATCGTAAATTATTAATTGCTGGCTCCATACTTCCTTGTGACCCAGTGACGCCGGTAATAATTTAACTTTTTTTGAATTGTCCTCTTCCGGGAAAAACATATGCGTCTCCTGCTACGTTGTGCTCTGCTCTGCGCCGCTCTGCTCCTAGATATCAGTGGGCCACATTAAGTGCAAGGTATGTACAACGTATCCTATAAAAAATTTTAAAATACTTTTCCGCCTGTCATTGTAAGCATACATCATTGGGTAAAATATCGATTTATTTTTACCCTCTCGAACTATCTTGCGAAGCAGATATTTCTTTCATTTTCAGGTAGATCGTTCTAACCATGTGCTAATTAAACATAATTATCTATCCAAAAAATATTTTGATCATATTGCTAGATCGCTATATGGTTTATTAGTTTGATATTTACCACAAAACATGAACCAACATATGTCTTAAGGCTTTATTTTCACCGGTGTTTCGTGTGATGATATATATTTTTAAAAAATAATGCTTTCTTAGTTCAAAAAGTACACATTTTTCGGCAAATCAGTCAATTTTGTGATAATTTATTCATATTATTCAGTTACTAAACATATGTGTATCTATAATATGAATAAATCTCGTGCAATTTTAACATTCGATTCAGCGCGAACGAAATTTGAACAGGTCATATTAATATTGTTTTAACTTTTTTCATCGTGCACGCACGCTGAAAAATAAAATACCATTTCATTCTGCGGTACAAAGCTTATCCTTTATTGAAAAAATCAGCAAGAAAAAATTTTCATTGATGCGTTTTCGGGTGTATGGAATTTAATAGAAAATCTCTAAATTTGCATAACGCCCATATTTTTCAATTCATTATTACGAAATCTTACATACCCTAAAGGCTCCAGCACAGCCGTGATAAAGATAGGGTTTGGGACACAGAATCCAATGTTACTCTTCTTTTTGATGTGCGCGTGTGATAAAAAATGTTACAAACAATATTAACATGATTAGTTCGCATCGTGTTCGCAATGTTAAAATTTCACGAGATTTATTCAAATACCAGCACTTTATTCTCACTCGCTAACGATCGTTTGGTATTTTAGAATGGAGTTTCGGATTTTAAAAATCTCATATGCTTTTTTACTTGCATCAAATGCCAAAACTGGAAAAATTCCCTTTTTTTGAAAACCAATCACACCATTGAAAAGTGTCGGAGAAAACACTTTAGTTATAGATATTTAGTTTTAGAAAATATTCTATCGAGCAGGTTTCAAATTACATGATTCAACCCTTTGACATTTTTTCGCATACTGTTGAAATATTGATCGTTATGCCTCTCGGTTTTAAAGCTTTTTTTCATAATTAAAAACAAAAAAATTGAAATAATTCCATTCAGACGTTTTAAAAGAATGGATACTTTTTGCTAAATCATTATTCATGGCTCATAGCAACAAATTACATGTTATTCTATACATATTCAAATAATAGGTCATTAATCAGAGTTAATTACTCTCTCAGTAAATTATTCTTGATTATCTGCAATAATAATTTATTATTATTTAATTTAATGGTGTGATAAATAAAAAATGTTAAATTTTAATATCGTTTTTGGAAATAACACAAAAATAAAAGATTTTAATTATTCTACAATTTAATGCACAAACTATAAAAAACAGTCCCTAAAACCCCTGCAAATTATTAGGTGATTGAATTTAATTAGTTTTAAAATTGCATTACAAAGATGAAAAAAGTCGCTTTATTACTATAAATAAGAAAAAACTAATGTTTCAAAATTTTCAAATTTTGCTAGCACTCTTCATAATTGTAATATAATACTTATTAATTCAATCCGAAAAAAATCGTAAGTATTATTCAATAGTTTATCCCATTCAGAACTTGATCGATTGACCACATCCTTAGATATGAAGTAAATAGAATTATTATAAGTGTTGGAGTTTCAGTTCCTTAAACATAATTCAAAAAGATAGTGATGTGTTACAAAGTTTTTATAATAGATTCTTAAAACAAAAGGTCTATCTGCGTAGCGAAGAGGCTTAATAAAGAGTGCGGTCAAGCACCAACACGCACAGTGAGCACGGGCCGCCAAAGTTAGCCTCAGAAGTGGAGAGGGAAGAAGCGACAATCTCACATATTCTTAAAATAAGTATTAGAGAAATTGCATACCCTTTTTTTCAAGCATAACGCTTACAAGTATAATGAGAAGTATCATAAAAAGGCTTGTCACCGAAATCTATGTAAGCATCTAAGTAAAAAAATGTTGCAAATTTCTGCAGAAGTAGATATAAATATGCAGCAGTTCTTTTCTTAAAAATTTCAGGTATGAAGCTACTATTACAGTTTTTTGTGTACTCATTTACTTTTCAAATAAACTGTAGAGAGATGCCGACTTTGAAGAACTTATAATTGATCGATTTAAGAAGAACGAAGTCTATTTATTTTTTATACAGACTTATTATTTTACGATTCTTTTGTAAAACAACAGGATATTTATAATCAAAACATCTGTTAAATGCATAGTCTAAACTAGAAAATCGCATTAAATAGGAAATATTATTTCTTATAAAATGTATTCAGGATTTTAAGATCATTAACCTTTTTATAGTTCTATGTAATCTGCTTGTATGATACGAGTTTTCAAGAAATCTCTTGTCTTTCTGGCTTACCTAAAATTTCATTCGTTCCATTTAATAATCTATTAATACTTTAATCGACATTATGGGACACATGCATAAAGACGGTCAATAAAAATAAAGTGGTTCTAATCATATTTAATGTTTCCATAGAAAGTATATTTTGATGCAATTTTTAATTTTAGGATCAACTTTTAGAAAATCGATATTTTTAAAAATTTGCTCCAGCATGTCCTACAAATTATCAGACTCGATCGATTTGAATCCTCTCTTTTAAAAATTGCTTGGCATAATAGGGTGAGTATTTTGAAGCGTCCTGAACGGATGAGCTGAGAGTAAAAAAAAATTCAATTCTCATTTATTCATACCTACGCAAGGTTTTTTCTTTGAGTATTTGCTTTATTCATCGCGAGGTGCCGCAAGATGTTTACTGCTGAAATGTCTACTCAAATAATAAGTAGCTTTATTCTTGTGATGGTACGGTACAATCTTCTCATCATGAGGTACATATCTTCAGACTCGCAATGGTAACACGAATTCCTAACTTACCATTCCGAAATTATCCAAGTTACCAAGCTCTCTATAAGAGGGAAGAAGCTTTTTAAAAGTTACTGTAGGTGGCAGACCTGTGGCTACACCGTTCAGACTTCCGACGGATGCAGATTGTGAGAAAAAATTTCTTATAGTGATTTCTCATGTTAAATTTCATCAAATAATTGAAAGATTTTGGAAGTTTCCCAAAAGAAAATGTGTGAACGTCGCCATTCGTCACTTTTATGAATGTTGTCTCGTTGATGCAAAAAGTATGTTCTGCGGTCGGAAGTGACATTTAAAAATAGTCTCATGCATTTTCATTACATCTAGTTTATATTTAACTTGAATTTGATTTCTGAAAGAATCGAATCTGTTGAAAGTATTAAATGATGATAAATTTGCTCACTAAAACATCGCAGCGATGATATCTCAATTTACCAGAATAGATTAAATTTTACATTAATGAATTCTCCAAACAGATTACTTATCTGACGTAACAAAATTAGCGTGGACTCGATGAGCGGTTTTTATTCGGGTCGGGTAGTACTGGCCAAAAAAGTCTTTCAACTAACCGCACGCCGAAAGATCATAAATCAAGAAAAAATTGGTCCCAAAAACTACTTAATGCGTTAAAAATACAAGCACTTGGCCACTAAAAATGATGAGGCGATAATTGTGCATGAATTGGGTGCGTTCGTTAAACAAAAAAGAGCGAATAAAATTAAGTCTTGTCTAATTGAATCGGCGCGACGTGGCTGCAATGTTAGAAATTTTGAACGAAACATTCTCAAATTCGAGTCTCGAAGGCACTTTTGTGTCTGGGAAAAAGGCGAATACCTGTCATTGAGATATTCCATTGAACGACGGCGTGGCGCGATACCTCTTCGCAGCGAGGCTTGTATCATTTGTTAGCGATGCGGCGTTGGATCGAGTCGAAAAAGAAATAAGTCATCGAGTGATGTGTTTCGCCTGCATTTCTGCGCGTTCATTAATATACACGTCGATTATTGTTATTTCTCTCTGTGGAATAGCTAGCGCGGGGTCAAGTGGTCTCGGCTGCAGCCGCCGCCACTCCGCTCATGGTGGTCCAATTTGTCTGGCTCTCTCAATATTGTTACAAGCTCATCCTTAATAATATGACCTGCGAATCATCCATCTTGCATTCCATTGACTCTATACGACTCTTTTTCAGTGCCCGATCGATACGTTGTATAATGCCTCGCTCGCTGCTCCGCCGGCGAGTTCATTGCGATAAGTACAAAAGGATGTATCGTACGAGCGACGATTCCACGACATTTCGGACTGCGCTCCGGAATTACCCAGCTCAATTATTGAGTAATAATATCGAAATTGCGCATTTATTCTTTTTTACTCGCTCATCTTTTCAAACTTGTCATCGTGTTACAAGCACGAAAAGATTAAAGACTCGCGCGCCCAACGCGAACAAGATAAATGACGCCGTTATCAAATAAGTGACCGCAGCCTGAATCTTTCGTTCCGCTACACTAATACAAGATATTTTTGTGTAAAGAGCTGCACGGCTACACGATTCTGTATCCGGGGAGTCGTGCAACATCTTTTATATCAGTCATTTTTTTTACTCTTCCTTCTTGGCACTTTCTTCTCCTGCCCGAAACTCTCCACGTCGAATTTTACAAATTGCTTATCGCACCCATGGATTGTTTTTGCTGTTTTTTCCAGCCAACTATAAGACTATTGACGACAAAGCTTATCTTTAGATAAGTCTCGAGTCTATACTTTCTATTAATTTAACGGAAAGAAGACGATAAGTTTCTATTTTTGCGAACCTAAAATAGAGTTGGGATTTGAGCGTTCAATTTGGAAATTGTTCTATTGTATAGCTCCAATGTCCGATGAAAATCCTCGGCAAAAGAAGTCTCAGCCAGCACGAGTTATTTCATTAGCTAGTACACGTCCCTAATTACCGGTAATTTGAAAAAAAGAAAGGGACGTATAAATATGCTTGTATATGATTTCGAGTAGCCAAAGTAAAATAAATATCTATAAAAGCATGAAATCGCGTAGGATATCTAGGTGTGCGCACCGCAGAGCCGAAGTAAAAAGGAAAAAAGAATCGTAAGAAAATAATGGTTTGTGTATCTATAAAGAGCGCGCGAGGAGAGGTCGAGGGGGATAGAGGGTGAAGCCCCCTACTGCGTAAAATATATAGGAAGCGGACGGCTGGAGAAGCTCTACGCTTGGCCAGTGCTAACCTCCCATAATTGATACGAATGTCTTTCGACGAGCATTGCTGAACATCGTTCCTGCGCACTTTTGAAAACAAACAGCGCCGCCGCCGCCGCCTGTTGAGCGTCCAGCCCGTATTATTGTACTGATTCGAGTTTGCCTCGCACACCTCTCGGTCAAATGATCGTTTCATTGTTCTTGAGGTTCCTCTTTAATTTTATTTTCAAGCTACCTTCAAATGGTATTTGGCCATTTAGCGCGAAAGAAGGCGAGAGAGAGAGAGAGAGAGAGAGAATGAGACGTTCCGAGAAGCTGGCAGCTTGAAAAAATTAGTTAGCCGCTCGCGCGCACGCCTTCGAATTACTGTAGCTGCTCGCGTTGTACTGTATCTGGCTCGAGTCAGCTCAGCTCATGTGTAATTAGTATTTACAGATGCAGTTGCGCCCGTTCCTCCAGCTCTTTTCTCTCTTTCTCTCTCTCTACTCGGTAATGAAGCCAGTTCCGCAAGTATCGGGGGCCATCGAACACTTTTAATTTTAAACGACTCGTCGACGAGTAGAGGCGAATAGCCGATATAGCCCCTGCGACGTCGACTCGGCGCAAGAAACTCGAGGAAAAAACCAAACTAGTGAGATAACAATCGCATAGTGTGTATAATCGAGAAACAAATGCCGAATACCGCGAATCGTGAACTTTGTCGGTGCGTTGCCTTCCAGGCCGCATGTGTATATGCAGCCATCCGCCAACACCTGCACCTATAGCACACACACACACACACACACATATATATGCACATTTTTACATGCATCCACACGCGCCAGCCTATACACGTACTTTTGTTTTATTTCTATATCTTTTCTGCGCTGGTATATAAATAATCAAGTTGTGTTCTTATTTATACTCTTTGTCCAACTGTCCGCGCGCCGCGTATGAAGAATTATCGACAAGTCCTTATTGAAAATTACCGCCCAATTGCAACAAGCTGTAGGAATCGACGATCGCCGCGTGTAATCCCTCTCGCGCGCCAGAGCCCTGTGTTCTCGCTTATGTTACTTTACACGCAATTTTTCCTCTGGCCGTATTATTTATGCGGCCGCAGCTCCGCGGCATTAATTGCACATATAGCCGAGCTGCGCGGGCTTGGCCCTTCTAACCGCTTGTACGACATGCCTGCAAACTCCTCTGCATGCGTCTCTCGAGATCCCGCTCGCGAGCACGCTCCAACTTTGATGTCTTCATTCTCCGGACCGAGTCTTGCTCCTAGAATCTTTTTTCATTTTATTTTTATTACTTGCAACAATGTGCGTCTTGTGTTTACACGGATGACCGATTGCTCCAAGGAATGATGATATCCAGGACCATCGGCTGATTCTAGTTTACGATTCTCGGCTGCCACTGTGTGCAACTTCTATACAGATTTTCACAATCTTGTATTTATTTATAATCAAAATATATTTTAATATAAATAAATTTATAAATATACTTATAATAAATAAATAAATGTAAATATAAATATATCTATATTTTCATCTTTATTTATTTGCAATTTATATCTATCATTGATTGTATCTGTGTAATCTTTGAAAACTGACTACAGTTAATAGATAGAATTAAATAATCGCCACGAAATACCCAATACGTTTTAACATGTACCAATTAAAAATTAAATATAACTACTGAACTTTTAAAAGACTCTTCATACTTGGATTCTAATCAACGTGCCAATCTGTTTGGGTAAAGTTGAAGCAAGAATCAAAGTGACGGAATGGTAATATCTCAAGATTAGATAAAACAATTAGCAATAAAAAATCATTGATTATCATAAATAATAATGTTATCTAAAACGATTGTCTCATAAAATTCCGAAAAATCTTCACATACCTTTGCTAATATTTTCAATTATTTTTATTACAAAAATATTGACTTGACTATTTTAGTAATGACTTGACGCGTTATAAATGAGTAACGCGTAAAATTATATAATTAGTTATAACATTGACTGGTTATTTTATAATCACGGGATAATTAATTTGGTCATGGTTTTTGGGTGAGAAAGCCAAGATTGTGCGAGTTTTTGTCGAATCAAGCAAGTACTTGGCTCGGCGATAAATCAAAAGTTGGGAGTAGAAAAGTGCTTGGCATAACTCATCGATTACATGGCGTAATATTATTTGAAGTTTATCCAATTGCGAGCGAGTGAGCGACTCGACGGTCCTGGGAAAGATCGGCGGCTCTTCGACCCAGAAGAGTCAGATACCCTCGCGCAGAAGTCGGGATTGTCGCACAGGTGAATTCGTCAATATCGCTCAGCTCAGGTAAGAAAGCAAATTCGGGAGACTTCTTAACGTGGGAGTGCATTCGCCGTGGGCCGAATCATTCGCTTGATCGAGCAGCTCCAAAGGAAAAGCCGAGTCTCGATTCCAGTCCCAACAAAAGCCAATGAGCCCCGCTCATGTGGTAGCAGGCCCACGACTAATTTGTATCTTCACGCGCTCTGTGCCGCGTGAGTAGGTGGGGAGGGAAAAATTTGATATTTTTTTTTTATCGATTTTATTCATTGCGGTTAGATGTTGGCGCGCGTATCGCTCCAAGATCATTTGTCATCGCTTAAATGAGACAGCCCGTATATTATGTACGTGTAATACACGACCACAATCGCCCGAAAAAATATGAAATATTCTCACGTAGTCTTTGCATCAGCAAAAGTATGAATTAGCGTTTCGCTCCTAAACTTTTTTAATCTTCGTGACTCGAGATAAAAGATCGTAAAGTCAAATGGATTTTTTCAACAGTTGTTGAATTAGCGTAATTTAGCGATAATTATTATGATTTCGATAGACATCTTTGCTGTGTAATATGTGTGTATAGTAGGGGAGGGATGAAGTAAACGAGTATGGATCATTGATATCGAAGCAGAGAATCTTGTCTTTCTGCTCGCGCGGCTATTCCTTTGACAAGAATGACTGACTCTAATCCGCTCAAGTTAGACAAACAAATGACAATGAAGAGCAGAGATAAGCATCTGGAAAAGATACCTCTCTTTTCTCATTATCTTTCTCTCTCTCTTTGGGCTCGCATGCATGCAAATATATTTGTGTACGTGTGCAGTGCTCGCTCGCTAAAGAGTGATACAAGGGTAGAGCTACTGCGAGAAGCCAGCATATACACTCACAGGTGGCTTTAACGACCTTAGGAACCCGAATGACTGATACGACACGCTAATTGGCATTAAGCCGATCTGTGTTGTTCTCTTGTTTGCCGTGCCACTGCCGCTTCGACTCTTTCTATGATACAGATCTAGCCCGTCTCTTTTTCTCTCTCTTTTTTTCTCTGCCTTTTTTTTCATATTCTCAAAACAGACAAAATTAGATCGGTTCCTCTCGATCTTTTCACATTTTTTTTCGTGCAAATCAAACGAGCGGACGATGTACCATTGAAGTCGAGAATATTTTTAATGATCGTTTGCTTTAAAGCGATTTTTAACTGGCTCATCGATTTTCAAGAGAATCTTACATTCATGAATTGGCCAATGTTGTACCTGTATTGGAAATGACAATATTTTTCAACTGAACAAGTAAGTTTTCAAACTTTTTTTTGTGACGAAAAATTATTTATAATAATTATTGTCGTAATTAGAACACATAACCATTACTTGTCGTTAATTGCTTTCATTGTAAATAAAGCTAGGTATTATGTTGCATATGTGCCACTCTGGCATGTTTCAAATTCGTGCAGTCCACACCTTCCGTCATGTCGCTATTAAGTTTTCGTTATAGCCGCTAGATGTCCAAGAACATTAAAGAGTAGTTTCTATAAATTGGTTGGTTGAACTCCATTATTTAGAAAGACGAAAGACGAAATCAAAATCACAATTTGATGCATATGTAAGTGCGTTGAATTAAACAATTTAAATTAATTAAACAGTAGTAAAGTTGAACTATATGTCCTACGTAGCACGTGGAAGCAAAAATGTGTATTGGTTTTCTCAGCTAAATAAAACAATCCCACAAAATGATTCTTTGCTCGTACCTCATCACCTGCAATAGGTGAAATTTATAATTAACAACAGTACCTTTCAATTATTGAGAAATCTCTACGATGTTTTTTATTTTCCAATCCAAGTCGTTTACTTTAATTTCTTTAGTGAATATCTTTCGTATTAATTTTTTATGAAATGCACAACGGCACAATGGGCGTCTATCCATCTAAAAATTAAAGAAATTCCACTACAAATTACCACTTTTTTGTTCTTATTCGTGTTAACTATAGTTAACCATTCGCTTTTGCACACACACTCGCTCGCATACACGCATTCGTAATTATTTTTCTGTAGCTATCAATAGATACGTAGTTGTAGCCTTGGCGATGAAAAAGTAGCTAATGTATTTGTACATAGATTTGGTTGTATTTGCCTCCTAATACAACGCTATTTAATACACGCGGAGCTATAGGTGTGCGTGCAGAACTCGCGAGGGAGCATCGGGACAAAAGGAGACATCTCAATCGAGGCACTTGGGCGAGAGAGAGGAGCAGCTCCGAGAGATGGTCGTCGTCGCGTCGTAGGAGGGTCGATAGAAGGGGGTACACGCGGCTCGCAAGTCGCAGACAAGCAGCAGCCTCGCGGCCCTCGTGTCGCAGATCACCCTCGTATCGCCGAGAGAAATCGCGTATACTTTGCAGCTCTTTCTCTCTCGTGCTGCTGCTGGCAGCTCGCTGTAAACACTTGCTCGCTCACGATCGCTCCTCCCCCGACGATCGCAAACTTGTGCGCCTGCAGTCGGCTCGCTCGCTCGGTTTTTCTCCGCCGCGCGTCCATATACGCGCGCGCATTATATACATAACAACTTTAAGACGCTTTTCCGAGCGAGCAGCAGCAGCAGTCGGTCGGGACTTTGTCGTGAAAGGGGATGCGATCCGCGCTCGAGTACAAGAGTCTTAGCCCTCGAGAGGGTAGACTCAGCGTTTGTCGGTGGCTTGTCAAAACTTTGTCTACGACTCTCGACAATTGATCGAAAGGGCCGGGGGCTAGCAAAGCTCCAAGTTGGCCCCCGTTATCGCTCGCAGCTCCTTTTCCTCTCTCGCTCAGCATTATATTTCTGCTCGCGATCCTCCTCTCTGTAAAACATATGCGCGAATCCCCGGGCCACGTTCTTCGCCCCCATGTAAGTACGCTATAGAGGCGATGATGTATTTCGTGTCGGCCGCGCCGCGCTCCCCGTCCTTATTCATACACAGCTATCGTGTATACGTGTACACCCTATCGCATACTCGAGGCGGACAGAGTGGAAGCAGGTAAAGAGTCGTGCAGCGCACATAATACTCCTCTCTTTCTCTCTCTCTCTCTCTTGATGGCTTATTTAAGATGGTCTTCTGGCGAGCGTGCAAGGGCAATTCGTGAGCGAGGTAGGCCACGTACCGGTCACAAGTGAGTCGCGTTGTTATTATGGCGTTCGCGATCGTATAAAGACAAGATATTTCGCCGCGCAGGAGAGCGAGCGAGCAGAGGCTTTTGCAGTGCCAGACAATATCGAGCTCGCTCTCTCCTGCGCCAACATTTCATATCGCGAGCAGAGCTCGATCCGCGGCAGAGCTCGATAGTCGTGCGCTCCCGTCGATAACATAAAAGTGCTCACTTTTCTCCGTGCATTGCGAAATTCTCGGGGCTCCCCCTCGGCACTGCCACCGTTGGCCGTTGGCTCTTGGCGCTGCATCGATATTGACAATAATTGATTTATCAGCTAGCTCTCTCGGGCTCTCTCTCTCTCTCGTGCACATGCGGCGCTATCAAATTTTATCAATCTCCGACGCACATCGCGCCGATAAATCAGGATTAATACAGCCCCGCGAGTCGTGGAAAGTCGAGCGTCGTCGCTGCGCGGCTGCCTCGATTCGTGTACGCCAGCGTGTCTTGCGCGCCTTGTAACGTTATAAAAGTTTATCGCATACAATGTTGCTTTATTAAGCGAGTAAATTTGTATACGTCGCTATAGAGATCGCGAGCAGCGCTCTCCGCAGTCTGCGCAGGTACTCTGCTGCTGCAAGGGTGAGCGAGCAAAAAATCATAGTATATTTATTACCCACTCGGCTTCGGTCGGGCCGCGCGACAGGACGGACGCTCTACGCGCTCTCTCTCTCTCCCTCTGCGCGCTCTTTCTATCTGGCTATATGGCAAGCGACGATGCATCTTTATTCAATTCAAATTGAAATCTCTTTCTCTCTCTCTCTTTGGAGCTTTTACGGAAAAAAAGGAAAAAAAGCCAAGCTTGGCTAAAGGACTATTGGCGCTCGATCGTTATATATGGGGAATAAGGCTGTAAATTCGTTTCTCAGTCAGAAACAACAATAACAACAACAACAACGCCAGCAACAATAACAGACAGCCGAGCGAAGCCGAGACAAGGCGACACGATGTATACATGAGCTGCGCACTCGCCGCGGCTGATCGATCGATTGTCCGGGACGCGATCGTACTCGATTTATGCAAAACGTCCGCGTGCTGCTTCCGCTCTCGACTCGAGCGAGCCTTCGCATGAGAGGAACAAAGCTGCTGCGCGCTACGTATCGACTTCTATATGGCACAAAGACAGGCTCTCGCTCGCATCTCGCATCTCTCTCTCCTGTAAAAGCGCTATCTATCTCGTTGCGCGGCCTCTCTCGCACTGGCCTCTTTTGGCCGTTTATATATATTTCAGCACTCGTCATCTCGCAAACAAATCACTTAATTTGAGAAACTCTTTACTGATAATTTCATACGATACATCGAGCCGTATCCGGTCGCAAGGTACACGTGCGTGCTTGCAGCGAACGATAAAAAATCGCGCGCTCGCTCGTACACGAAAAAAAAGGGGGATAAAGGAAAAAAAACGAATCGCGGCGAATTATAACGAAAACGCCAGCGAGAGACGGCCGAGTAACGAGTTTCCAGCGCAGTAATTGAGACATCAGAGAATTGTAAAAGATACGCCTCGAAGCGTACCATATGTACTGTATAGATATATTGGTCGAGCGATGTCGCGCTAACTACGCGAGATCGCGAAATAAGACGTAATGGCCAATCAGGAATTGCGAGCAAAAAGGTAGGACGTCGACAAAAAGGCCCGAGGGAGCTGCATATAAGCGAGCGAGGCGCGTCCAGCAGCAGCAGCAGCTTTTATGTATCCTTAGATCGCCATAAGAGTCGTCCAATTGTGTATATAGCTTGGCTTATAGCGCGGCTAAATGATTTTTTCATGAATCGCGCGAGAGGTCGAGTCACAAACTTATCGCGCAGAGCGTCCCGCGCTGATCGTATGCTTTTTTGCATGTGTGCCTATGTATCGAGTCGTATCGAGTCGCTCGAGAGCAGAGCAGGCCTCGAGCGAGGGGGCCCCAAGATATTAATTAGAATAATTGCTGCTAACAGGCTCGTTAGCGCTAGACTGAGATAGCACGCGTGCGCGCGCACTCCTCGACCGATTAAATTCGCGCCTTCGTGTTATGCTTTTTTTCTCCTCTTTCTCTCTCGCTCTCTTGCTCGCGCACTGGCAACAGATAACGATTCTCTCTTATTTCGTCTCTGTCTCTCTGCAGCGAGCTTCGCGTCGCGCAATATGCACGCACTCGAACGAATATTACTACTCGATCCATCGACGCAATTGGCAATTGGCAATAAATACGCAGTTCTCTTTCTTTCTTCGCTGTTAATACGTGTTTACTATTGAGTTCAATCGATTGCGATTGATCGACGACGATATATAATGATAATAATCATACAGCAGAGCTTTACTTTACTCGTTTGATCGTCGAAGAGGAGCAAAGAGTGCTAATGCAAATTATTGCGTCGCTCCTCGCGCTGCCTCGAGAGAGCAGCAGAGACGACTAGCCGCGTTTGGCGTCATTGTGCGCGCGCACATCGAGGGATAATTGATCGAGCGGCATGGGCCAGGAGCCGTATATAGTCGCACAGCTCGTCCAATCCATTTCAATTAGAGACGCCGCAGCTAGAGCGTCTATGCTTGCGCATCGGGTCGTCGACGCGCACCTTCTCGTCCTATTAAACAGCAGCTAACGAATGTACACCGCGAGCCCAAGAACAACCGACTCGGCCGCGGCCAGCATGACAGTCGGTAAAACAGGAGCGCTTCTAATTGCATATCTCCGCGAGCTGCTGTATACTCGATGCTCATCAGCGCTGCGCTTTCTCCTCCTCCTTCTTTCTTTCTTTCCTACTCGATTACTTACTTACCTTCTTTTTCATATAGTCTTGCAGGTCCACGATGCTCAGCCGTCGCTTGTCTCCCTCGCTCATGGCAGCTCCATTTGCTGCTTTTGTCCGATTGTGTATGGCTGCGTTCAGGTACATAAAGAAGACAGCCTGGGAGTGAGCTTTATTCGGACTGATCTGCGGTTGCCGGAGGATCGCGAAAAAAATCATTTTTCTCTCTCTCTCTGCGTCTCTGACGATGATGGATCTCGCACACGCTACACTGCACCGAGGGCCCCAGCAACGTGTACAAGTTAATTCTGCCATTGTCGACGAGCAGCAAACTCCTGGGCAGCGCGAGTATATTCGAGCACTCGAGACGGTAGCCAACTTCACGGCTACGAACCTAGCTTTATTCAACTTCGGATTACCGCATTGACGAATAGCTCGCTCCTAAAAGGATTTTCATTCGCCCATTGACCCTCTATTGTGGACTCCCGTTTGACTCGAAAGAAGCGTCAATGCGTAAAAAAATAATCGAGCTCGCCTGGATCTTATTAAGTTGCGTTGTCGATCAAGACGATGCGTAAGTCAGACTAGCCAAACGAACCGTAGCAGGTCAAATCGTAATCCAAATTCACTTTCGTTCTTTTTTAGGTAGCAGGGGACGTTTCGAAAATACAGCAGCAAATTTGTAATTTCGTCGAGCAGTGCGGAGAAATAGAGCGTAGGTAGGGCATTATTCGCTCGAGCCGCGAGTCGGAGTGCACGAGCAGCGGTTTATGCTCGGCATAAACAACTCTATCAATCGGCCGGGTCTCGAGGCATTCGTTATCCTCGGCCCTTTTTTTTGTCCTTTCGACGCGCTCGCTCGACATTAAATACGCAGAGTCGTTAGCGCTTTACATTTATAGATCTTTAAAAGGATTTCCATGCGTCGTAAGATCGCCTTTATATAAATTCTTCAATTAAAGCACGACTTGTTTTTGCTCTCCTCCTTCTCGGTCTGCGCGAGTATGTGTAAACATCGCTTGGATACTTGAATGAGAGAGGGCTCGAAATCATATATACATTTGTGCGCTGCAGTGTATGCACACACTTGGGCTATAAACGAGGCAATCAAGCTCGTGATTAGTCATCGCGAACAAGCCTCGTCGCGCGCTTAATTCGGCTGTATATAAGGCAATTTGTCAAAAAGCATCAAGCAATAAAGTCTCTCTTTCTCTCTCGCTGTTTCTCTCGGGCTGCTCTATAAATTCTTTGTCGAAAAGGCTGCAGAGCACGAGTCTCTGTGTGTGCGTGTATGTGTGTGTGCAGCTGTGGCCGCGCGGTTTATGCTCGCATTTATACGTTGAAAGGAGCTCGCACAGAAAAAAAAAAGGAAAGATATGGACCGAGACGCGGCCGGGGTATATAATACATAGGTTAAGACGTGCTTCGTATCGTTCTTGCAGGCATACGTAAGCAAATGAGCGGCGCAGAAGTCGAGAAACAAATCTTCGCTCTCATAACAATCGGCAGTTTATTCGCCGCCACTGCTGCTGCTGCTGTTGGAGATCGCGCGCCAAGATTTGGCCGACGCCGCCACTACTGCTGCTGCTGCTGCTGCTGCTGCTGCTCTCTTCTTTTGCATGTATAGCTGCGCGATTTAAAATTCTAATCTCACAATATGATTTGTGCCGCGATCCGCTCGCCAGTGTGTGCCAGTGCGATTATACGCGTATACGCTGACGACTCCATTAGCCGAGGCATTGTCTGGCTCTTTTGTCTCTATCCTTTATATCCTCGGCATGTATTATATCGGAACGGTGTGCTGCTCGGTTGTGCGCGCGGCAAGTGTCGCAGCGACGGCCTCCGAAATTGATCGTCCTCCGAAATAACAGGCTCGAAAAAAAGAGTCGAGAATCTCCGCGTGCATACATAGTTTGCGGATCGATTCGCCGCGGCAGATGCAGCATCTGGGAGCAGCTATTCGCCCTTTGATCTATTCTTCGGCACTGCGAGGCGCTCGCGTGCTCACGTGCCTATAAGGCATTTTTGCCTCTGGCCCGAAATCCAAATACAGCAGCAGCGGCTATGTATTGCAACGCCGACGACTCGGGCGCTTTCCGTCTCCGTCGCGCGTCTTTCGTCTTTTCGTCGCTCCTCGTATATACATCTTATACGCATACGCATCTGTATGCAGTATTCCACGCGCGGGCCCGACGCTGCTCCCAACGTACTACTCGCTGGATGTGGCTTTGCGAAATAACAGCGCCACTTAAAGTGTCATTAGTCATCTCGGGCGAGTATATCGGGAGAAGTGCACTTTGGCCTCGTCGACTCTCGACGCTCGCGCGACTATATTTGGACGAAAAAGAGAGGTAGCTCGCTCACGTTTTGTGTGATTTGCAATTAGCAAAGTTCCTCGTTTTTTCTGCAGACGGCCGGAGAGAAAAAGTACAAAATTATATGCACGGCGGCAGCAGCTCGAGACCGAATAGCGATCTGCTCGACATTGGCATTTTTGCTGCTGTGGGAAATTACGTATAGCACTGATCGCTACGTCGCGATGGATTTGAAAATAGCGGATTACGAGCTGGGCGATAGGTCGCTAATGCCAGGGCATTATTATAGGCTGGGCCGCGCATTAAGCGTCTTTAGCCGCGCACTCGAGTCGACGAGCGTTAAAAGTGCAGCAGCTCGTAAAACGTCTACGCTCACGGAAGTCGATCGCGAGAGCTCGAGGCACGGATAAAAAAAGGTAATAGTACGCCCGACGAGAGTCGTAAAGGCGCGCCGCAGCCACGCGGCTGATACTAATTGCGCTCGAACTCGCGCGACGCGATACCACTGCGCGAGATCTGCGACGGCGATATATAAAACGCGCCGTTCTTTCCTTTTTTCTTTACTCTCTGCTAAGAGGAAAATTAAGCATCTTTAATTTGGGCGGCCGCACCGACGATCTGCGCTAACAATACGCAGATATATTTAAAAGCGTCGCGCAGTGTCGTTTGGATTTTCGCGCGCCCCTTCCATTAAGGCAGCTTCTTCTTCTTCTTCTCCTCGCTTTTATTCTTCTTCTTCTTCTTCTGCTCGTCTTTGTCATGTGTTCTTTGACTCGTTTTGCTTGCTCCTTTTCCTCGTTTTCAGCAGGTCGTTTAGCCGCTCGTCCGCGTAGCGCGCGTATGTTTCCATGTGCTGCGACTCGCTTCCCGTGTGTGCCCTCTTTCTCTTGCCGTATATGTCTTTTTGCTGCTCCGAAGAGCTGTGTAATTATTTCCCCGGACACAAGCGCGAGCCACGCTCGAGGTTGCAGTAGCAGCAGCAGCTTAAGCCTGCACTGCTCTATGTGTGAGCTCTCGCTACTCTGCTTCGCTCTCTATCTGCGCGTTATACTCTGCGCTACTACCAGATAATTAGTACTTTCTAATTGTCTTGCTTTGGCACGACGATTCGTACGTCCGTGTGTCCCCGTGTATTATATACGTGTGAATATGCAAAGCTTCCTACACCCGAGCCTCGATCATTTATCATCATTCTAATTTCGCTGCCTCATTATCGCACCGCGAGCTATTTCGACATATTTGTCCTCGAGATTTTTTTCAGCTATCTAATATTGCTCTGATTCTCTCTCGCGACGCGATAAAATAATTCCTATTTGCTCTTCATCTCTTCGAAATCTATAGAAAATTTTCGTAAGCTTTAAAAGATTGACACTTTTGATTTTCCTCTTATCTTTCACAAATACTGAAATCGGCTTTAAAAATAGTAACACGACCATCGTCACAAGATGTGTCGAAACGAAAAATTAAAATAAATTATCACGAATTAAATTTTTCAACGCGATAAATTAAGTTTTTCAGTTTTTCGATAAAATCCAAAGAGAGCTGCAAGTAAGTATGATTCCTCGACTGACTTATCAAAAATCGATTCAAAATTGTGTAACAACAGATAATCGCTTCAAGAAGCTCTAAAATTAAATGATACAATCGTTAATAAATCAAAGCATGGCTGGAATTGCGTTTCATAATGCTCGAGCCGATAAAGGCTCGTGAGAACAACAAAATCAAAATAATAATAAAAGATCGAGGCATCATTTTTCCTCTAAAAAGACTCGGGCTGATTATTTTAACTGTGCGAAAGTCAAACATCGAAGTGTGGCGGTGGGCAATTTTGTGCCTTACGCGGGTGCATCATCGTCATCATCGTCTGTAGGTCGAGCTTTTAATCGCGTTAGTCTATTCGGGGGGAGGGGGTGAGAAAAAGCCACAGGATAGCATAAAAGACTGACGCGAGCATATGTCTCTTCCTTCCCCTTGGGGAGCGACGGCGATACTCGGCTCGTGGCCGACGACCCTTTTTATCTGCACACTAGTAGCAATTTCCAACGGCAGTTCATATGAATGTATAATTCGCTTCTATCATGTACTGGAGTCGGCTTACATACCAAAGAATCATCGCGTGCCTACAAGCCTCGAATATTCTTCTCGTTACATCCAAGTAGTTAAAATAATTGGTTTTTCTTTTGAAAAATGGAGCATCTGGTAATCAGGTGCTCAGGTACGAATGGCGATTTACAAAAAATCGCAAAGAGTAATGAAATAAATGTGCAAATCGCATCGATAGCAGCAAGAGCAATTGGAGTTGGGAGGGGGAGATAGTTGGCGATATAAGCTAGGATACAACTAGTATGCGGCTATTGTAATGAGAGCCGGGGACATGCAAATGGGCAGTCGAGCACGCGGCGCATTGTCGAGGCGATAATTCCTTGTGTAATCATTGCCTCGTGAAAGCGAGAAGGAATCCGACGCGCGCACGAGACTCGATTGATATCTGCACTCGGCTTTCCAAGTGTGACTTATGGAAAAGATAGCCCCCGGACCGAGCGGCAGCGTCGCACAGCGCCTAATATACTAATGTCAATAAAAATCGACTCGTGTTCCAGTGCGAGCCATTATATACGTATACGAGGGAGGCGTTGGTGCGAGAAAAGGGGCTATATAAGCCCTGCAAATACACATAGAGGGTATGTGTGTTGTGTGTGCGTGTGTTTGTGTGCGCGCTCGGTGCGAAGGCACGCGAGTAAAAAGCAGCAGTAGCGCACGAACCCGAGGGGTTCAGCCATTTCGTTTTTATTGGTTTATTTATCATGGTGTAACCTCGTTGGCTTAAGCGAGGATTATGATCGTCAGAGATTTTTATTAGAGCCGAGCGCGCAGTGCATAATCTATATGGATCTCGAGGCTTTTTTCCTGCGCTCCTTTTTTCTTTCTCTCGCTACGTGGCAGTGTTTGCTCTCGTAAAGCCGAAACGAGGATTCGCCGACGACGACGACTCAAGACTCGACTATCAATGTGTGTGATTGAAGGAAATTTCTCACGAGCTCGTAACCGCAAGATCATAATATTAAGAGTCAGCTTACTTATTCTCTTCTAAATTGCACTTTTTTTACCGAATTAATCGTCATTTATATACACGCGCGCCGAGAATCCGTGAGTGTGTGTGTGTGCGCGCGATTATGTAAGATCGAGGGAGCTGGGAATAAATTTCGCTCGTCGATCGATTTAATCTGGCCGAGAAATCTCCAAAAAATCGAAAAGGAAATACGTGTAGTAGTATGTGTGTGAGTGTGTGTGTGTGTGTGCAGCATAAAAGTACAAGTGCATGTAAGCTGCAGTGCTCCGCGGCAATCATTATAATCGTATATGTATTGCCTATATATCGCATTATATAGCAGTGCTAGTCGTTGTGCTCTCTCTCTGAAATAGCTCTCTGCAAATGGCTTGGGCTTGGGCGCGCGGCCACCACATGCACGGCACAAAGGCTCGTCGATCGCGCCATTAGCCCTGGACGCCCGTAGCGAGAATAATATTGTCGCTTTAATATTATATAGGAAAGAAATCGTTGGCGCTATATATACGTGCAATTTTTCGCATTAAAATTCTCCCGGCGCAGCTGAGCAGCAGCAGCAGCAGCAGCGCAACATCGAGAGTGGGTAGGTATGAGGTAGGTATATAAGGTAGGCGTGCGTGAGCAGCTCCAGCTCGAGTGCAAAATTGAATAAAGGTATAAAAGAGAGGCAGCGAAAGAGGGATATTTCCTCGCGATGAGAGAGAGAGAGAGAGCAGCGCCAAGTGAGAGTTGCAGGCTCGAGCGAGACCCTTATAGAGGCAGGACTAACAAGGCCTCAATACTTTTCCGCGTGTGTGTCATGTCGCGCAGCGGCAATATATTAGAGCTCGAAGCGCGGGGGGCCGCGTATTGTCGTCCTCTTTTCCGTCCTCCCTCTTCTCTTTATTCTCTTTTCCTCTTCTTCTTCTTCTTCTTCTTCTTCTTCCTCTCCTCCTGTTTCTTCTTCTCCTTATATCTATAGCAAAAGAGCAAACCTTTGTTCTCTCTCTCTCTCTCTTTCTCGCATGCAAAATATCTCTCTCTCGACATAAGAAAAATAACGTTCAAGAGAAGTTGCTGAATGAAAAAAAAGCAAGCATTGGAAAAAATGCTGCTGACGCTGGTCCTGTAGTTGGAGACAGAGACGTCAAAGACTCGTTATAATATAAAGAGCTAGTAGCAAAGAGTCGAGAGGGAGGAACGAGAGAAAAGAGTTTTTAATTGAAAGTGATTATTTTGCCGAGTGCGCCGCTGTATAGTACTCGAAATAAGTTTTCATTAAATCGCGAGAGATCTTTTACGCGCACGCCTCCTTCGACGCTCTTAAAAACAGACATCTCAATTCCCTTTGGCCATTTTCTGCCTTTTTTATATCGTCGCTGCTGTTCCAGAGCCCAGAGTCCACGCACGCCTCTGCTGCAGCACTGCGCGTATTTACCCGTGTTCTCTCTCCTCCGAGCCGAGCCTTTGCATGTGAGAGACTATGCATCGCTTGGCATTAAAGGCAGGTAGCTGCTGCTTAAGTGGAAGCCAACTTTCAGGGTGGTTAATTGCTCGAGGAAAAGAAACGACGCGAGGCACAAGAAGCGAGAAGAATGAAGAAGCTCCTACGCGTCTTCCATAAAATTTGTTTGCGGAAGGGGTTAGAAGAAAAAAAAAGCGTTCAGTGTCCGAGAGAGAGAGAGAGAGAGAAAAAGAGAGCGAGAGAAAAGAAAAAGATGTAGGTAGTTAAACAGTGAACTGCAAGAAGGTAGAGGGAGAGAGAGGAGAGAGCACAGCTTTAACGGATGATTTAATTAAAAGGAGCACAAATTACGGACTCGCTGAATGCTAATGCCCAGCCAGGTCTCGCTCTTCTTAATTGAGCTGCTGATGCTGCACCTCCTCCATGATATAGCTGCCTCGTGCTCGCGCAGTTTCTCCTTTGATATTCCGCTGTGGGCGCAAAAATATGCAGGTGGTTATTAAAAAATATATATGTACATCGGAGCTCGACACGTTTTTTCTCCATGCCCCGACGTTCGTTAATGTTGCTCCTTTTTTTCAATTAAGCTGGGCATATCGGCCGGGAGGCGCGCGTTACGCCACATCACGATCATCGTCGCGATATCGACGATCGTCGTCGCGGGAAGAGCGGCTCGTGCTGCTACTCGAGTCGACTCGATAAATTTCATCGTCATATCGACTCCTGCACGGTTGTCTCTCACACCTCGGACGACTCGATTTTGATTAAATTAATAAGCCAATTGATAAAAGGGAGCCGGGAATAAAAGGTATAGGCGTGCTGCAGTTTCACAATGCGCCGTAGCAGTGGTGGGCAGTGTTGCAGGCAACGGAGCTGCTGCGCAGGAGCGAGAGAAAAGATGCGTTAATTAGCTGCAGGAGCGAGAGATGCTTGCACGCGAGAGGCAATTAAAACAACATCTTCATTATTAGGGAGGCCCGGAGAGCTGTATGTAGCGCCTGCAGTACCTGAGAGTAGCAACGGCGAGCGCGCATATAATCAGGTTTGCCGGCGTACACGGCCGACGAGCTGCGATCCGGGGAGGACTACTCTGCTCGGCCTCTCTTAAAACACGACTCCCATTATAAGAGCCGAGGACGTTAACGGTAGCAACTAGCGCTGCGCAGCTGCAGCAGCAGCTCTTTTACGTAATACAAGTGCACACGGCGCTCCGAGTCCACTCGGCCTGCAGCCTTTGCATACGCACACATACCTCTCTCTCTCTTTTTCTTCTTATTCTCTCGTCCTCTATGTGTACTCAACATTTGCTTTTGTCGCCTCTCTCTCTTGCTCGCGCTTTTTTACCCTTATTACATATTTAGCTTTCTTATGCGTGCAAAAAATCAAGTACCAGAAGCTTTTTTTCCTTCTTACTCGTATGAGCATGCAACCGCTAATGAAAACGAGAACATAAATCACAAAATAGTTTTCCATCCTCTCCGTTGCGGCACGTGTGTGTTTACGAGTATACGTGTGCGAATGTGGCTCTCCGGTCCTCGTGGCATCGACATCGACGACACCTGTAAATTATGGCAAAGATGCCAGGCCCAAGCGCCGCTATTCTCTTGCGGCTTATTTATTGACGGAGCTTCCAATTGTCTGGGCTGATTTTTCTTTATTAATTTGCATGCTGCTGCTGCCGCGACGAGTGAAACACTATTGTCCCCGAAGCTTATCGTAATAAATCTAGAATAAAAAATTTCGAGCACTAAAGTTGCAGGCGGGAGCTCGTGCGTGACACAGGAAGCGAGCATTTTTAAAACTACATAATCCGATTGGAACGACGGAGCGCACCCCCCGGTCCAATGGGACTTGGCGAAGCCAAGTGAAAAAGCTCGAAAAGGGCCGTTCTTTAGCCGCTCGCTTTAAGCGAGCTTTTTTCATCCTAGACACTGCTTAAGTCGTATAAAATCCCAGCCCGGTGATTTGAACTTTAAAATGCAGCGCGGCAGTTTCGTTCGGCGCAACACTTATAGGTATATATACAATAGCAGCTATCAGCTCGACTCGCGGCGAATAAAGAGTTCCCCCAGCCTCGCGAGCAGAAGTAAACGAGCGAGCGAGAAAAGTTTAATCGGAAAAAAGCCGCTGAAAAAGCTCATGCCGACGAGATATATTTTATTATTTAATTTCGAGGCACTGCGTGCGCGCGCTGAGAGTTTAGTTTGGCCTCCCTCTCGCGCATATACATAGATATATAGTCAGCGCACCTATATAGCATAGCTGTATGGCTGTATAGGCGCTCCGAGGATGAAAAAGGCCGATGGTGATATTGTAGGTGGGTTTTGAGCCACGTCACACGCCCGAGGAGGGGTGCAGCGGCGTATGGTATAGCGCTGCACATATTCCAGCGAGGCAGCCTAGCACTGCGACTGCCACTGCCGGTGACATTATTATTCGTTATATGAACGGGTTTACGAGCTCGCAAATCATAGCTCGTGTTCATATTTCGTTGCTGCTGGTGCTGGTGCTATACTCTCGTTACATAATATCGTGTGCTCTCTTTAATGTGTCTCCGGCGACTTTGGCCGAGCCACGGCTAAATTTGAATTTTCAATCCTCCGAGCCATTATATTGTACATCGCTACAATGTTCTTGCGGCCTCGCGCGGCGGGAGATACGCCAATCCCTCGCCGCAGAGCCGCGAATTCCCGCCTGCTCGAGCTTTCATCGATCGCTTCCATGTACCGAATATAGCTCGTGTATACTCGTACGCGATATTTTCTCACTAAACACTCGGGCTCGAAAAGTCGACGAACTCGTCATCTTCGTCATTTTCTAATAAACACGGCCTTCCGATTTCACGAATTTGTACATGCTTTTTAAACACCGTTTAGAAAGTGTCTCAAGGGAATCGTTTTGCCGCAGCAGTAAATATCAACGAACTCTTCCGAGGACTTATTGTAACGAAATACAAGGCGAAAACAAGTGCAACACGACCTAGCAAAAACAAAGCAACGCGTCAAACGCACCAGTCGAAAGATGTATTTTGCATTTTATCGGCCAGTAAAATTCTATTTTTTATAAAAGGCGCCCGCCGCGGTCGCGTTTGACCTATGCCTTTGTGCTGTGCAGCAGGCTGCGAACTCTTCGGGTAACGCCTCGTGGCAGCGCCGGGCGAAGAAAGCAACAGCAAAAAAAAAGACCGACGAGTGCGCGAAACTTTGAGCCGTACGACGCCAAACGGGCGGCGTCTTTATTTAGAAAATATCAGTTCGCAAAGACTCGCATAGCTAATTCTTTGTGCAGAGCCGTGTGCGGTGGTCGCGTGTTTGTCCACGCCGAGTGCGATAGCGTACGATCGTCGTGTCCCTTATACATATATAACACATGTGGTCAAAGCGACTCACTAAATCGTTTTTCCTCGCGAACTCAGAACAAACAGAAATCACTTTTCACTTTTTCGCACATTTGCGGATTTCGGAGCCACAAAAGTCTCGCTCGCTTACAATATTATTGCACACTTCCTGCTTGATATGTTTGTATTTGAGATCGTTGAAAGCTCCGCTCCGAACAGCGCGTAAAGTGTGTTTACTCAAAAATTATCGTCCTGATCATCCGCTTCGCTCGTCGAGCCACTCAATTTGTAATGTTTCTTTTGGAGCGCGCCGAGTATTAAAAGTCACTTTGTAATTTCTATCCGTTATTATATGCTGTGTACATGTGTTGGGACGTCTTCCAGATGACTTTTCACTTGCAAATAGTCAAGCTACATTTGACATTTTCGTCAAGCTCGACCGGGCGCTCGATTTTCGAATACGGCTCCGATAAAGAAATCAAAAGTTTTATGTAAATTTTATGCCGCTCGCACGCGCCTCTCTCAATTATGATATTTATCGTGGGCGTGTTTCGGCGCGCGTCAAACCGATCGATCTTGTACGCACGAGCGTGTTAAAACGGCCCAAGCAGCGCCGGCAGCCAAATTAAAACGGTAAATCACGTATGCCCGATGAATATTAATGAAAATCATCGTGTAGTTATCGTTTACAAAGTAACAGCTATTAATACGTTTCAGCGAGGCTAGGCAAAATTGATCGGTCCCACTGTAATAACCATTGCACAAAGAAAATTAACTGCACATTGCCAGTGGGCGAAACTTTGGATAAGTGTCACCTAGTTGTAAGATAAAAGCGATATTTGTCACGTGCAAATTTGAATATCATAAACGGAAACTAACTCCGAGTTGATTTACCCGAGCTATCTCGCGATCGGATTTGATTCGAAAAATTCCATACATCAGATAAAATTGATAGAAATATATGAAGCGAAAAAATAATGGCATGTGTTTGTGTGCTTATAGGTAAATCCAAGAGGCGGCTTCCGATCACGAGACGCACATGTAGTATAGCGCTTGCGGAGATCGCCACCGCCGCAGCTCTGTAATCCCGGCGAGGAGTCCGAAGCCAGCATACGCCGGATCTTTTATTCATGCGGGGGGCGCCTGTAGGCTGCGCACTCGCACTTCCACGCGTGCTATCGCCATCTAAGCATCTTTATCCAGCTCTTCTTCTGCGCCACGAGTCCGCGCGTACACAAGTGCACAAGCTCGAGGGAAGCATCAGCCAAGCTCGCTTTCAGGCCGCCTAGCTTTGGATTTCTCTAGGCACGGCCAAGCTGCTGACCAGCGCACAGAAATTGCCGATTTACGCAAAGTTGCCGCTCGCTCGAGCTTTATTCAAATCATCGACTACGTATAAAACTGGACATTTGAATTTCGATCCGCAGCCCGGTCCGCGCTCATCCTTCGACGCAGCGAGGATTTATCGGCGAATTTATCATTCCAAGGGAATACATTAATTTTTATGTCGTAATTATTGAAATGCCCAGGAGAAAAAGAGCAGTGCGCCAGACGATCTGCGAGCGTAGCATTGTAATACAAGCTGAGAACCTCGTCGATGCAGCATTCAGAGACTGTTCGAGATCGTAGGATATATATATTCCCAGTCGATTGAAAATGGTCTCGGGCATATAATGCCTATATATACGCTCGCTTCAAGTGTATAACTCCATCTATCGTTGGCTGAGCTGCGATCGGGGAGCTAGCAGCTATGTATACATATAGGACGTGTATCGCGGGCCTTTTCGCGCGCGAAAAAAGCGTTTGTTTCCATCGCGCGCTTAGATCGTGAGCGCGCACACATATACATTCCATTCGATCCCTTTTTTGCATTTCTCCTCCATGCTGCCGAGCGAGACTCCTTTGTCCTATAAGCTGGGCTGGCTTTTTTCGCGCTGCGCACATTCTATTTCGTTTTCCCGTATCGCGTCCAATTTCGTGCTCTGCGAGATATCCCTGCTGCGATAACGAGAAGAGAAACGCGCCAGCGAGCGCGAATTTAAATAAATCGACGAATCAATATTCAAATCCTGTTTGCACTTCCCTACCCACGGCTACGCGATGCCATTGCTCGACTTGAGACTTGAAAAGCCACAGAGGAAAAAAAGGCCAAGGATAAAAGCCACCAGCGGCTGTACGCTTTGCCTGCATAATTTCAAGATGATTCGAGTGAGAGCGAGAGAGAAAAGAAAGACAATTAACTTTTTTATCGAGGATGCCTCTTCATAGGCGTAAAAGCCGTTGTAAATCCTGTCGCTATTTTTCCAGCTCGCAGCCAAGGAGACGAGCGAATTACCTCGGGGAAAAATATGGCCTCGCAAAAGTTGGCTGCTGCTACGGGAGCGCCTGCCGAGGAATAATAATTTTAAAGGGAAATTTCATAACTGTCGTCGTCGCTGCCACCCCCTTCGCCTTGCTCCCAGCCTCGACGATCTTGAAGCCGCGCATTACGAAATTCACCTGCGCTCGAGCTTTTTAATAATAAGACCGAGAAATAGAGCTGCCACCGAGCTCGTGAAATATATCGCCTATTTTATATATAAATGCCGCCTGAGCTTATAAAATACTCATCCCAGTTGGGCAGATTTTTCCCTCTCGAAATTCATGAAAATTTGACTCTGGCGTCGAGACGGCAATTTGTAAATAAATTTCGCTCCTCTCCCTCCCCGCGAAAGCTCGAGGGGGGGACATTGGACGCCAGCAGCGACTCTGCGCGTGGGAAATCGATCGCTGCAAAGAAATCGGTTTCCGATAAACGTATATATTCTCTGTAAAGTTGTCTGTGTGTAGACGAGTGTGCAAGCTCGCTAGGGACAGAGAACGATCCGTCAAAGCGAGTCGCTTTTTCAGCTAGCTCGTTTCAATCGAAATGGGAAGCTGCTGTAGCGATACTTGAATTTGCATGCAAAGAGAGAGAGAGAGAGAGAGAGCGAGTCAGCCCCTCTCTGGGGGCCGGATTTCCATTTAGAATCTGCAAAATGGCGTTGTGAGAGTGAGTGTGCTCTCGAGCGCTCCGGTGGCGCTACAAAATTTTTTTATTGAGAGATTCGATGCAGATAGCTTAGCTGCGAAAAACTTGCTACTTTCTCCCACTTGCTATTTCATGAGATAAAACGCCCTTTATCTCTCTTACAACTCCGCCTCCTCGATTTTCTCTCTCTCTCTCTCTCTCTCTCTCTTCCCTTTTTTCCGCGTGTACGTGTGCTTTCCCTCCTCTGCTTGTAGCTCCCACCAGCAGTTCACCACCCACACACGCGTGCCTGCAATTTTTTTCGCTCTCCCTGTGTAAATGTGTGTGTGCGTTTGTATTAGTACGGTGTATGTGTAGGTTGCTGTACGTGCTGTATACATCGTTTCCTCGGGTATATTCGTTCCTGTCCTCCAAATCACTTTTATGGCATTTTATACGGAGCAGTATTTTATTCACGTCGAGGCGCGCGCGCGCGCTCTACTGACTGGACTCGACGGGCTGCCGACAACGACGTGTACGCGCAGTATCGACAAAGCGACGTTATAAATGTCACTCTTTTTCTCTCGTTCTCTCTCTCTCTCGGCAGCTATAGCTACGCCGCTTCTAAAGCCCGAACGAGAGTTTATCATTTTTTTCCGGCGCACCGGATATTCGATCGCCACCGTCGAGCTGCTCTAGCACCCACACCCTCGCATATTCATCGAGCCTCCCCTCGACCCCTTCGCCCAAGCTCTTTTCTATATGCATACAACTTTGCGCAAAACGAGAAAAAAATTGCCAATCGTTATTTTTTCTCTCGCTCTTGTTTGCTCACTTTCTTTCGCTATTCGCAATTTATTGATCCCGCGCACGGCTTGTATGCGCGTAACTTTCGTTATCCCAATCGACGCTCGCTGAAAGCAAAAGAAGCCGCGCTGGAATAGTCCCAACTTGGCTCGGTGTGCTTTCGCGAGTGAGGAAAAAATCAACTATACGGATATTTTCGCCACTGGTGGTCCTAGTAAAATCCGCACCCCTGTGCGCCGGCCAAGACGAAGAGCTTTTGTCTCAGTTTCGCGATTTCCTAATCCGATCATACAGTCGATTAACGGCCAGCTTTGTACACATAGCCATGGTTATTCGACACTGTTGATTCGACAAGGCAATTTCTCCTCGCCTTTTTCTTCTCGCTCGCTTCCTTGTATAGGTAGATAATCCATTAGCCAATAATTGAGTTGAGTTTAGCCGCCTGTATGTGCGTGTATTATGTTTAAATAGCAATGACAGAATCATTAAGAATCGTTTACACAATGAATTAGTGGTGTTTGCGTGGGAGGGGGGAAAAAGGCCGATTCTGAGACATGGCGAGAACAAAGAATCCGACTTCATTTCCGGAATCATTGACACGGCGAGCCAACTGACCAAACAGAAAATCACGACTAATATGTGTACCGATACGCTCTTTGAGGACCCCAAAGCTGGCCCCCGAGTCCCCTTAGAAAATCGAACGAGCTTATCGTTTTACAAGTTTAATGGCCGGCCACAAGCTTTCTGCACTGGATTTTCGGGCCAACTTCAAAGGAGCGAGGTCGTGAGCCGCAGTAGATGTACGGCTGTTTACGCAGCTATTAGGACTATGCTATACTAGCAGCAGCAGCAGCAGCTACGATTCTATGTTTATTATGGGCCGGTCTCGGTATAGATGCCACACAGGAAGGATTCTTACCTTTCGAGAGTCCAAGAAATACTTGAATCGCTCAAATTTGTATATCGCTGAGCTATTATTGTATTTGTTCGGGAGGAAAGGAGAGGCCTTCCGGCTGAATATTAACCAAGAGCTACTTTAGCCATGGCTCGCGTCTCAGTCGTTTTCGCAAGATCGATCCCATATCCCCCGGTCTCGTTTCGTCTCAATTACTCCGCAAGTGCAATTATCATTTTCATGCCGAGCGAGTAGTTTTCGAGACTCGAGACTCGGCAATCGATAGTAGAATCGATAGATTGAATTACATGCGGTATTGCTCGAGCCAGTCGATTCGGCGCCACGAAATGCTTGCAAGGCTTTTTTTGGCGCATCAAATCGCTGCTGTAATAAATGGCGCTTAATAAAGGCTATGCTGCAGGGGGTGATGGTGGTGGTCGATGCAGTGGCGGCATCGGCGCACGCGCTCCTTCTCCACGTGTATTAGATGTTGGCTTAATCTCTCACGCTCGGTTAGCTTCAATTTCTGACGTACTTGGCGTCAGGTTCGGTGCAGGCTGCTTCCTTTTTGACGCTGCTCTATAGCCACGCACGCGCACACGGCTACGACTACTATATATGCCGCATCGCTGATCGCTGCTGCTTTATGCGCTCTTATACGTCTTTTCAAATTCAACCTGCGAATTTCATTTCACGAGCTCATATTGGAGTCAACTTTTACGGGAAAAAATGATGAGCGATAGGTACATTTTTCCAGCGAAGCTCTCTCGAAATTTAAATTCTCCGTCAAATGGGAATTGCGCGAGGTAAGTGTAAGGTCGGAGGAAAGCTACCCACACGGCCACGGCTACAGTGGAGATAAGGCCGAGCGAAGGAAATGCCTGCGAGTCCAAAAAGTCAAAGTTGACTCGTGCGCTCTTTATAATCGCAGTCGTTGTAGTTGTTGCCGTTGCTGCACGAGTCAATGTCAGTTTGCGCGTGTCATTTGTCATCGCAGGGCGCTGTATAGTATAAGCTCGGCGGTCGGCACGTGCGCGCGGCGGATCGGGCTTCATCGGCTGCCTCTACATCGCCGTGTACATACATTGGCTGCTACATCGATCTGCATTAGGATCGGGCGTCGGAGCATCGCACACAATGAAGCCGTCCGCTAACTAGATAAGTGCAAAAACGAGGCTCCTTATCGACCGAGCAGAGAGATAAGCTCGTTATTACATTAGGTTCTCGCGCCTGTGTGCACCGCGTGTGTAGTCGGTTCGGTATATAGTAGTCCCCCCCTTGGCAGGAGTGCGAGTCCCCTCGGGCCGACGAGCTGTACCTTATATTATATGAGCTATCTGATGACGATGACGACGACGACGACGACGACTAGCAAGACTTGCCTTAGACTCGCTTTATCCGGCCTGCGAAACTACACGTATACGCGATCGAGCCATTGAAATGGTAATGGCTCAAGTTCGAGTAGGGGAGCCGCCGCGATCGTCACTTTGTTGCAACGATTTATCCGAGCTTTTCGCAACTTTTGCCACTTTGGCTGCTTTTGCCTCGTCAATCGATCCGAGCTTGGGAAAATAAGAAAGAAAGAAAAGAAGAGAAAGAGCTGCAATTGTAGCTGTAAGAAATGATTTGCAGGTTTATTCGAAGCTCGGCCAAAGTCTGCCGAGAAAGGAGAAGGTGTTAAGTAGCGACGCCGAGTAGCCAGCTACTGTTGCAGCTAAATCCTTGTTATTATTATTGCACACACGCATTCACGTATATAGTATAGCTGGCCATATATAAAGGGACGCGCGCATATAGCTCGTTAGGATTTTTCCGCAAGTGCTAAACATCGGCTGCCGAGGGTGCAGCGCGCGGCGATTCAGTGTCGAGCTCGCTGCTGCCGCTGCAACTACCGCTGGAAGGGACAATGCTGTCCTCTGTGTGCGCGCATAAGCTTTTTCGCTAACGAGACGACCGAGTACGAGCAGCAGCACTCGGAGCCTCCGAGTCCGAGGCAAGCTGCGCGCGAGAGAGAGAGAGAGAGAGAGAGGACCCGTCAATTGTTTCTACAAACACGAAACAATGGACAGTAGCCCACTCGCACTACCACTCGGACGACGCTCCTTTACTAATGGCCGCTTTATACATATACGCACACGTACGGCTCGCACACTTGAATTTCGTCGTTGTCTTATTTTTCACTCGGATGCAGAATGAAGCTTCGTTCTTTCTACGCTGCTACTGCTCGAGCTCCGTGACTTTTTGTACCTCTTGCTTTTCGACCCGAGCAGCTCTTTGCACTGCTCTCGTACGAGTATAGACGACAGATTTTTTGCGTTTGTTTGATCTGCCTTTCGCGCAGAGCGAGTCGCGAGCACTCATAATGTTTTATCATCCAAAAGATTCTCTCTCGACAAAGAGGTACTAATGGCCTGCACCTCCGCACGCAGGCCAGCGCGCACGACTTTTTTTCCAGAATTTCGTGAAATTATCGACTAACCGTTAAGCACACACACACACATATGATCGCAGCTCGTTCGCAGCTCTCAAAGCTCATGTACATTATATGTGTCATTACTTAACACTTGGGCTTGCCGATCGCCAATTACGCTAAAAAATACCCGTGATTCAGCCGACGCGAAACGAGACAGCACAAATCTTCAACGATGATTTAGCGAAACGCCTGAAAATATAGCTTCGCCTCTCTTTCTCACCTAGGCCAGCTATTTGCACGTTAATTAGAGAATATATTTATCTATTATTATTGGACTTTGAGCGCTTGGTTGGTTGGGGCTATTTTGCAAGGGCCGGCTAAGAAGCCGAGCAAAGTAAAGCCGAGCAGGGAATTGGAAGGGATAAAAATATATATCGTCGCGCGTGACAAAAACGATGCTTATCGCTCGGAGCCGATCTTCCTCTCTCTCTCTTTCTCTCTCGGAGCTTCGCGCGAGTGCACGATATTATCGATATTTCTGTATGGTTTTCAGAAAGTTTTGCGTATCCCGAGCCAAGGCTTTGTCCTGCAGATAAAGGCGCAATGGCGCGCGGCCGCAAGGATCGTTGGACACAAAGGTGCTACGGCTATACGTAGGGTTGCACAGCTCTCTCTCTCTCTCTCTCTCTCTATATATACAGCACACACACACACGTATATGAGATATTTATGCGCTGTATTGTTTCTCTCTCTCGGTCGCTCGGGCGCTCTTGAACAGCACCGCCGCCGCCGACGACGCCAGACAACGACAACTTCATCCGCGAACTACTCTTCATATGAGAGTTATGAACAGCATGTGCGAGAGAGAGAGAGAGAGAGAGTAAAAGAGAGGCTGCAATGTTGTCGCCTTCTTATAATATCTTGCTCAGGCCGCGAGCACGAATATGTGTTCTTCGAACTTGTTTACTCGCCTACATGCAACGTATAAATATACTTTACTCTCCGCAGCTCGAGCTCCTAATTTTCCGATCCAAGGCGCCTCTGATTTTTTTTTATTCTCAGCCTTATCGCGCATTGTTTACACGACTAGTTTCTCATGAGAAAAATCTATCGGGAGATCGATCAGATTATCGTGCTGCTGAGACGCGTAAATATTTTCGTCTTAACCTACTTTTTTTCTAGTGTCGTATCGATTGCTAGACGATCGACGCCTAATCACTCGCTTCAAAAATCCAAATTGGAAAAGTGTCGACGAAATATCGGCTCGCGATTTCCATGGGCTCGAAAGGTTGAGCAATTTACCACGAGATAATATTCGGGCAAACACGATTTGACAGATTACGAGCAAGGTAGTTACGGGATCGATAAAAGCGTAAGCGTACGGTAATTCTCGCGCAAGGTAGGTCTTTGAGCGAGTATACGAGCGCGCATCGTCCGTATCTCCTTCCTGTATTTGTCCAAATGAAACATATTCTTCGCGGTCTTTCTCCGATAAGCTCGAGCCTCTAGATAATCATCTTCTTCTTCTTCGTCACGATCGCTTGTCATTATTACTGTTATTCTCTCGGTTATAATCTCGGCCGACTCGAGTGCGTTTCGCTAATACAATAACTAGACAGCTCTCGCGCTTAAGGCAAATAATATCGCGCGTTTCTGCGGATAGCGTGCAGCAGAAATTTTATTATCGCAATTCGCCAAATAGCCTATAATTAATTCTTAAACTAATTCTTTTATCTTGCCAATCGACAGCAAACATACACGGCCACGGCGATTCTCATGATTTATTATCGCGAGTCGCGCGAACGATCGCGTCACTCGAGTACGATATTATGTACAACGACGACAAAAAAAAATTGACAATAATAATTGTTCGTTATAACAGATCAATTAGCCTTATCAATTTGCTTTACGATCTGACGCATACGTAAGCGTATATAAATTTATCGATGAATCAAAGATCGATTCCCCGAGCTTTGCATTTTATTAATAATAATTGCGACGAATCAGTGCGGAAAAGTTCAAATTGTCTCATAAATGGAGCTCCGATAGTAGTTTTCTCGAAGACGCTAGCTGCGAACGGGCTATTGCAATTGAAATAAGAAAAAGCTAATATCGTGACAAAGGAGTCAGTGAGACTCGCAGCTTCTTAAATCGCCAGTCTCTTAATAAAAAGGAACGGTCGTGTACGTCGAGCGAGCGAGCTAGGCGCAGCCGAGGGAAACAGCTGACAATATCTTTTGATACTGCACTTCATAACACTCGAGTTGGCTTTTTATAAGCTCGGCTCTCGTGAACGCGCGTGAACGGGCGCTCAATGCAATATTAGCCGGCAACTGCGGTCTGGCCGCGCGCACACAACAGACTGACACACACGCACAATGGACTGCCCTTTAGCTTTATTTTCCTCTTTTTCGGCGGCTCACCCGCGCACACACACACCTTAATTTATAGCTCGTGGAAATGATTAGATGACTCGTTCTCACGATCGTCAGCTCGGTGTAATAAAAATAATAAAAAATAATAAAATCGATCGATTGGAAGAAAGCGGAATTTCGACTCGAGCTTTCGGCGAGGGTGTATAATTATTGAAGCAAGCCGAATGCAGTTGGCCGATGCATCGTGCCTTGGGCCGCGCTTGTTTATCCAAGCTCGATATATCAATTCTCAATATCGGCCCTAGCTGTTATCTCGCTCGTTGCGTTTTGACGAGCTAACGGCTTATTTCCGCCGAATCGTCCAAGTTTTCTTATCGCTCATTGAGAGAGCATTTACCCAAGCGCTTGTTTTTTTTTCACAGATTATGAGCGAGCACGACTACAATAGCCGCGTTGCGACGTCGCACGACTTATGGAGCAAAAAAATGATGCCGTACAAAGTCGTGGTGTCCTTGGTGTCTCATTATAGCCAATTCGTCGACGAGTGTGAAAAATTCGCGCCTCGCCGGTAGTAGTAGCAAGCTTAGAAAGCAGAGGGAAAAAACAAAGAAAGCCGAAATAGCAGCGGAGCGAGAGCAGAAGCGGCAGAAGCTTCGCCGGCGGCGAAAGCGAGTCGCGACTCGCGCTCTTACATGTGTAAGACCACCTAGCAGGATGGCAAGTTAACACGGTCTGGCACTTTGCGCACTTAGCGCTTTATTATTACTATAGGCGCGCATACAATTCGCCGTGGGACTCGCTTCATAAGCCGGGGCTGGCCTACGCTCGTTGCAATCGCCAAATACAGACGTCGCGGTGCGACTCGTGCGCGAGCCGAGCTAAAATCTGAATCGATAATTACATGGGCGCGCTCGACGATGTAATTAGCAATTAGCGCCTCGGTCGCGAGCAGCTGAAAAATCCGGCAGCTCCGGACAGCGGCAGTCGGACGCGATAATAATTGTTTACGCGAGATAAGAGCTAGTCGTCGTCGACAACGATCGAAAATCAGCTCGGCGCGCTTATATACTCTTAGCGACGATTTTCCTTCGGCTGATGGAGCTCGCTGCTCGCTGCGGGCAATTGCAGCCGTTGGCGATCTGTTTATGCGATACATATCGAAAGTACATAACAGCGCGGCATGCAACGCGAGTGACGCCACTGCCACATGCCTTTTCATTTACTCAATCGACGCGGCGCGACTTTCGAGCGTTTCGCACTTGTCTCGCGCTTGCCTATAATACACTGTACACATAGTACAGATCTGCGCACGCAATGTTCAATAAGCGCGGTTTGATATATCAACAGCGTGTGATCAATTAATTAAATTAAACGCCATGTAGCTGCGCGGCATTTTTGCGATCCGGCTGCAGCTTGGCTCGATCGCGCCTAGCTTGCGAGTCGCCGCGCGTATAAGCAGCTCTCCCGACTTTAATGAGTCAATTTTCAATGGAGGAGCGTTGAAAATGAATGAAAATTGCGTGATTTATGCCGCGCGAGCTAGCCGGGCTTGCGATAGGAGGTGCTACGTGCGCGACTGTAGTCTGACGTTAATAGCGTCTGTCCCATTTCGCGCTCTGGACGCTCCAGTATAACGAGGGAAAGCCTAACCTGCGCAGCAGCACGTCTGGATATTGCAATAGGTGCATGAATTCAATGCGACATTGTCGGCCGCTGCGATGATCGCCCGGAGCAGCTCGACGGTATACGCAACGGAGTCGTTGAACTTTGTCTGAAATTCAACCTCGATGATCTTTTGTGACGATCGTGCTGGCGGCTCGAACTGCGTATCAGGTCGCACGCGCGGATCGTCTCGCTCCTCGGCATAATTAATTCACTCCACGAGTTCGGTCCGATGCGTTGCGTAAGTTTATAATCGCGCCGGTCAGAAGTGACTCGGGCTCGCGCACGTGCACGCTCTAATATACTTCAAATGCCGTATCGATTAGCCGCTAATGAAACGGCAGCGAGCTGCGAATTAATTAGCCTACACGCGCGGCGCAGATAAGACCATTTATCAGCGTCGGGAAACAGGGGCAACAAAAACGGACGCGCGGCCGTAATATACCCTACGCGGACGCGATCATCTAAATACTAATAGAGCCAGCCGAACGAGCATTCGTAATTGACGGCCAAGCAGCTATAAGGACGTAAAAAAACGTCGCGAGCATATAGTTGTATAGATAGCAGTCGTATAAGGCATTAGCGCGGGAAGAAACGAGTTTGCGAGCCACCGTCGCACGCGCGAGACGCTCATATAGCCCGCCCCACCGACGATCCGCGACCAGCGAGAGCTCCGCATGGGACAAGCTGAGAAATGAGCCGTAATTGAGGCGCGAGCTAAATGGAAAATTTGCTTTCGAAATTCCAGAGCCCCCCGACAATCGTAGCTGCTGGTCGCGGGAAAAATAGCCGCAGCCAGCCAGATTCAAAAGGAAATTCGAGCCGAAGCCGCGCGCGAGGAGTCTTACAAGGTGCAGCTCGCGGACGTAGTATGCTATAGCTGCGCTCATGGCCGTGGTAGTATAAGTTGGCTCGAGCGAGATCGCGTGCGATGACTGATAAAATAAGCGTGACTAATGCGCTAATTACGGCAATTGGTATGGTTCCAACAAATAAATTCGCAATTGCAGCAGCAGCAGCGAGTGTAGTCGAGCAGAGCGAGCGAGCAAGAGCAATTCGAGCCAATCGGGCCCGTCGATCGGATGGAAATGCACTTTTTGCTGCGGTATATAGCTACGCACGGAAGAAGCGCCGAGTCGAGTCGACTTTTGCAATTTCAGGGAATCGCAGCTCGAAATATAGCGTCCCGCACGGCGAGAACGTAGCACGCGCGCAATGTTTGAATCAAGATAGGCTTGTCCAATGCCGCGCATTAAAACCAAAACGAGTATATCCTATGTATAAATGCCTCTCTTCTTCTGTGTAAATGTGTATAAGTGTGTGCTGTGCGCGCACACAGTCAGACATTTGTCAGAGATCGGCTACTGTTTGCGAGCATCGCAATTCTATAAGCGTATTTAGCTTGGCGCGTATACGTATATATGAGCCAGCAAAAGACGAGATGATAATCTAGGCGTAATTAGCCTTTACTGTTGATTTTGCCAAGTTTCGCTCGCTTATACCGACTCGCTCGTCGACTCGAAAGTGCTTGGCTAATCGCCACCAGCAGCTTCAGAGAATCGCTCCCGATTGCATAACGCCCAATTACATTTCTCGCATTGTACACGGCCGTCCTTACGATATATATCGTTTAGCGATCGATGAAACAAGCCGAGATTCCGCCGTGCAAGCAAATAATACATATATCGAAAATATGCAGAGGTTTTCTCCTATTTACATGCATGATTACTCGAATAATTATCCTTTAATTCTTATACGAATTTCGCAGCTACGCCTGGCTTGGATTTGCTTTACAAACAAATGTGCATGTTATTTTCAATCAGGGAAAAGCAACTCTCGCAACGACTCTATCCTGCGTAATTGTCAATGGGCGCAACGACGAAAGTATAACTGCCTCATCGTCGAATCGGAGGCTGGAAAAATCGAACCTTGGCTCTGCGTCAAAGTGCGCAAATGTGCGCGAATGTGGCACGAACTCGAGCTGAGCTATCTCGCACTGGGCATCGCTAATTAGCTTGTCGTGGGGGCCTTTCCTTTCGGCAACGCACTCGGCACACACGGCTCACGGCTACCGTCTTTTGCTGCTGCTGCTTCTTCTTCTTCTTCGTCTTCTTCTTTATTTCCTCTTTTTGAACGAGTTGCTGCTGCTTTGGCTGGCTTGGCTCGATGCTGCTGCACTAGCTGCAATCAAGATGGTGGCGCCAAGTGGCCGAAGCGGCCGATAGCGCAACTAATTGCCTCTTGGCTAATTTATCCAGCAAAAGTGCAGTAACCAAAGCAGCATCAGCTTCTCTTGCTTCGGACTCGCTCGTGGCCAATCGTCGCGTGGAATCTCGGCTAGCCCGAAAATTGCGCGATCTCTTTTTTTTTGCTGTACTTGGGTTGTGCAGCTCGAGCTGTACTTGGAAATTGCGCGCGCCTCTCCTTCTCGGAAGGGACCACGGACGCTGCGGCTCGATCGACTGCAGATTTCGATCCGTGAATCGTCGCGAGCAATCGTCGACGCTGCGATCCGATGGGCTTTTCTCATTTTTATGACCCGCTGCCGCGCACTCCCCAAATTCGCTGCCTCTCCCTGATTCCTGTACCGGGCTCCACAGGCCGAAACTTGATTTGGTCGAGCGAATTATCACTGGCACACGAGTTAATTAGTCGAAATTCGTCGCGATCCTTATCCGGCGAGTCCGAGCCGAGCTTGACTCGAAGGCGTCTTTGAGAGCTGCATCAGCCTCGCGGTAATTTTTGCTTATTTTGCTGGCTCGCATGTCGCGCGATAAGAATTGCGCTGGCAGTTTTTTTTTCGTCAATGCCCGTTTCCCTCGCTACGTGTGTATTATAGAATGATGATAAGACAACAACGCACAACTTGTAAATTTTGATACGACTTTTTTATTGTTATTATAACTATTATTATTATAATTAATAATATTCTGATGACTATGACTATTGTTATTATTAATATTATAATATACTATTATCAATCCTACTGGCTAATCGCTGTTTACATTTATACAAAAGAGACATGAATGAATGAGGTGACCTCGAGAGCCTCCAGCTCAGTCTTTATCTCACTCAGTGAGTGTGTGCTCGTGCGCTTGTGTGTCTGTGTATGCGTATGACTATGTAGACGACTATTTACAACAATGATAAATAAATAAATTTATTCGTAATATACACGTTACACGTAATATAATAGGATTTTCGGGAGGATTTTTCGAGAAGCTCCCTCGAGGCCAATGTACACGAGTATATAGGGTGAATAAAGCTTTAGCGACTGGACATGGTTCGTATTTACAAATCGTGAATTATTTACAAGTGATCACTCGGCGCCGATACGCGGGCCGCTCGGAGCTCGAAGCTTCGTCGAGTAGTCTCGCTGCTGCTTCAGGCCTCTCGCTGAGGCTGCTGCGACTGTTGCGAAGACTGCTGCTGCTGCTGCTGTGACTGTTGCGAGGGTTGCTGCTGCTGCTGTTGCTGCGGTGGTGGTGGCTGAGCGGCCGGCGGAGGTGGCGGTGGCGGGGCCAGCACCGGATGGGGCCCTAACATGCTCACCGGGTAGAGGGCCGCTGCCGAGGCCAGTAGGCCGGGATGCGATCCGTAAAGCGCTACGTGGTGCTGTCGGGCCACGTTCATCCGGACCTTCTCGATTTCGGCCTCCTGCAGCCGCTTGGACTTGGCTCGTCGATTTTGGAACCAGATTTTCACCTGCGAATCGAAATTCGTCGTCGTTTTTAATGCGAGTTCACTCGAGACGAAGACTATCGAGCGAGAAGAGGAAAAAGAAGCTCACCTGAGTCTCGGTGAGATGCAGCGACGAGGAGAACTCGGCTCGTTCGGCCACGCTCAGGTACTGCCTCTCGCGGAACTTTTTCTCCAGAGCCATGAGCTGTGACGTGGTGAAGGGCGTTCTGGGCTTCCTGTTTGGCTTGTGTTTGCGCAGATTGCATTTGATTTTTGCCGGCTCGCCGTTTTCTGTATAACAAAAAGAGAGAGACAAGGAGTTATAGAGCGAGTTAGGTGAGTGTGCAGGTGTGCGATAATGATCGCGCCGTTTAAAAAAGTATAATAACCGCAGAAGAGCGTCTCGGGGTCGCGTTCAATTTTTCTTAAAAAGCCGCAAAATTGGCTCGATTATCCGCGTGACCGCAAGTACGGCTTCTGCCGCTGTCAGCATCTCTCATTGATAAATACACTATCTGTCAGCTCTCTCTCGTGTTTTTTCTTCTGCACGCGCGCGCGCGTCTATATACATTATATATAATATGTTTACGCGGCTGGCTCAACGCTCGAGAGAACTTTAAATAGATAATTACAGCGATAAGTGTGTCAGTTTTGATTGCGCAGACTAAGCTCGATAGAGAGAAAGAGTCAAAGAGTGAAAATAATGTAAACGACTCGTGTGTATGCTTACGTGCGCCCGTGTATTATGTCAGATTATGTAAAGTATCGAGATGAGCAGGAGGACAACACGCGCTGCTGAGCGTGTAGCTGCTCGTGCACACCGTCGGACCGCTCGACCGATCAATTACGCAAGCCTAATCCCGTCGCGATGCAAATTGCGATCGAGTACATAAAGCGTCGATTGTGCCGCGCGATTCGACGCCAATAGTCTGCATTTCTCGCTGTGCAGCTCTCTCTCTCTCGGTACCTTTTGCGCATTTCGTCATCGGCTCGTCGGGGACCGGTGCGACTTTGCCTACAACGCGAGCTGTCCTTTGTTTACGATATTGCCTCGTCGCTTCGCCAAAAGGGCCCAATTAGTCGTCGCTTTTCGACGGAAAGCTCCCAGGTCAAACGGACCGGGTCCGCTCGCGCAGCTCACGCATGCACTTCTCTCTCTTTCTCTCTCCCTCTCTGCGCGGCGGCTAATCCAAGCTTCGATCGCCAATGCATTCGAAATAATTAGCTGATCCCGCCGAGATAATGCGAGCGATTCCGCAGCCTTTTTCTGCGAATAAAGCGCGCTCAAGAGAGAGAGAAAGAGAAAGAGCAAAAGACAGAGCGAAAGAGCGCTCTTTTGTCGTTGCGTAATGGTCAGTAGGCAGCACTGCTACTGCGCGCCTTTATCTCGTCAGAATCGAGGAAACACTTGCCTTTTTTTATTTATATATCGGCTCTTTTTTCTCTCCGTTTTCAAAATATTTGTGCACCTCCGATTGATTTAGCCTCGAGCTCCGACACAAAACGCGCGCAATTTACTATATTATCGGCTTATTTTATCGCAGCAATATTTACTCGGCTTTTAAGCTAAATAATGCCTCGCAGGCCAATTGATCGCGCACTCGCACGTATCGCGCATAAATACCAATAAAACGACTCGTTGGGAGCGCGGCAACTTTTGAGCTACCTATCCCTATGTGCTAGGGATCCCCTCTTGACTCGACTCGCGCATGTGGGCCGTTTATCTTTTTAAGGGCTCCTACTTGGCTGCCGAATAAAACTACCTAGCGAGTCTTCCCGGGCAATTCACGCCAAGCTAAAAAAGTTGATACATTATGCATTAAGTTGCGGCCGACGGCTGCGAAATTTATCAGTCGTCGCACTCGACCGGCTTACGTAAGCTCGCTGCAACTGAGCATCCGCTCGTCGTTACAATCTATTGTTGCCCAGCTCGCAGAAAAAAAGTAACATAAAAATAAAAGGGAATCGAACGACGACAATTGCGATGCCAGAGCACACGACGACTTGCGCAAGCTCAAAGAAGCCGAAAAGAAGAAACGATCGCGGCCGTAATTTCCCAACGAGATGATGCTCGAGCTAGCACGTAACGCTCTATTAAGATTCGCTGACCACTCGATAATTTTGCGCGTATAATATCATAGGCAGCTTATATTGGCACGATATCGCCGGCCGATACACTGACACGCCGTACATTGACAAATTAACCGGCTTGACATTATTCGTTTTTTATTCGTTTGTTCATCGTATTCTTTTTGATAAGCGCAGACGTGACTAAGAGAGGCGCACTCGACGAAACAAAGCCGATGCCACTCGATCGATCGTGTCATTCTGCCGGCCCGATATCTCCATCGATCTCACGAATGACGCGATCCCCGCGCAATATATATTATGACGCATTATTTGTCGCGAATTTCTAGAGACGATGTGTGCACGTACCGTTGAGCGGAGCATGATGGCCGAAGTGCGCCGGGAAGAAGTTGGCCTGGTGCGCCGCAGCCGCCGCCGCAGCCACCGCCGAGTTCTGATGACTAGTCCAGAGCGCCGGATGCAGCACACCCCCGAGGTTGCCGAGGCCCGAGAAGCCGCCGATGTAGGCCGGCGTGGGCCTCACCGGGCCGGGCGCGTGCTGTGTCGTCGTCGTCGTGGCCTGCGTCGTCGTCGACATGGTCTGCGAGCCGCTGCTACAGCCCAGCAGAGGCGCCGAGCTGCTGCCCTCGCTGCTGTCGTGCATGTCGACGACGTCGATGAGGCTGGCCCCGTCGTCCGTCTCGGAGTTGGCCTCCTCCTGGCTCGAGCTCATCGGGGACTTGGGGTAGGCCAGGTGCAGCTCCCGTGGCGGCGACTCGGAGTAGCGCAGCTGATGCAGCTGATTCAGCTGGTTCTGGCGGGCCGAGCGAGCCGCGGCCAGTCGGCTCTCTTTCGAGCTGAGATCCGTCGGACTGAGGCTGGTCGTGCGCAAATCCGTCGGACCGTCGCTCGCCGCGACGTGATTCCTTATGGCGTAGCTGGGCAGGTATAGGGAGGGCGGCGGCGAGGGCGACGCGATCTGTCCCCGGCGCTGCTGGTTGTGCTGTTGGTGCTGATGGTGCTGGTGGTGCTGGTGCTGTTGCTGGTCCCTCTTGTCGTCGGCCAGCAGGGCAGCCACCGAGAAGCTGAGCCTCTGGGCCGCGGGCCTGGCCGAGGAGACGGCCAGACTCGGACTCACCTGCTGCTGGCTGCCGATGGGTTCCGACGAGCGGGGACTGCTCGACGCTGCCGGTGTCAAGGGCGACGTCATTCTTAAAACGGTCATGACTGCTGCTATTTTTTCCTCCTCGCTGAATGCGTTGCGACGCCCAACTCGATCCAGTATGTCGCACAATTTTTCGCGTCTGTCGTGCAGCCTGTTGTATTATATCGACGATCGGACGACACCGTCTGTCCTTTGCTCTCCGGTGCTTTTCTACGAGTGTGAGTGTGTTTTGTATGCATGCATATAGATGTGTGTGGGTGTGCGTGTGTTATTATTGCTTCGTTGCATCAACTATTGTATCCATTGCACCACACACGAGTCTTGTAAAACTTTAACAGTCATAGTCCAATCACTGATCGATTCGCGCACTAATTCGCATCGACTCGAGTCACTATATATACGTCTTGTCACGAGCCTATATATATCTGTCTGTCAACACAGGCTCGACGAAAAGGAAGGGAACTAGAGAACGCGCGACGACACTTTTTGGCGTGGACGACTGCGTTGCTCGCTCGCTACGATCGGACTGAGAAAGCCAAGGCAAGCCAGCCAGCGAGACTCGGCGGCGGCTCCTCCGCTCGGCCGCGTGGAGGGAGCGGCGTCGAGGCGGTGCCTGAGCTCGGGGCGGGGCTTGAGACTTGAGACGACTGCACGCAAGCCTGGATCGGATGGCTTTTTTGCGCGCTGCTAGCAGCTAGGTCGCCGCCTCCCACCTCCGTTCGCCACCCAGCGGCGGCGGCGGCGGCTCGCTCGAGCCCTCGACATCCTCGACATGCAAATGAGCCAAGTACACCTATGCCACTGCTATTACCTATACACGTACACGCGGTGTATACACGTAGACGCGATAGATGTATAGATGGAGGAGGGGCAGTCACGATATGCAGCAAGGGGTTGTACCGAGCTCGAGCTGCAACTCGTATCGACACTCATCGGGGCCAATTTAATCGCACTAGCGCCCAAAGCTCCGACTCTATTTCCCTCCCCTCGTCACCTACGCTATACCATATCGCGCGTCTGTGTGTATATGCGTTGGTGTATATATCTGCTGCTATACCTGCCAGAAAGAGAGAGAGAGAGACGGTAATGAGTGTAATTGACCAATTAGGCGCATCAGCTCGCGAGACTCGCCGCTTTGCCAACTCTTTCTCTCTCTCTCTCTCTCTCTCTCTCTCTCTCTCTTTTACTTTGAATGGAAAAAGTACATAGCTATGAGAAATACACTTTGTCTGATATGTGGAGCTTTATAAACATCAAATTAGACGTCGCAAAGAGGAGAGTCGAGGATGGGAAGGAAGAGCGAGAGAGAAGGAGGGACGGAGGGAGGGAGGTTTTTTGTCGATGTTTTGCAAAGGCAAGGCGATATCGCTAATTAGCTGGGCATTAAAATAGTTTTGCTCGCGAGCTGCGCTATACAGTAGCTATACTACTCGGCGCACTGCAGCAGTCGAGACCGTTGCCTCGAGTCGTCGTTGCGGGAGAAACGGAGAAAGCCAAAAAGTCGAAAAGCTCGAAGCTGCGAGAGAGTACGTAAGGATAGGATAGGTATACTATACGTGCGAGTAAGCGCAATTAATCCCCGCGTGCGCTTCGCTTCGTTGGCCATTTTCCTAGGCGCTACAATCGAGCCGTTTAATTTAAACAAACCGTGCGCGAGCGAATAATTGCCATACACCACGACTTCTCGTGCAGTAGCGCAGTGCAATACGTGTGCCTCGAGTGTGGGGCCGCCTCTAATTTGGATGCTTACCAAGCCAAACGATACGTTAAATAGATAGCAACACGACTTGCAACACACTGCAACACAGACGAGCTATATGTGTATTTCTCTCTCTCTTTCTGTCTCTGCACTTATATTATAGCTACTCGGCTCGCACTGCGCACGTGTGGATCGCCAACATATTACGTGCCTAGAGACTATATATATACAAGTGCACTCGTATGAACGTATACGAGCGTAATGAGGACCACCCCGAGCCCGAGTCGCTTCTGATTTGCTGCTATATTTTTAATCTAGCTTGCCGCATGCATCTACAATTTACATACTGCGGTACTCGATGCATACACGACTCGACTGGAAAATACTCTCAAAAACTCAAAACGACGTCTGGGCTTATGATTTTTCAATTAGCCAAGAGCTGCGAAATTAAAAATACCGCTCGCGAGCTCTTTTCGTTTGGGGCATTAGCGAGACTCGTCGTCTCTCTTGCGTACTCTGCTGCTTATGACCGAGTAGTGCAAATGACGCCTCGTCTCCGGCGTGTATATTTATTTGCAGTGTGTGTTGGGCCGCACGCGACTCGAGCTCGAGCTGACTGGCAGTTGACACGAGCTGACTAAGCCTCTTGGATCTGTGTATAGAAGATCATTACTCAGCGTTCGTGTTGACTTTTGGCCAAAGAGCTGCATATCTCGAGTTAGTCGAGCTGGCTTTAGAGGGGATAGGTCGCGCAATTAGCTGCCATATTCCAGCCTTTGAGCGAAAATATATATACATGCAAATAGCTTGACGATTCGAGAGCTTTTTGTCCAAAATTCGAGCTTATTTTTCTCGCTCGCCTCTCTCTTCTCGTGGCTCTTGAACGTCGAATCAGTCGAATGCTCGATCTCGTTTCGTGCCTTTTTCCCGCACTTTGTGCCATGCACATTTTAATGTCTTTTGCTCTAGCGCGAGAGAGCCTGCGCCATAGCACCAAATTAGACATTCTATTCTCAGACTTTGTGCGCAAATCGTCGCGCACTTACATATGCGACACGAGCTCGAGCTCGCCGAGAGAGTAGCTGCGAGGCTGAAACTCGGCAGCATTAAGCGGGCGCGAGACGAGACTGTAAAAAATTCCTCTCGAGCCTTCCTATACCTCGTCCTTCCTTTGCTCCTATATACGGCTTCGCTTCTCGCTCCCTCCGAGCGATGCGCATGCCAAAGATCGCAATTGCCTTTTTTTCCTCCGTCGTTGTAGCTTTTACTTGGCCACTGCACTTAGCGGCCATTAGGTGCTGCTGCACGAGAGGCGTCTACTAATTGCGACGCTTCTCAATTTATTCATATCGAGCGCGAAAAAGTCGTCGTCGACGTTGTTGGCTCGTTTAGCGGCCGCCGAGCAATCGACGCTACGTTGCCGTGCGCCGTTGAATAGACTCGACTGCGTGGAATCGGAAAGTCGCGGCCGGCCTCTGCCAGAGCGAATTTAATTAAACACGCTGAAATTATTCGCCGCAAACTTGAGCTGCTGCTGCTGCTGCTGCCGCTACGTCGAGGCAGAGGGAGAGCTGCGCAGGGAGAGAGACACGAAGGGAGAGACCAAGTGTATAGCGCGACACAAAGGGATGCTGCGATCCTACTGTCTGCAGCCAACTATCCGGGCACACCCCAGCGCCCCGACACAGCCGCTATTTCGTTCAGATTACCATCTTCATATTCAGCCCTCCCTGCGCATGAGTCTGTATACGCGTTGGCTTTGTGTATTATTTCGCTCTATGTGTGTGTGTGTATTACGTCGACAGTCGCGATCGCAGTCGAGGCAGTCGACTGTTGCTCGTTCGCCCGCACCCCTGCACCAGCTCTCTTCCAATTATTTTCCACGATTAAATTGCCATGCGCGATTACAGCTCGAATGTCTGTTTTTTGCGCTCGCACAGAGAGAGAGAGAGAAAGAGCGTATTACGTTGATTTTGCATTAATTTTTAATAATCCGAATTACAAGAAGGCAGTCAATGACAAGTATGTAAGAGCGAATGATGTAAGTAAGTCGACGTTTTAGAAATACAAAATTGGAGCGGCACATAAATCTTTGTTAAAAATACGAGCTGAAATTACGCGTGCCTCGAGTGAATATCGTAGGTATAGGCAGCTCGAGTTTATATAGAAAATGGCCTCATCAGCATAATTGAATATCATACAGAAAGCTGCTGCAGCAGTGGCGGTGGCGCAGCTATATAGCGACTGCCAACACGTTAATAATAGGATTGTATAAAATTCCCTCTTGGAATGGCTCGACGAGCGATCCTACCTATCTATATAGTCCTATGTAGTAGTATATATAGTCGTCTATAGACGACGAGGCGCACGAGCGGTAGTTGGAGTAAGTTGGCGTAGTACAGCGCGACAAAGAACGGCCTTTCTCTCTCACGCATTGGAGAAACAAATAAAACGCCACTCGTTGTCATTCTCTATTTTCTCATTTCCTCTTTGGGGAATATCATATTTGTTCGTTCAGTGTCACTGGCTTGTTTCTATATAGAATAGCTTATACGTAGAGCTAACGCACGGTAGAAAGAGCGAGTCGATATTCAATTATTGAGCGGATGCAAAAAGTCGCGCTCGCTCCTGTGTGTACGACTCGTCGACGAGAGCTGTATATATACAGAAGAGAGACTGCTGCTACTGGCGCGAGTGGCCCCGAGAGCCATTGATGGCGAGGAACGCGCAGTCGCCTATACCCCAACATGCAAATAGCCTCTTTCTGCGCGCGCTCCCGTTGGAATCCGAAACAAACGAGCTCAATAACGCGTGCGTATGTATACCTGTATAGCTGTAGTGTAGCCCCAGTGTATAGCAGTGTGTGCGCTTACGTGCGTTGCACAGCGACTGTTGGGAGACATCTTATTTTGCAGTTCTCTCGGCAGTGCACCTTGGCGTATATATAAAGATCTTATCGTGCGCTCCATCGATACATACGCGTATGCCTCTCTTACCTCTGCTGCTGCTGCTGCTGCTGCTGCATCTACCTTGCCTATACCTTCATTAAATTTCATCTGCATATATACGCGCTTGCCAAAGGCTTGCTTGGCTCCTCTCGATTTGTTTTTAAAGCTGCTGCTGCTATCCACTTGTTTCCCTGTTCTTCAAAGTCAATGAGCATAAAAGACCGCCGCGATTTAACCGTATTATGCTAAACGCGCTTTATTTTACAAAGCTCCTCTGCCCTCCGCACCATTCCCAGCTTATGCATTATTTATTATGCATCAAAGTGTCCTGTACCTCCTACTCCGGCGAAAAATCAATGATCCATTAACCATTCTCGATCCTTTTCTCTCTCTCTTTTATACCTGCATTAACTTTTCTCCACTATATTTCACTTGTTACATTTTTATTCCTTCTTTTGCCGTTTGCCCGACCCCAACCCTTTTCTCCATCCCAACTACTACCTTGACATCTAATATATCTATAACAACTTACGTAGACGTTTCTATACTTGGCTCATCGATGAATTGCAAAAATTGTCTCATTCTTTCGTGATTTCGAGTTTCACTTATTAGCAGAAGTAACGGTCGCTTCGAGCCAGATCGCGAAATAAAACCAAGGCAATTTTCGAACAATTCAATTACCATAACTTTATTGGTGTTGATTTTACGTTTTATTTGTTTCGCGAGAAATAAAAACTATTAGCTGCAAAATATCATTAGCGTCACATGAATTAATTTAAACACACATCGACTGGCCTGAATTCGTGAAAGAATACAGATTTCACCCGCGAGCAATATCGCGTCACCGTTTAAAAACTCTATTCAGAAAAAGAATTAAAATACCTAGCAGACAAGTAATAAAAGTTAATAATTTACTCAATTTAAGAGAATTTAAGCGTAACGATCGTAATTACCTAATTCCATTCATACCAAGTAATAACATCTGTTGAAAGCCTATAAATGACGCATATTCAAAATGATCAAGAAATTGCTAAAAAAATCAAAAACAGTTATATACAACTTATAGCTAGTGTTTCTGAAGATACGTATCATAGTAAAGCATTGAAATTCAAGGGATAACAAGTTTTTTTACGCGCTACTGTACTAAAAATGTAATTTTGATGCTCAAAACAGCTACATTGTAAAAAACTCGTACAAAACAAACATGCTTTTCGACCCAACGCGTCACAACTCAAGCAAAAGGTGAGTCAAGCTGCATTCCCCTGATTCTAAGTGAAAGCATAGCCACACCTATTGCATAATGTACGACTAAGTATTATCATCTTTTATTATAAAATTACTTGAACAGTTTAAGAATTTTTTAAAAAAAAGTTTAATAAAAAAAACGTACATTTTGCTAAGTGTAATTTTACATGAGTTTTGCAGAGGAAAATAATTGAAATTTTATATCGAGTCTCTACATAAAAATTGCTTTTAAAAATATTTAGTTACTTTAACGTATGTAATTTACTCTTTAAAACATTTTTAAATTATGTTACATGAGTTACCAATAAAGATATAAATTTAGAATACGAGACATTTAATTCGTGGAAAAATATGATTCATCAGGAATTGTGACATCAAATAAATATTGAAAAATATTTTCAAATAAAATGGTGTGCATATTGTTATATGTAAAAGTGCATCAAAATATATTCGAAATATTTTGTTTATTGATTGCTTTCATATTTTTATTTCCGACGAAAAATGAAAAAAAATGTATTTAGTGAAACATTTTTTTTATTTACTAAATGCAATATATAAGAAAATTTTCAAAAATGAATGTTACTTTTTTATTTCAAATAAAAAGCCCAGATTTATTTTGATGATGATGACATAGAATTTTGTTTATCGATGTGGTATTTTTAAAGTATTTTAAACTAATTTTGCTTAACGACTGAAATAATTTTCTAATTGAAATGAAATTTTCTTTCAACATCAAAAGATATAAATAAATGTCAAATTAATTGTATGAAATTGTCTATCGTGTCTCTCTTTCTCTTTCTTATGTATAAGAAAACATTAGGAATAATCAAATTTAGAAAAGTTTTGATATAAATATTTTCTATTCCAACTTTTTATATGAAGTAGATAGAAACTCATATCATATTTGTGTTGATGCAATGATTTTTATTTAAATTTGACCTACAAGTTGACATAAATTATATTGTAAACACCAAATTGTATTTTTATTTCTATTTCTTATCATAAAAATTACGGACTTTCAAAAATTGTGAAACAAACTTTCAAATTGCATGACTAAATTCCGTTCATCTTATTGTTTGATAAATATTATTTTTCTATAGGGTAGTTAGCAACACGACAAAAGTGTATCTGAGACAATGTAGTTGTGACAGTTGGCAAGTTGCGTAGGTAAAATCAGGGTTGGATGAAAGGATCGAGGATCGGCGGCGATAGTCACTGCAGCCAAAGGCTCGCTGCAGTTGGAAAAGTACGATCGGCTCGAGACGACACCTCTCTCTCTAGTCGAGAGCAAGAGTCGGGAGTCGGCCGGCCGGGGGACACGTGCAAGCCATGCGTCGTTAGTTAGGCTTACAAGCGCCATCCTTTGGGCCGCGTGTGCAGTGGCGTCTGTGCACATAAGCGATTCTCTCGGTGCGTGACGCTCGTCCCGAGATTCTGCTCCTAAAGCCTTTTTTAATCGTATCCGGTGCAGCGAGTGTACCGAGGCATTTTATAGCTCTTGGAAGTATCGTTGTAAATTTGCGCGATATATTTTTGAATATGACTCGAATATGCGCGCGTACGAATACGTGGGAAAAATGCGAGCAAGAAAAAGAAAAACACTTGCATCGAGTGGGCGTTAATTACGGCCAGATACTCAATGATCGCTGCGCCGAGTCAAGTACTTCCGATGAGTTTTCTACCAAAATATGTGCTCGCTCGGGCTCGCTGCAAAGCAAGCGTAACGCTTGGCGCCTCGCTCCGTGTAAGCGAGAGCGAATCATCACACCCCCACAGCGAGAAAAAGAAAAAAACGTATGTATACAAGAGGCAAGCACAAGTGTCGCTTGTCGCCAGTCTCCTCAAATTTCGTCTTCTTTTTTTTCTCACTCGAGGACGAAAAGCGAGATTTATCGTCTATTAAAAGCGACGAATTACGCGATTGATACACGCAGACGTGCGCGTACATCGCCGGGCCACGACAATGAGCAAATTCTGGCCGATTCGCGCGTCCGATGATTGTTATTGTCGTGCGCGCATTGAAAATCGACTTTTTATTATTATGGACCTCACGCCAAGGAATAATGCCTCGAGCATTGTTGCAAGCCGACTTCTCGGTATTAAAATACACAATGTATTATGTGTATAATATCGAGCACTATGCCATGCTAATGCGTCTCTCTCTCTCTCACTCGGCTCGGGCTGTAAAGAGAGCAAAATAAAGAGAAGAAAGACGCGAGCGCTACATCCCTCGAAACACGTGTAGTTTTCTTCTTTTTTTTTTCTTCTTGACTTTTGCAACGCTACGAGTCTGTAATACTTCCGTCGTTAAAAAACACAGAGGGAATTTTTAGCGATCGCGAGCTGCTTTAGTCGGAATTAGTTTCCATTTATTTATCTCGATGGCGAGGCACAATGGCGTTGATAAATGAATCGCATTGTCACTGGGAATAAAATTTATTGTTGGCGCACTTTGTGACTTTGGCTCTTGGAATTTTTAATATCGGCAAAAAGCAGCAGCAGCAACAGTGCTTGGCCACTGCCTCGAGCCGCTCATTAATTAATAGCGCGCAATTAGTCAGTCGGGCACGGAGCTGTACGTCTTTTTCCCGGGCCTTTTGAATCCCTAATAGAAAGATGACGATCGTCTCACAATTCGTATACCTATAGGTTCGACACAAGCGACTTCGGGGAAGAAATTCGTCCCTCGATCGCGCCGAGATCCTTCCCCGAAAGTCGAAACATTAAGATTCTTTTGGAGCTTTTCTGCAGCGGCGTCAAGCGCCATGCAGGCATGCGCGCATGCAGCAGCAGCAGCAAATCGAGCAGCCTGTATACGAGCAAAAGGGAAAAAAAGCCAATTGCGACGCTTTAACAAACCAGACTCATTAGCTCAAGCGGGCTTATATGTGGCGCTTTTTACACGCTTGCACACGCGCACGAAACATTTGTAAGCAATCGCAGACTTCCAAAAACAAACTTTACGATTTGCGCGGAACACACGCGGCTTCTTGCATACATATATACGTATCCAGAAATTGTGCCCTACGAGCGGCTAACACGTGTTTCACGTGTAAAAAGTCACTCATGAATGCGGCATAGAAGAAGCTGTTCGCGCTGCGAGCAAAAAGAGAGCCGCAAACGAAATTTATACAATGAGGCCAATTGAGATTTCTGGAAAAATTTTGCATGAAATTTGGCCGATCAGCGACGGGCCCCGAGTACATCAATCTCTTTATTGCAGCGATCGTGACACACGCGTATACACCGGATACGAGGCCGTGTGTCGCTGCTACCGGGAGGAAAAAAAAGGCCAGTCACGAAAGTCGACGAGCTCGGCTCGGGGGAGGCAAGGGAAGAAGATGCAAGCGAGCTGGTGCGAGGGGCAGGGAAACATATTTCAGAGCTTTAAAATGCAGCAGCCGAAATTCTTAGGCCGACGCAGGAATAGGCGCTCGATGGCGCGGTAATAGGCGCGCTTTGGGTTTAATTAAGAAATCTTTGCGAGACATTGACAAAACGTCAAGCGGCGACGCGTGTCAAGGAGCTGCCAAGCTACTCGATCATTTTCGAGCGGCTTCGAGTCGCGCGCGCAATAAAAAAAGGAGAGCCGCGCGCTCGGCATCGAGTATATTATAGCGGGAGGAAGGAAGAAACGACTCGGCGATCGCGATTCGCTCTTTAGTCGGGACTCGCGTAACTGCCTGCAAGCTGACGCATATATAATAAGCTGTGCGCGCGCGTACGAGAATAAAACGAGAAAAGCTGCACGAGTGTGTACTGCCTACGCCACCTAGTCAATTAAGTAAGACAGTCAGGCCTATTAGGACTGCGCACGGGAGTTTGAAAAATCGCGCTAAACGCCCGCCACGTCTCTCGCTCGCGTCTCGAAATACGGCCCCCTGACTCCTCATGTATAACTGCCTCTCGCTCTCCGTCGCGAGTTCTATTTCGAGCGACCCTTCTCGCTCCCAACGACGACGACTACTTATACTTTATATCATGCTCCCAGCTATGGTAGCGCTGGCATATTTACGCGATTGCGCGTTCTGCGGCTCACCTCGAGCGAGCAATGAAAAGAGTAACATAATGTGGCTGGGCTTATTAATAAGCGATCGATCAAATCGAGCCTCCAATTAATGCTACTCCCTTGTCGGAAGTAGTCGCGAGCGATGATTCGGCCGCTTTGCCTCATTTAGCTCATTTAACTCTATATGTAAGTCTCTATGTGAGATGGTTATTCAGCTCTTCGTTACGTGTGCGTATTTTTCGCTCGGAGCAGTCACGGCTCTTGGGTTAAATAATTAATTTTGCCAGTTGCTCGAGGGCCACGAGTCGAGGTGCCACCCCGATGCCAAGCTCGCAGCCGCGTGTGAGGCCTTGCACTGTACTTATTATACGCGCACCTATATAATAGCCAAGGAGCGAAAAAATCCTGGCGTGGAAAGTGTTGCCCCGGCCGATGACTCATTACAATTCCGAGAGAAAAAGACGAAACTTTCTATTCGGAGCTCGAGTCGGCAAAATGTGTACGCCAGAATTGTACGCTAGAATATAGGAGGCGAATATGCCATTGAGCAAATCGGATGAAAGGGACGAGAACGACGATCGAGGATTCTCTATAATGCGTGCAAACATTAGATGAGCTCGGAATGCTGCGTGCATATACAGAGCCGCTTACACGGAGCACGTGGATTTTCGAGGATCCGACGATTGTCCTTGGAACAGGCCTCGCACAGCCTGACTTTATAAAGTGACTCGCGCACTTTACGATCATCCAGCTCTCTGCATATACTGCCGCAGCTCGACTATATAGTTTGCGTATTATGTCATTTTCACGCTGAGCACATGCCAGGAATATACGAGCGACGCGACTGAATAGCTCAGCCGGGCTCGGGAGGTCTCCTCGCGCCTACCTTATACATGTGCTATATGCTATGTACGCGCCTACGCACTCACGCCCTTTGTCCTCTTCTACCGATATTATATACCCACTCTAAGCTTGTATCCATTGCTGTATAATGGCCATCGACGGCTATTCAACTGCGCTCTATACAACACACGAGGCGCACCCGCATATAATTGCGCCTCTCTTCTGCTTCTTCTTTTTATTTGCTCCTTTTTTTCTTCATCTGAAGATGCAGCGGCAGCTGCTGCTGCTGCCGGCCTGTCTGTATACCACCAAACTCCAGGTAAACAAACGCATGCCAGCAGCAGCAGCAGCCACATAAGTGCGACGCGCCACAAAGTATGTATTGGTCAATCTTCACCGACCAGCCGCCAAAGAGACATATTCTCCGCGCGACGCTTATGTACTATACGAGTGTCATTAATAGCCGAGCAAGCTCCCGAGGAATTTCGTTCGAAGCCTAATTTTTCATTCCACTGCAGAAGTCTGCTGCAGCCTCAAAAGCTCCACTCGACTTTTCCTCCTACAAACCAGCTAACTTTACCTACTCTCGCTAGAGCGCTCAATTTTCGAGATATTTTGTCTGTTCCAACTCGAGCCACTGACACTGATCGATCATAAATTTGACGCTAAAATCTCAATTCGATATTTTGCCTCGAATTGATGCGTTCCCCGATTGAGACTTTGCGCGTGGACGTTTTGTCGTCTACTTTTTGCGTCTCTTAATTCATATTCCTCGTGCGATGCGAGTCGAGGCTTGGCTTACGACACGATTTCTGTAATCTGCTTAATTAATTGACGACGAGGACGAGCCGAGTCGGGTCAATAGAACCATTGGCATTATGTAGTGGAGATTCGACGGCTGAGTTACGGGCACATTGGGCTTGATTAGAAGCACGCGCGAGCAGCCCCGAACACGTGTAATTACGAAATTTATCGGCCGATACATATTTACAATTGGCCAAATATAATGGAAAAGGTGACGATACACCGCTGATAAATACCTATACGACTGGGGATATTTACGAGTACTACGAAAAAAAATTGATCATCCTTTATGATTGTAATGAGCCTCGTGCCTCTTTACTAGTGTACAATAATAGCTCATGTAAATAAATACGCGGTTTTCTCTTTACCATAATCCAAATGGTTTTCGAGAACGAAATTAAATGACAAACAAATTCTCTAATTGTTCGCCTGACAACTTGAGTGACGCAAGCTAGGCGCGCACGCGCGAGGCGGAAGCAGCCACGCTAAATGTCTCCATGTACCAGCTCCAAAAAGACCGTTTTTTCTTTCCTTCTTTTTATTTCTTTCCTTCTTCTTTTTTTTCATACATAATAGTACGTATAAGTATCGTAGTTTTATTGGCTTTGAATCGAATATTAATTTGTACGTTCAGAAAAAAAGAGAGTAATGGTCGCGCATGAATAAAGGCAGTGAAACTCGTAACGAGCAGGATTATGCGAAATCGATTGATCGGGCCGGACGAAAAATGGAAAAATTAAGGCGAAAAATCATAATGGTCCGAGTTATATAGAGGAGGCTCAGGGGCCAGAGTCACTATTTGTTTTTAACGAGTAGTCATTTTTCTCGACTGAATAGCAGCATAGGATAGGCAGGCAGTGGACTAGCGAGGCTCGCGCAGAGGCGTCAATGTATCCATAGCTATACACAAGTGACATTCTTGGCGCGCGCATTGAGCTCGAACAAAGAGGCATTTATATGGCTCGCGCCTCGCTACAAGAGTAAGCTACGGGGCTCTGCCATAGGTAGGTATATATTGCTGGAAAAGCGCCGAACAAGAACATTTCTGTGGCGCACGAGAGCAGCGCAGAGCAACTGCAGGCGTGAGTGGATCGCCACTCGCCGCGTGAGTCGCCTCGAGACTATTCTTCTCTCGGGCTTTTTTCCTCGTTCTCGGACCACCGTGATCATTGTTGTCTCGGGGCATTTAAATCCTTGTTCGAATGTCGTCCAGCACTCACTCGCTCGCCACACCGATGATACACTAGTGCTCGAGTGCTCGAGTGGACGAAAAGTCGAATTTATACAGGATCAAATGGCCAAATAGAAGAGAGCAATTTTCCTCTCGAATAATGCACTACAGGCACACATGTGGAGAGCTCGACGAGCTCGACGAGCCGTTGCGCAGCGTCAGGCTGGTCCTCGAGGCACGATCGCTACAATAGGCCCGCGTCCAAGCTAAGATGCGCGACACGAAACGACAATCGATCTTGAATCCTATAATAATATGCTATAATAGGAGAGTCGCTCGGCAGCCGTCGGTATACTTGCTTATTATAATTGCCAGGATCGGCTATACAATACACGCATACTCTTATATCGGCTATAAAGTCGCCGATAAAGTAGTAGATGATACAAAGGCGTAAAAAGGCTGTCCGCGACACGTGGCGGCTTCTAGTGGCTGCTCGTTACGCGCGACTAAATTTCAAGGCATAGCAGTTCAAGCGGTCCGCGCGCGAGAAAGAGCGGCGAATTATATCGACAACATTGGAAGCTGTGCACCTTGTATACACAGTCAACACTGACACGCGTTCGGACGTGTTTGAGACTGTTGGGCGACCAACTCGTCAAGTAGCGCGCGCGAGCGATTGATACGGCGGGCTCGCCAGGCGGCGCTCCGCGAGACCTGCCAGCAACAACAACACACACATTGCGAATTTCTCGCTCGCATCTGTGTCGTAACTCGACAATTAACGGCCGATTGATTTCACTTAGTCCTCGAGAGTTGAGCCATGAACGAGAGCCGGCTGGCTGGTCGATGATAGGGTTACACGCACAAGCAAAGCTGCCAACACGTGCCAAGGAGAACTTGCCATTCGACTACTGCACCGAGTCCTAAAAACAATAAAGTAAGTCAAGCCATTGCATTGCTATGAAATTATAACCACATTCTGTGAATATTGTCTTTTGACGCGCGCCACGACCCTACACTATCCGAGCGAGCCGTATAAATCTCGAATCGTTTCTCTCTTTCTTGAGCTCTTTCTCTCGAGCTCTTTGCTCGAAACATGTAAATCATTCGTTCGGTGAGGGCAGCCAAGGGTATTGTTAGGCTGCTGTGCTATCTGCCGTGTGTCGCGAAGCTAAGCGTAGCCTCCACCGCCGGAATATGGAAGGGCTCGAGCGCGCGTAACAACAACGAAAAAAGTTTGTTTCCGATTCTCTTTGTCGTATCGTGCTTGAAAAAAACCGTCGTCTCCTCTCGCGTATCATTGTATGTATCGCGCCTGCCTCGGTCCAAAAAGCAGAAAAGATGCAACGCCAGCAGCAGCAGCAGCATCAGCAACGCTCAGTAGAGAGAGAGAGGTTGGAATTTATACTCTTAATGAACGGGGCGGAGCGAATCAAATTATGATGACCACAGGGCACACACATTACACCTGGCCTGAAGTGGCATCGGCTCGCTTACACCTCATAGTAGCAACTCTCGAGAGCCGAGGGCAGTTTCGCCTTCATTCATGCACCCGTGCAGCGTGCCTAGTGCGAGAGCCTGACACTGCTTTGCACTTTCAAGTGCATATGTGGATGTACACACACACTCATATACGTAAACATAACGCGAATGATATAGTGTTTTGTAATGGTAGGATATAATGCCAAAACGCAAAAGCGACACCTGGATCGTGTATATTATATGGCCATTGTGCTCTCGACGCGTCGCTCTTATACAGGCGCGCGACTCATTGTCAGACCCTCTCGAACAAATCTCGGGTGTATTATAATAATATTCTTTCAATGAACTCGCTTTTTGCTCTTCTCTCTCTCTCTCTATCTCTCTCTCTCCTGTCCCAAAGGACAAATCAAAAAATCTTTGAGAGAAAAACACCACAATGATTCCTCAAGTGACTTTAAAATACTTCCAAAGTATATTGCAGCGTGCATCTATATACTCTGTAATGCCTTCTGCTTCTCTCTCTCTCTCTTTTCTCCTCGTTCTTGTATTGTATAAGTGTGATTCCCCCCTTCTCGAGCAAGCCACTGAATGATCTTCGCGCGCATTTACGATATGTCATATTACTCTTGTATCTCGCTCTTTCTCTTCTCCTGCTCATTCAATCTTCCTGATGGATTTCCTCCGATTTTTATATATTTTCGTGTTCGTTATAATAACGCATAATAGACTTTATGATACGATATGATTCGGCCTTAGATCCGTGTGACTTGGATTTATTGCACGTGCCAAAGCCTCCTTCGGAGACTCTAATGAAAGCATAATTCTGAAATTTCAGTATTATTATCTGCGGCTCGTAGAGACATTGTCCGGTCTTGGGTCGATCAGCGAGAAAAGTCGAGAAAATTATTCTTTTTAAGCGTCGTTTGCAGCTCAAGACTCGAGGCTGCTCCGCTCGAAATATCTTGAATTTTCGTACGTTTTGCTCGAAATTCTTGCGAATTGACTCGTGCTTATTTGGGGTGCGCGCGGATCGATGCGGTGACTCGATAAGTCAGCGTGAGCATAAGTAGCAGCCGTAGCATTCCAACGACAATAGCAGAGTTGCGAGTAGCAGCTCTTGGGCGCGAATCGTCGAGCGCGTAGGTGGCAAACGGCGGTTGCAGCCTCTCCCATTTTTGAATGGCTCGCTGATTGGGGCCAGCTGTAAATGCACGCGTGCATACACGCGAGAGTCGCGTCTGGTCGCACACGGCGATCCGGGCTCGGGCCGGCCCGCGTCATTATACAATATATTTTATACATTACGGAGATGCTGCGAGCTGCGTTTGATCGTCGGCGTGATGCAATTGAATTCCTTCGGCAAAAGGAGCATCATCATCGTCATCGCCGATATCCTTGGCTCGTCTCCTTTGCATCGGTGTCTTGGCTTCGTCTCTCGAGCTCTCGCAGTCACACAGCACACGACGCCGTGACTCGCTGATTTTCTCGCTCGGGCTGCGCGCGTGTGAATAATCTCCTTTCGCGCTACAAAGCCAACCTTTTCACGCGCATTGATTAATTACGTCGTTAAGTTGAAAACGATCCAATTGACAGGGAGGGGGAGATGGAGGCGTTGTAAAGAGCGTGAAAAAGCCAAGCAACAATCGGACTGATAAGCGCGGCACAGGCTCGGATCCAAGAGCGAGTCGCGAGCGATTCACGAGCTATGAGCATAATTTTCGCAGGCTCATTGTCAGAGACATGATAATCGCCGGCGATGAGGATCTCACGCGAGCGAATCAATAGCCGATCGCGGGCATTAATCAAGTCTCGGCATGTATCGCTCAACGCATTCTTGGCCCAGCTCTTGCGGATGTCAATGGGCCGTGCCAACCATGCAAAGTATCGTTTCGAGCTGAACGCATAAAAGCCGAGTGCCGAGCGCGATCCCGAGCTGTGCTGGCTATCGAAAAAAAAGGATGCCAAAGGCTCTCGAAGCCTTCGGGCAGCCGAGCTCTCTCGCTCGCTAGTTAGCATCGCCTTCTTCTCTCTCTTTTTCTCTCGGTCCGTGCGGGGAGCTCCCGGTCCTACAATGCCACTTTGTACTTAAATCAAATTCAATTTGGAGCCCATTGAAAATTACGCCTAATAAATTATTTCGCTAATTCATGAATCGAGCGAGGCGACCTTTTGCACGCCCACGCTGACTTTGGCATATTTTTCGACGTATTTCTCGGCTTTCATGGGCCGCTCGCTCGCAGCTACAAATTTGCTATCGCGGTCCAATTGTTGTGATTAATGACAGCTTCGCGTATAACTTGACTTTTTATGATCTCTAATTGTGCCTTGATATCGATTCGCGTCGTCGTTGTCGATGCTCTGCAGCATTCGTCATCTTTAGCGCGAGCATATTAAAATACCGCCAACGCATACGTATAATCGGGCACTCGGAACAAATCAGAGGTAATATTAGCAGAGACGCGCTCGATCGCTCACGTCGGATTTCTTAATTGAAAAGTGCCCGCATCGCAGCTTGGACAAACAGCAGTAGCAGCACTCGAGCATTGGCTTCTAATATTTCCGAAGCGATCGGCGTGTAATTTTAATAACAGATGTGCCCAAGGGTTGCTCGCCTTTACAGATGTATACGCTGTACTCGCAATCAGCATTGCCATTCGGCTAATCTTTTCTCTATCGATCATATTTTCCTGGAATTGAATTTAATGCAGCCCGTTGTGTTGTTGGCCGTTGTGCAACATTTACACAGATAATAGCAATAACGAAGACTCGCGTGTGCGCAGCGATGCGCATTAACGACGCTTCCCGATATACAACGATAATACGAGCGTTTATGATTCGATATTTAGTCGGATGCGCCTGGAATATAATGTTCGATCGTGTCTGCATTGCCAGACGAAATAACTTTTTAAATGGTCTTATTACTTTGGATGTAGGTGCTATGAGAGGGAGAGAGAGAGAGAGAGAACAGCTCGTCATGCAACACCGACCAAGCGGCCTTTTGTACATTATTCGATTATACTCCATTACCCTGAATAGCGGCAGCCGAGGTAGGAGGGAGCGTGGGGTGAGACGCGCCATCGTGCGGCTGTATCATTGATTTCCAATTGAATTCGTCCTGGCGCATAAATATACGCTTTCGCTTTGCTCTCCGTCCTCAAGTATTACCCTCTACAGATTTTCTCTTTCGCACATGTCCCTAATAATACACACTCTAACGCCCTGGAAATTCCGCAACGTGTATCATATCAGCGCAATAGCGCAAACTCGACACAATATTCTCGACGAGACTTTGAAATTTGACTTTAAATATTCATTCTACGAATCGCACTGATTTTTCTTTACGAGTCGCAATTTTTAATTATAAAATTTTTAATTTTACAGAGATGTCACGAGTAAAGCAGTTGACGAAACAAACGGCTCGAAAGTCGACCACCGGCCGCCCGGCACCAGTACTTCGTACTGAAAAAGAAGCAAAAAATGAACCGCCAGAGTTACACAGCTCAGACGACATCGTGACGTCCAAAAAGCCGAATAGAAAAATACGCTTCAAGCCAGGGCTGCTGGCCCTACAAGAAATAAGGTATTACCAAAAAAGCACGGAGCTCCTCATCAGAAAACTGCCTTTTCAAAGACTAGTACGAGAGATTTTTCAAGATTATAAGGACAACGTAAGGATCCAGAGCGGCGCTTTGCTGGCCCTTCAAGAGGCTGCTGAGGCGTATTTGGTCGGACTATTTGAAGACACAAATTTGTGTTCAATACACGGTAAACGTGTGACGATTATGCCACGCGATATGCAGCTGGCGAGGCGTATTCGCGGAGAAAGCAATTTCATCTAGATGATATTTTTTTAGTGAATGTAAACTATATACATTATATTTTTATAAAAGTAGTTGAAGAAAAAATTATTGTTTAGCAATATATTTTGTAAAAATTAATTTTAGCGTAATAATAACGTTTAAATGTATATTAAATTTTTTTTTTTCATGTCTTGCCCTTTGCGCAGCTAAAAATCGTGCATTGATACTACTAAAATATACAAAATAGTTCAGTTGAAATCCTTCTCATTTTCACATATATCACTAATATATAAATTAAGAAACCGTAGCACGATCAGCAGCTTAAAAATGTTCAACAATTTTCCTTTTACGCGTCTACTTTTAAGAATCAACATCAAATCATAAAATTCTATTTTCGCATTTGCATAACTTTATGAGTATGAAAATTCGCACCTAAATATGTGTAATTGCAACATTGTTCTATGTTGAATGTTTGATTTTTGAGACTTTAATATCAGTAAAAGCTGCGAATGCACTTGTACAATTCTTTCGCCATCGAAAGAATGCACTTTCAAAGTATGATGATATTTTAGCAATCTTTTACACGATCTTTTACACAAAATATTTTTTTCTGCCAACACGTTAAACTTGGTGAATTTTTGCGATTATTTTATAAATTCCTAGCTAGACAAAGAGTGACTTTAGAAAAAAAGGCCTACAGAGCTTTTTCCTGGAAATTTTTCAAATATTCAAGTAAAAATACTGCAAAATAATCAGTACTTTAGAAGCTTGCTTTTGAAAAAGAAAACAAAACTCAAAATCAATTTTTGTAATGAGCTTCAAGTTTAAAGTCCAGAAAAAATTATAGGGTTACAAAAATGCGCAAAAAATGTCGAAACAAGTCCAAAAAAGCGAATAATGGCCAAAAAAGTCGTTTGAATTTCAAGACTTTTGTTTTTTTAAATTTTCCACTAAACATAGTTTTCGAGTTAAAAAAGAGTTTCGTTTTTAGTAGTCATTTACGACATTGACTCATTTTATCAAAAAAGACAGGCTCGATATTCATATTTTGTCTTATTGCTGTCCCCCTTTAAAATTTGATGTAGTCCTCAATTATAGAATCCTAGTTAGGTGTCACGCGTGAAATGACGTATTATAAATAAGGAAATTTTCGAAGCAAAGTGCGATCCACAATTGTAGTAAAAAAACAAGCTTTACGTGACGATTACCCATATGAATGTGTTTGGCTTTTACTGTAGTTGCTTTTGATCATTGAATGGTGTTACGAGTTAGCGTGCTCAATCAGTCACGTTACGCAAATGCCCGAGTCAATTTTGCGTATATTGTAGGATGATGAATCGTTAATTTTTTCACCCTTTGATGTCTATCTATCGTATGTGTGTGTGTGTGTAAGCGTTCATTAAGCTTCTGGAGTCGATAATCTACTTTGCTAATTATATTGGTTCATTTTGCATTAATTAATGAGCTTTGCAATCGAAAAGAGAGCTAGAGCAACTCAACTGCAGAGGTTTCTCATATATGCATCTGACAATTCGATCGAGTTCATTTTTTCTCAGTTGCGACGATCTCTCCGATCGCAATTAGTCATAGAGACGCAATAGATGTCGTATTTGCGCGTGGAATTTCACTCTCTTTTTACGATAGCATTTGTATTTACTGACAAACAAGTCGCTGCAGAAGAGGTCTTTGCAAAAAAAAGTGCTCTCTTTTACAGAGCGACTGCAGACGCAGAAACGATTATAAAACAGTGTTCATGTGCGCTATTGAAGCTCGTTTTATTATCACTATCAGCGGTTAAAGATTTTCTACGCGAATTACGAGAAGCGAGAGTCTCGTCTCGTCTTTCAGCTACTATATATAGGGTCAAAATTGATAGCTCGCGAGCATATCCGAGCCACGTATCTACGATTAATAATAAAATACACAAGGGAGAAAAGGAGAGAGAGAGAGAGAAAGCGTGAAAAGTTTCGGTCAAGCATCATGGGTAATTAGTCACTGACAATTAACAGCTGCTCAAATGGAAAACAGAGCGCGAGCATATAGTGCAGTTGCGCGCACATTAATTACTCGCGAGAAATGTGCATGTCTTCTTTTCTTGCGGGCTATACATACACATATAATTCCCTTTCTCTCTCGCTCGGTGCAGCGCGCGTTATGTTATTTCGCCGGAAGCGAGCAACAAACGGAACCCTCTCGCATGGATCTGTTTTTTTTTTCCTCCCGAGTCGCTAGCGCGCTCTCTCGCGCATGCATAATTAAAACATCATATATCCTGCATATATGCGCATGTTTACCGTTGGCCAAAACGATTATTAAACGGCACTGCGTATCGAATTTGTTCTTATCAACGGGCGCGTTGCAATTGACACTCGGCTTCGTCAGCAATAATTATTGCCAACTTACATACACACAATGCCCATATAAAGAGAGAGGAAAAAAGATAGCCGTTTAAAATTGTATAATAATTAATTAGTCTTTAATTAATTCCTTGCGAGCCGGCATATATCGCTTACGTACACAATGCCAGTTTCGAGCGGAATCAAAAAACTCGCACTCGTGTGCGTGTGTGTGTGTGTGTATGTATAATATGATTGTTCGCGCGGCTGTTTGTTGTTTTTTTCGTCGTTCTTACAACCCAATTATAATCGTCTTCCAGGAATTCTCGCGTCCGGAAAAATGAATGAACAATCATAATGATATGCAATGCATTGTATTTGAAGCGAAGGCACAAACACCGAGAGAGAGAGAGAGGCCAAAGGGAGATAGACGCATCGCTCTAATTAGCCGAATATATATGATAATGGAGAGCCGAGCAGATTTCTAATTGCCAAAGACAGAGCAGCTATAGCAGCCAGCAGAGATGCGAGATTTGTCCATTACAAACGAGGGAAAATTAATTATATGCTCGCTCGTTATATTGCAGCCGGGAGAGTTGCGCGAGCTGTTTGCGCGCGGATATGACGATCGCGCGGCAAAGTATTATACAATTTCTTCGGAGCTCGCTCCGCATCCGTATGTATATAAGCAAGTACAAGCCCCTTATCTCGCTTTCAATTAATCTAATTCGAATTGGTATCGAATATCGCGAGGCTGAAAAATGCCCGGCCACATTTTATACCAGCACACATTGTATGCGAGCTCGTTTCTCGCCTTTTCACGTTATTATTAATACACACACGATAGCTGCACAATACGCGACTAAGAGAATGCACAATCTTATCTGGCAGCGGCAGCAGCTACTCGGACGCAACACTTTTTTTTCGGCCGATTATTTTTGCAGCATCGACGCGCGCGTCATCTCTCGTGTGTGTGTGCGCGCCGAGAGAGATACAATTCACATAACTATTTTCTCAAAATAGTCGATAAACACATTGGCGCGCACGAGGCGTCGTTTCAATATTTATAATACGTATGCGCGAGCATATTCTGCAGCGGTGCAGCGAGGCGCGCGAGGAAAAGTCGACCGGCAGCAGCGGCAGCTATATGCTCGCAACGCAACCGCTGCATTACGTCGAATGCAAAGTATGCAAATCGAAAATCGTGTACGGCCTATACGTACACGGACTCGCGCACGAGAGACTCGCTTGCGGAGCAGTGAGTTATATACTCGGGAGCAGCAGCCAACAAGCAACGCCACTGGCAGAACAAGCGAGCGCAATCAAGACTCTCTTATCAAACTGCTGCCTGCACAGCAGCTACTTTATATAGCTCTTTTTCTCGCTCGCGTTTTTTTAATGTCGAGCTTTCACGCGAACCTCTTCGTCTTCTTCGTATTACATGCGCGCTTACTTTCTGCTGCTGCTGCTGCTGGCCCCCGAGCGAACGCCGCATCTGCTCTAGATAATTGTTGCTTCACAAATATCCACAATAGCTAAATAGGCCATTAACTAGCTCGAGCGAGTTAGGTTTTGTCAAAAGCTACTATATGCGACTATATACGCGCGCGGCTTGTTTGTCCTTGTAATAGCTGAGCATACACAGCACGCGACAGGAGCAAATTTAAACTGTACGTAATATTTTCCATACTTTGAAGCTTTGTAATCCGCCAAAGCTATAGGTCATTTGAAAAAACAAAGTCTCCGCTAGCTAGCCGCTCGAACGCGATCAATTTCCGAGTATTATATAACATCTCGTTGGCCGCGTATATAACTAGTGCTGCTATTGCCCACTGCCAATCTGCGCTAAAAGCCATACAATAAATAGAAGGGGGCCAGCTTATTCGCTAATCGATCCTCCTCATCACTATATGGACGAGCCATTAGAGTAATGATTAGCTGTTGGAGCTCCTATAATACGCCGAAAAATACCTTCTCGCTCAATTAAAGCGGCTATTGAGGTGTATTTGGCGCGCATGTCATTATAATGGCCGGCTACCTTCGACGAATTCAATCAGAAACTCGAAATCTGGCCACGCTCGACTTTTCGGAATCGTCATGTCGCTCGGCTCGGCTCGCGAATAATATTACACACGTATACGAATCGAACGAGTAAAAAGAATCCGAGTATATAGTATCCGCGTTGCGGCGCGAGTTGACGACTCGGGAAACGTCGAGCTCTCTGCCTCGGCCTCGCGCGCGACTAGGTATATCTAAAGCGCCGTAAGCGCACCATAGAGCTTCCGTATGTGGGAAGATGCTGCTCCGAGATATAGCTCCGCGAGCGCCCAACACCCACGCGAACTCTCGAGCTGCTGCTCGACCGTCGACGATCCGTCTGCAGCCGAGCGAGCCAACGTGTCATATCGCTGCAACACTTGCTCCGCTCTAATTTCCTGCCCTGAATTTCCAACGAGTCGAAATTTATAAAGGCGCGCTTACGAGCGAGTCGCTTATCGCAAGTCCCATGTAGCAAGACTCGATTGGTTTTTTTCGACGAGCAAAGTCCAAGCGACGAGGAGCGAGAGCACAGCCATGTATTTCAATTCCTATTTGCTCTTGAACTGAACTCGGATATTTCTTCGAGTATTTGGCGATACATAATTTACGCCAAGTCTAATAAATTGCAGATTTTAAGCTTGACTCAATATCAACCAGCTATTTTTCATCAAACTCTTCATTAACGGATTGTAATTTCACAAATGAGCATATCAAGATATGCCAGTGTTGAAATGCTTAAACGAGTCGATTAGATCGTTCGAGTGTAAACAACGATGCAGATTGAAAAAGAAAAAATCACGTCCGCTATTTACTTTTGGATAATATGCTTACAGGAGATGTTGTTTGTACTGCCTGAAAATGTCCGATAGAGTCAATCGAAGATTATAGCTAAGTAGGTAAGAAAAGCTCGCAGCTTACGAGCTATTTGGAGGCAAAATATTTACTCGCGCCTTATTAGGGCACCTTAGCCGTGCAACGCACGTAATAGCAGTAGCCTCCTGACGAATCTTGCGTAAACAAATAGTCTCGATCGTCGCGTCTGACCCATTAACCAATTTTCGACTGTCGCAGCGGCAAAAAAGAAAACAGATAAAGAGCTCGAAGTTGATTTGTGTACAGAGGGACTCGATTGCGGCCAAAGATTGTCGCGTAATCGTTTACACACAAGCAGAGCCGAGGAATTATTAAATAGGCAGTTTGGATAGTTTGCCTAATAAATGAGTCGAGAAAAACTATGCCAGAGAGCGAGAGAGAGAGTAGGAAGGTAGCTGGCTGCGTCGTGCTCGGCGATCGGGACGATAATAAGTTCTCACGAGTTTTTTTTCTCTCTCTCGATGCAGTCTTGAAAAGTCATAAAAAGCAAGGAGAACGCGTGCAGTACAAAAGACGCTGAAAACGAAGCCGAAAAAAAAGTGGACGGGCTATTAGTAAATGGCGTCGCGTCGTTTGAGCTTGTAGCGCGTTGAATCGGCATTGGCCGTTGGGTCGCTGGTGCGCGCGCGTGCACTACACAGAGGGTGCATGCAAGACTCGCTTACAACTATGAACTGTTAAAGTAAAAGAGAGAGCCGGACACTTTGGGCGCATTAAAAGTCAATTGATTAGCGTGCAGCTTATTAGGCGCGAATAATGCGATAAACATAGCATGTATAATGTATATTTGGTACATAGGATGAGCGAAAAGATTTTCCCTCTCTCGCAGCTCGCTCGATCCAGTGCGTACGCTCGTTTCTCTCTGTTATTCAAGAGCTAATTCAACGTTATAAATACACTCTAAATCTCTGTCAGCGCTTTCATGCTTTTCAGCTACTCGACTCCGTGATATATAATACACACTTCATGACTTTTATATACACGAGTCGACGGCGGCGGCGGCGTACTCGGCGTGCGTCCTATCCTATCCTATCCTCGCTACATGTGCGTGTACGTGAGCGTACTTACGGACAGACGCTGCTCCTTTTTGGGGTGAACGGTACGAGTATGCGTGTGTGTGTACATAGCATTATATAGACGCGCAAGGGGAGTAGTTAGAGAGAAGCCAGTCGAGCGTAAAACGCCCAGCTAAACGGCGGCGCACTAGCAGCTAGCTCTAGCTCGTATAAGCGTATAAAAAGAGCATAATGGAGCGAGTACGCGTCGAGGATAGGTGTATATAATGAGGTTAATGCTGCCGACGATCTGCGCGCGCTGCTGCTGCTGCTGCTGCTGCATCTGCCCCGACGATTCAGACTCTCTCTCTCTCTCTCTACCTATATGCGCTCTGTGCGCTCAGTACGCCACACCAGATAGACCATTAATCCTCGGCTAAATGACAGCCATTTTGTACCTAAACTGGATTGCCTGCGAGTCGCGCTACACTACTATATCAGTAGCAGCTAGCCGGAGCTCTTTAATAGACTTGGCAGCAGCAGCAGCAGCAGCAGCTTCTCGCTATTCAAAACCACTTAGCTCGCGCGCCCGCCTGCAAACCTGCCTGCCTGCCTTTCGCACGCTAGCTCCGATCGACTCGAGCTGCAATAATGTACCCTACACCATATACACCAACCCTCCCCAGCTCTCTCTCTCTTTCTCTTTTTTTCCTTCCCTCTCGTTCTTTCTCTCTCTGCAAACATTAGCGCTCATAACGGACTGGTACAAATCAAATGTAATTGCCAAAAATCATTACCATTTGCATGACAAAGGCCCCGGTAGTGTAAACATTTTCCACCAATTCGAGCCACTGCTCGTCCGTTAAAAATTCATTAGCTGCCCTTTTACGATTGCTTGGCTCGTTCGAGCGTCTCTCGAAACATCTCTTGCGACCTCTGCATCGACGTTTCCCAGCCGAGATTTAGGCTTGCCTTACTCGACGACCAAAAAAAAATAGCTATACTTGTCACTTACGCTCCACCAGGCGAGATCAATTCCGTTTGCAGGCCACGGAAGAGGTGATAACGAGCCGCCATACGGGAAGTCGATACTCGGGCAATTAGAGGCGCCTATTTATATTATACTATTAGAGAATTTTCGATTGATCACTTGTACATCATAGACGTGTCTGCGTCTCAAGCATCCAACATCTCTTTCCGCTTTTGATTTTCGACTTTTCAAGTAGATTACATTTATATTAGTCGAAACCGCAAGTCACACACTTTAGCTCCTTGTCACCAATAGGCGCGTGGTTAACCGATCGACCAAAGAAAAACAAGCTTAAATCATTCTCAAATGTGTGAGCATCAATTTTTCTAAAATTAATTCGCAGCCAGCTCCCGTACTCGTAAATATGTGTCGTTTTTTTTTTATCGAGAGCGTCAATATCGCCATCGTGGCCATTTAGCTTTTTTTTATTAAAAGCCTGAAAATCGACGAGGAAAATAAAACGTTTTCGAAATAACTGTCGAGCCGACGCTACGACTAATTTATCGACTCTCGCAATAAACCTGCCCGTATCGTATAGTACGTGACGACGACTCAATGCTCGACGCGATGATCTAGAGATCCTTTCGATTTAATGCGAGCACTAAAAATACAATGAGCGCCGCGCGATTCGACGTCAAATTTTGGCAGCTATAACGCGTCGCCTTTATTATAAAGCGATTGGGCGTAATTACGTACATTCGGGCGGATTCGGTGGCTCACTTGTTTACTCGAGAGATGATATCTGCCTCGGCTTGGCACGAATCGATCATTATTAGAGCAAAGTCGATGAAAGCAGGAGAAAATTCACGCGTCATCGCGTCGGTCGAGCCACGAAGGATGGACGATGTAATAAGTGCGATAAGTCGATCCTTTGGCCTCGGCTCAGCTGGTCAGGCTGGGCGGAAAAAGAGGAGAGTCGAGCTGGAGAGAAGGAGCGGAGTATAGGTTTTTCGCTCGCGTGCCTCGGTCTAATTTCAAGCCTTGGACTTTCGAGGCAGCTCGCACGCGAGGAGCGACGAATATTCGGTTGGGCTGCAGCCTCTGCAGGGGCCGTACACACGTACCTACGTACGTATACACGAGCATGCCAGGAGCATTTGAGCGTTCTCGGCTGTCGGCTGCCAGGCTGACGTTAACGAAGACGTGTTTTTTCCTTCTCCGGCGAACGCATAAATTTAGCCGCTAGGTAAACGCAGCGTGTAAACGGCTGCTAATGCAACACATGTAAGACTCGCGCGAGAGAGAGAGAGAGAGAGAGAGAGTTGCGAGCAAAAAGACGACGGCCATATAGCATATAGACGCAAAACGAGGAGGAATTGCAAATTGCGTGGCATAAAATTATGCTAAACATTGATTTCTGCGCGCGTGTGAATTAGTTGGCTCGAGACACGTCCATCCGAAAGAGTATACGAGTCTATCCGCGCGAAAAGCGTAATTAGCTTGCTTTCATTTAGTTGTGAATGTATATAGGTGCGTCCTTGACTGGAAAGAGCAGCGCATCGTCTTGGCTGCCTGCAGTCAAAGTGTACGTTAATAATCGAATCGAAAATGCGATTTCATGTAGTTTGGACTATATGCACAACGCAGCAACTCTATATATAATAGGTGTGGACGGAGTCGCAGATGGAGCGCGTGCAGCATTGCCAATCAATCGCACTAGCCCGGGAATTAGACAATTAGGAGTCGTCGTACGCTCGAGCCGCTGCTATATAACGTATACACGAACGCTCCCGCAGACGCTACGTGCCGCAGTCAGCAGTCCGTCGACTGTGCCCCTACCTCGTTCGCAGCGGTGTCGTATACATATATAGCGGAGTGGCGGAGAGGCTGGAGCGCGGGGGGGACCGGGCGGCACAAGGGGGAGTCGTTCAGGCGGGTCGGCTGCCCCCCACCTGGCGCAGCTCCGGCGCCGGCCGACTCCCATTGGTCCGGCTCGGGAGTCGGAGGCGCTGTCGGCCTCGGTGAAAGGGTCGCGGGGCGGTCGCTGCCGAGCTCGCGAGCGTCTCGGCTATGGAGCCGGTAATCAGTGCCGTTTCTCCAGCCTGATCGAGTCCGCGTTTGCCGAGTTGCAGCCGCGAGCTGCTCTTTCTTTCTCTCTCTTTCTCTCTTTCTTTATATACATATACGTATATGCTCGATACTCGACGACGACGACTAGCTATATACGCGACGAGGCACTCACGGCACAGTGTGTACTCTTTCTTACTCTCTTTCGCGCTCTCTCTTTCTCGCTCTCTCCCTCGCTCTTTTTCTCTCTCGTGCGGTCTCGTGGTGCAAAGTGGCCGCATGTCTTGCAACTGGGAGCCGCAGCGCCAGCAGCAGCAGACGATAAGGCGCGCTAGCCGGCTCGAGTCCGACTCCAAAGTCATCATTACAACGATACTCGTCGAAGCGAGCGCGGCTTGAGACTGAGTGCGCTGAAGGCGAGACGATGGCTCGGCCATCGCCAACTGCTGCTGGCTACGTCTTGTGATACGGTGACGAGGAATAATATGCAGCAGTCGTCGCGCAGTCAGCTAGTCGAGTCGAGCAGCAGCGAGCAGCAGCAGCAGCAGCAGCAGGACAGCAGCGGCACCTCGTCCCAGTCGCCACCGCCCCCGCCGAGCTCGAGCCTCTCCTGCAAGCCGGCCCTGGTCCCGGCCGTCTCCTCCTCGCGACAGGCCAAGATCAGCTTCAGCGTCGACTCGCTGCTGAGCCGGAGCCGCTCCTCGCCCACGGTCACGGCCATCAGTCGCCAGTTGCTGCAGCAGCACATCGCCAACAGTCAGCGCAACAGCAACAGTGACAGTCGGGGCAACAACGGCGACTCGCCGACCAGACCCGACAGCCAAGCCTCACCGGACGGGGCTCGGGCCAGCGACGACGAGGCCATCACCCCCTGCAGCGATGACGAGAACCTCTGCGTCGACGACGACTCGGACGAGGAGCGGCCCTCGAGCCAGGAGCAGCCGCTCAAGGCCTGCCCGCTCGTGCCCCAGCCGATCCACCCGGCGGTGGCGAGGTCCTTTGCCGCCTCGGGCCCGGCTGCCGCAGCCTCGGCCTGGCCGCAAGCCGGGCCGCCTCCGCCGGGATTCCCGCACGGATTGCCGGGCTTCGCGTGGCTGCCCCACCTACCCAACCTCCACAGCCACATGTACGCGGGCCACGCAGGACACGCCAGTCCCAACGGTAAGCCAGCGACACGCATTTCTATAGTCCTTTTTGTCGAGCTAGTGGCATCTGTGCGCGTCCGTGAATGTGTGGCCAGACAATGGCAATGGCTCGGAGAGCTCGAGACACGCGCGCGCACTCGCAGCAACGGACGGACGCGCGAATAATCGATAAGTGCCCAAACAACACTCGTCGCTATTATACTGTGTCGACTGCAGCGATTAAACAGTAGCAAGACGTATAAATTTTACTCTCCGAAGCGTCAACGAATATTAAAAAGGAAACGATGAAAAATACGATATCGTGCTGGCAAAAATTTACTCGTGTCTGCAGCTAGAATAGGATTGGTCTTGCAGCAATTTCAAGCTATATTTCTCGTATCTATTGAATGAAAATAATCCGTTCTGACTGTTTTTGATAATAATTGAATTCGTGTGGATTAATTATGTCATTGTTATTATTGGAATTGCTAGCTGCGAGTGACTATGATTGCGGACAGACAAAAAACGAAAAGTATATTTTTGGCTATAGCAGGATGAAATTCGCTACGGGTGTGCGCGCGAGTGTAGGTGCGGGAAAGCCGTTGTTATTCGCGGCTTTCTCCGCGCGCGTCGAGTAGTCTATACGCACATGGTCTCTCGGCAAAGTAGTGCAGTCTGCTGCGCACTCGCGCGAGCCGCCAGCACAGCTCGTGAACGGAATGGCAATGTGTCGTCGCGGCTGTATTATAGAGTATACGGCAGCACGTATGCGACTCGGCATGTGCGTTCCAGGTATCCGCGGCAGGCGTCGACGCGCCATATAATGCATCCGCCATCGAGTATATAATGCAATTAGCGGCGATCGCCCTTGAGCTACGCCAAGCTCGTACGTATAACCGCTGCGAGCTTTCGGTGGCTCGCTCAGCTTCTCTTCGGCGTTTCGGCTTTCGATTTGACTGGCCAATTAAAAGCTCGAGGCTGACTGGAGCCGCGCGAATTCTGAAAAGTATACGCTTGTTCTTGAGGTGTACGTTGTGGCTGTTTTGCACGTCGCGCACGCTACAGTTTGGTGCGCGTATACGAACGGATACAGTCGAGCGAGTACCAGTTAGACTCGTTTCGTACGCGAGCTCTAGCTTCGGTAACGAATGCGCGCCTACGTGTCCGAGTCTCGTGTGCAGTTGGCGCGCGAGTATACACCTATACGTACGCAATAACAATTCTCGGTGTGCGCGAGTTGTTGCACCTGCAGCCGTGCTACACTACTCGCGCGGTATATAGCTGCGAGCAGAGAAACAACGAGCGCCGTCGTAATTAATTTTCACTCGAGGATAACGAGGACGATAAGGCAGCGAGCGCACCGCGATGAGGCCGGCCGCGCAATTAATTCGTCGCTACTCTACTATGTATATACTCGGCCGCTGAAAAGTCGACAGCGTCGAGCTCGTGCTCCCATATAGATTATGTATTCGTGGATCGCTGGCCAAAAGCTCGATACGGAGCCGACAGATTGGAAAATAATCGACGCCTTATAATTGCTCTCACACTCGATTCCCGAGGTGCAATTCCGAGCCGTTTGAACTGTAGTCGCGATAGCGTACGGCTACTGCACACACGCAGTTAATGTAGGCGTAGCTGATAATGTTGTAAATTGCGCCGATTGCGAGCGCGACACTATAGGCTCGACATAAATAAAGCAGGCCGAGCCAGAGGCGACTTGGCCAGTAGTCCGAAACATGCATGTAATTAAAGCCTCGCTGTAATGCTGTATGTGTTGGTATGTGCGCCTCACCACTCGTCAGCATGTGTATGGCCTACTCCTCCTCCTCCTGCACTTACAATGCGACGCGACGCGACGCGAGCTTTGTCCAATTAGTTGCATATGTATGCGGCTCGTCGTCGCACTCGAGCAACATCGAGCAGCATCCAAAGAGCCAAGAGCAGCAGCAGCAGCAGCGACCAAGCTGCGACGATTTTGCCGCAAAAAGCAGATAAAAGTCGCGTATCGGCCATCGAGCCAAGTGCGACCCGACTAATGCCGACGACGAGCTGCGATATCGCCTCGTTGCTACAAGCTATCGTAATTCGAGGCTTTAATTGCAGCCGCAGCCGCGACGTGTGAAAATCATCGGCGATTTTTCTCCATACCTACAAGGTGTATAATAAGTGGGCAGGCAGGCGATGAACGCGTTATACGATCCGGTTGCAATTAGCGAGCCGTCACAACACGAGCAGCCGAGAAGAGACGCGCTCGATTCAAATTCGGTACGATATATCGCGCTGGCAGCCCTGCACTCTTGCGACTTTTTCTCTCTCTCCCTCTCACCTAACGACTCGCACTCACACATGCACACACATACACAAACGCCGCTGTTCCGAGAAAGAAATCGTACTTCTCCGGCCTGTGTAGCCATTACGGGATTCTCGATCTTGTATAACCTGCCCCCCTTCCAGCTTCGTGTAGCGCAACGGTTATAGCTCGCGCTCTGTACTGTGCATACGTGCATATATCCCTGCAGAGCTACTGCACATATCCTACCGACGACGATAGAGCCATACATCCATAATGCATAGACGACGCTCGAGTGTAGTAAGGCCGGTATCGCTCGGGCCGACACTTGCCGCTTATGATCCTTCCGAGATATGATTCCCTGTATACTGGCGCATCTTCCTCGACGCGCCGGCAAAATCTTGTACACGAGTTGACGTCGCTTGCTCGAGTGCGCGCGCGCGTAGCCGATTAATTAATTCTTTGGAAATTTAATTTAAAAGCTGCAGGAAATCGATTTTATATATAGGAGCTCGGCCGAGAGCAAGAAACTGCTGCGAAATCATTTTATTAATCGAATCGGGAGAGCGAGCAATGCCGCAAAGCTACCTCGGCGATCGCACGCGCAAAAAGCCCCAAGATCCAACGGACAAACGTGTTTTCACAATTCGTCCTGCCACCTTTTCTTTTTCTCAGCGCGGATCCGAGAGCGAGTACGGCTAAACTTATAATTGATTTATTCGCGAGCGATCCGCGTCCATATCTACATCTATCACAATATTGTCTTTTTGTCGCGATCGCTTATTTTATATCGATTGCACAAAACTCGACTTTATTGAGTTGTACGTGTACGTTGCTGGAGGTGCGTTAAACGCTGCCTTCATTAAGCGCGACGCAATGCATTATGATTTTGCCAGCTCTCCACCGCGTCGCAGTCGAGGCTCTTATTTTCTTCCTCCTCTTCGTCGTCGTCGTCGTCGTCGTCGTCGTCGTCATCGTCGATAAGAGGTCATGAGAACGATTATTCACCGACTGTGTTAACTCTAACGGAAGACGCGACAAAAACTCGGCAAACATATATACGCTTATAAAGCGCGCGCACGAGCACATTGAGCGGAGGAAGCCTCTAGATGCTCATTAATTTGCACTTAATTACTTTGTTCCTTGGCAGCAGCACGCGGGCATTGATCACTTTTTTACCCATTTCTAAGCATACATCAATTAAAAATTATGATATCCTCCCGTAATAGCAATGCGACGACGACGACTACTACTTAACATTGCTCGTATACCGCAGCGACTCGATGTATATCGAGCGACGAAAGCTGCTCGGGCCGTTTTTTTACTACGTTATATTGCAGTACATAGCTCGACGCGATCGCGCTTAATTAGACCTAAAGGATAGCTTTGGATAATTATTTAAACACTCGATCGGAAAAGTTGGCGATTTGTCTCTGGCTCGGAATTGCAGCGACTTTCTGCCAGCTCGATAAATACATCCATAGCATCAATAATTACGAATCACCGCGTGCGCAGTTGCGAGAGTACATAAAATACTTGTTGGTTTTTTTCTTTTCGTTTCCCCTCCTCGCGACTAAAGGCCCAAGATGGATCGCATAATAGCGATTAACCGACAGCTATCCTGCAGGCGGCGGCGAGCCGATGTTTTCTTAGTCGAAAGATAATCGGCCAGCATCATTTATCCTTCAAACGAGCTGCCGCAATATCGACCCTTGGCCCGATCCAACCCTCGCACACGCGTATGCTATTGCTTATTCGCTCAGGCAGCTCGGATCGCCACCCCTAATGTACCAATCGCACGTATTATTTACCCACAGGGATTTTCTGCCTTCGTACATACATCATATACATTCATATACGCGCATACACTCGGCACATGTGACAATCATAACGCTCTATGAAATTTTATCGACTCGTGCGTTAATATTTAATTAAGTACAACGTGATCCCTTTTCGCCGATCTATTGTTTTTCGTGCTCAGCTGCGCAATTATCGGAAATTAAAGCTCGTGGCTCGATTACGCGTGTAATGCGATATAAATAAAGCTCGGTGCACGCGTAATAATCAAGAGTCATGCGAGTGTCAGCTGAAACTGCGAGGATGATTATAAAAGAGGATTATTTTTTGTGGGCCGCAGGTGAGCTGGGACTAGCCGGACCGGGGCCAGGACAAGTGCGCTGCACCCTGAGGAAGCACAAACCAAATAGGAAGCCCAGGACGCCGTTCACGAATCAGCAGCTGCTCTCGCTGGAGAAGAAGTTTCGCGAGAAGCAGTACTTGACGATCGCCGAGAGGGCCGAGTTCTCCTCGTCGCTGCATCTCACCGAGACTCAGGTAATCCTCGAGCGATCGACTTTACAAATAGCTGCTCGACGAGTATAAGGGGGTAGTATATAGCCGCTGGCGTCGAGAGTCGAGCTAGCTGGCGGGGCGCAAACCGCGAGAGCTGCGCACGCCTCTAGTTATTGATTTTCCTCTCTCTCTCGAGTGTCGGCTGCGTGTATAGGTGTAGGTGTGCGCGGCAGCTTATTGCCGTTCGGCCAGTCGTCGCCTCGCCCTCTTTCTCTCGCGTCGGCGTCGGCGTCGGGGGTCGCGCGCGCACACACCCGCAGCCCGATATTCCGCTCTTGCTCGTCCCAACGAGGACAGCTGCCGAAATGTCAAAGCTCGCGAGCTGGATCGAGCGCGCGACGGACAATAAACTTCGGCCATTTTCCTCTCTCTCTCTCGAGCTCGTCGCTCGTCGCTCGTCATCGGCCAAATAAACGTCTCTTATACCAACGCGCCTACTTCCAACGCTCGGGCATACTTTGAAAGCCTCCATCAGTCATCGGGCCGCAGTAAATAACCCGTGGCTTTCTCGCGACGCGGACCAAAATAACTCGCTCACCCTCGGACTCGGCTGCTCGCTAATAGCTTCCACGACTTCTCTCTCTCTCTCTCTATTTGTTACAATTGCCAGCTTACAAGTTGCACTTTTATAGCGCGAGGCCCGCTCGTTGTTGTTGCAGGTGAAGATATGGTTTCAGAATCGCCGGGCCAAGGCGAAGCGGCTCCACGAGGCCGAGATCGAGAAGCACAGGCTGTCGGCCCGACCGCTGCTCTACCCGAGCTTCGGCTCTGCGGCCGGCCTCGTGTTCCCTCCGCCGGGCGCGGCGGCCTCGATGCCCCCGTTCATCGCTGCCGCCATGGCCAGGAACTCGCAGGCGGCCGCTGCCATGGCGAGGAACAGCCAAGCGGCAGCCGCGGCCGCGGCCATGTTCATGCAGCCGCCGTCGCATCGGCCCTAGCACGAGCCAGCAGCAGCATCGGCGCAGCGCCAGCAGCATTGCCTGATCTCAGCGAAAGCTCTCGGACTGTAGCGAGCTCGAATCGCTCCACCGAGAGACTGAATTACGACGTACGAAAGCACGTAACTTTTAACGCGTCTCTCATTGTCGGCTTATACATAGTGTACATATACATACGACCTAGGGATATTTTCGACAAGTTTTCCGTGATACGAAAACAAAGTGATTTCGCGCGCGGCTATACATGTACGCGCAAAAGCTTGTTGTCAAGCAACCAAAGCATTTGCGGACGGAATTTCGTATACTACTCGAGTGGGCACTTTCTGTTTGTTTTTTTTTTTCGTTTTTTTGTCATTAGTATCGAGCATTGAACGAGCTGCCATGCCGATTAGACATGTCGTTTGGTTGAGTAGCTGCAGCTGCGCCACGAAATTTTTGCTTTTTTCCACCGATTTAAAATACAAATGTTGATTTCAACGCGGCACGAGCACGCGTTGTGCCTATATACGAAGCGCACATAATGTGGGCCGACTACGCGATCCTGTAAATATTGTATTTAAGCTAACGAGCCTATAGTGTCCGAGTGTGTGTGCATGACTGAGTACTCGTGTAAAATCCATGACAAATCGATCGCGAGTAAAATTTGTATAAATTGTAACATGACATGGCGACGCGTACGAGCACGATGAATAATTTATTTATACTACGTAAATAGAAATTCGACGTCGCGTGCTAAACAGTGATTGAACAAAAGTGATTATTTCAATTACACATTTATATATGTATATGGATAAAAAAAAGGAGCAAAAAACTAAAAAAAAAACAAAAACAAAGAAGCAACACAAGAGTTTTGCCTTTTTTCTTGCCTTTTTTCCCGACTATTTAGTCCGCAGTTGAATTGAATCTTATCTTGGTGATCGGTCTGCGCGCTCGTTGCTCCGCGGACAAGCTGTGCTCTGCTCTGCGCCTGTGCAGCCAACGATTGAAAAGTCAATTTTCATCGATTAGTCCGCGCTGCTATTGGCTATTATAAATGAAGACGTGCAAGTCCGAGTTGGCGCAATTTTACCGCGTTCGACACATAACTGGTCGAGTTGGAGACAAACAAAGAGCTGCGGACGAGGTAAGCCAAGAGGGATCTCAGCCAGAGGCAAGTCGAGAGAAGAGAAAGAGGAGGTCCAGTTGGACTTTGGGCATTCGCGGGACATATATGCCTTTGCCGCCTGCAAGAGGTCGTCGTCGCGCGCACAAAGAGCAAACACAGCTGATGCGCGCAATTATTATTCGCCGAGCGGTCATCGTTTGACGATGCCAGCGAATAGATATTGGCCTCCTCGCGGCTCGGCTACGTCCAATTTAAATTCAACACCTCGCTCATGACGATCGGGCCGCCGTCCTTTGCTGCTACGACGAGAGCGAGTGTCTTTTTGAGCTCTGCTGGATCATTGTGGTGGCGGCGATATTTGCGCTAGATATGTATAAGCAGCTCGTTTTGGTCGGATCAAAGCTCCGCCGCTCGCGATCTCGACTCTTTGATTGCAGCAGCACGTCGCGGCAACAGCAGTAGCAGCAAGGAAATTTCGCGGCTCTCCGACGGCCAAGATCGCTTCGATCGCTCAAAAACTTTCGCAATGATTGGCTGCGGCGGTACAAGTATTTCACGCGGTCCATCGTCATCTCTCGCTTCCTTCATATCTGACAATTAATTAAAAAATAATCTCGCTTGCCTACGCTTGCCTACGTGCTGCATTGTATATAATATTAATAAAGCCGATGCTATATATCGAGTATGGATGCAGTGCAGTCGAGAGGATGCGGAGGTGAGTTGGAAGGAGCACGGCGAAGGCAGTTGGCGGCCAATTATGCCGAGGTACGCGCTCGGAATACGTAATATGTATCGGCGTCGAACGAACGAGCGGACGAACGAACGAACGGATCCTCGTGCGCGCCTGCAATTCCCTTTATAATGTCATATATAGCTGTATAAGTGCTATTGAACGCGCATCCCTTGCAGTCCGCTCCCTTCCACAACACACCTTATTCCATTCTTTCTTTATGCCTTCTTCACTTCTTCGGCTATACGGCTACGGCTCGCTCGCTCGCGCGCTGCTGCACTTTATGTTTGTGTCGCGGCGCTGCAGCAACGCAGGACGACATCCCAGTATCGGACACGGCCATTATTATACCTACACACACACAAGCTTACATATAGTCAGTGGTATTGCGCGCAGACGCAAACTCCTCGTCGCGTCGACAGACTCGGCAATCGGCCGACCAAGCTCCAACCTACATCATAGCTATATATATAGGCATTTGATCGATTAGAGGAATCCTTTTTATTGTAGGAAATATGTATAATTCATGCTTGCCAAGCTGCATCTACGTATAGGTAGAGCAGAACGCGTTATATAGCGCCCGATAGGGAAAAACGTCATCCTCGCACCTCGTCTCTCGCGCTATGCTCGCGCTCTCCTCGCCGTCTTTTGTCGAGCTAGCTACAACAACGGAGCAGCAAACGTATATACTCGTCGACTGACTGTACCGACACACGACCGCGCACACCGATACACACAAATAGTCGCTGCACGTGTAGAACTTATAATACAGCTATAGAGACGAAAAGGTGTGTATAGATCGCGTGCTCGAGCGAGCGAGCTTTTATTTATGCAAATGCGAGGGTGGCCCCGAACGTCTTATCTCTTTCTCTCTCTATATGCATATATACGTTCGCACTCGCGCACACACACACACATACTGTAGGGTGTCATTTCGACGGTACACATAGAGAAAGAGGGAGAGAAAGAGAGGACTGCCTCATTTCTCGGAATCGAATATTCCAAGCAGCACACGAATGTGTAATGCACACATTGCTTATCTCGTATGGCATTTTTTTTCTTCTCTCTCTTTCTCTCTCTTACTCTTTCATTCTCGCGAAGAGAATCTCGTGGCCCTTTTTCTCACCTCGTGCTTCGTCGCTCATCAGCTGTCGGCTACATTACAATTGACGCCTACTCCACTCGCGCCTCTTTGCTCTCGTAACTATAGACTACATAAAGTTCATCGTGTTGTTGTCGGCTGCGTGCTTGCGAGTATTGGCAAATTTCGTCGCTCTTTTCCGCTAAAATAATCGAGTGGGAAATTAGTGTCTTGCCAGCAACGATCAGCCTTACAACCCAAATAACTTGTATACAGAGCCATGGCAGCAGTCAAAGGGCTGCTCGAGAAGTCGCGAGGTGTTTCCAACGCGCAAGATGATTAATGGCCCTGTTAAGCCAAGCCAGTTGTAAGCCACGAGGAAATCAATAAGCAAATTGCCAGGACCGGAGTTGCCACCGCTGCCACCTTAGTACATAAGTATATACGTATACGTATACGAGTCAAGGATCATTCGTCACTGCAACGAGCTATGCCGAGTCAGTGTATAATAAGGACGATTTGGCAGTGGTAATATTCGGTGAGCTGGCGTCGAAAATACGACTGCTGCGACGACTTGATGAAGGCATAAAGCCAAGCTCGAGTCGTTGCCTATATAGCTTATAGTCGGCAAGGACGTATGTACATATAGGTAGTTGCACGCAAGAAATCAGCCTAATTGAATTTGGCTTCTCTCTCGGGAGCGGCGCAAGGGACGATGCCGCTGAGAGAGAAAGAGAGAGAGAGAGAGAAAAGTTAATTCCACGACGTTGGCTTTTCATTTAAAAACAAATTATCGCTAAGGACATAATTTTAGCGGGCAGCAGAGGAGGCTTAAAAATCGCCACCGCGACACGTAAATACGGTAGCCTGTGTGTATATGTTGCTGGGCATAAAGAGGAAGATTGCGCACACACACAGACACGTACAAAGATATACTTATGCAGAGAGTTCAGGGAAGAAAAAGAAGAGAGAGAGAGACGCGCGCGTCCATTCAGTTTATCCAAATTAATTGGTCGTAAATTAAGCGCGTCTTTCTCTCTCTCTGTTGGCCGATCGGCTGCTACAGAGCGAGCGAGAGAAAGGTGAATATAAGCAGCTCGAGGAGGATATACAGTAGCGCGCATCGACACGCCATTATGTGGCCGACGCCGCTTGGGACTAATTTATACAAGCCAACACAGAGAGCAAGAGAGAGAGAGAGAGAAAGAGAGGAAAGATCGGCGAGCGAGCGAAATATATACACACATACGCGTACGCGCGGCTGAGGCACTGCGCGCTGAAGGATCCAACGCAGCTTTGCCGCCGCGTATTTCGCCTAATTGGAATAGCTCAGCCATCATCGCTTCTCTCTCTCTTCCTCTCTCTCTTTCGAGTATATATACTCATTATATGATTTACTTTATGTGTTTATTAAATGTATAAATGTTGAGCCAAGAAGAAAAATCAGCATGAGCTGCACTGTTGCTGCTGCTGCTGCTGCAGGAAATATTCAAAGAATCGATAAAAATTATGAAACGACTCGAGAGCGGAGCTTGAGCGAATAGGCCGAGTAAAAGGTTCGCGTGGTCAATTAAAGTTTTGCTTCAACCGCACACGGCTGCTTGTTCCTCTGTTGCGATTCGCCAACAACAAGGATGAGCGACCAAAGCAACGACAAAAAATCAAACAAAGCAACAAAAACCTACGTATAAGGTTTTAGGCCCGCTGCTGCTACTGCTGCTGTTGCTGCTGCTGCTGCCGGCGTTGCACGATGACAATCTGCCTTATATTATACTAGGTGTGGTCCTCGTTGATGCTGGATTTCCAGGAACGGGGCCCATTAGACTCTGCGACTCGAGACGTATACGGGCCTGCGCTGCCTTATAAATTGTACATCGTTTAATTAGGACTCGAGTTCGAGAGCTGGGCCACTTTTACCGATTTTCGCGAGCAATATCGCGCGCTCGTCAATTAGTCTTCGCGCCGCCACCGCCGACCACGATCGACCTTTTTTCCCTCGACTCGCGGCTATTATGCACACACACACACGAGTAAGCATATAATATCGGCAAGTACCATCGTGCGACTATCGCGTCGAATAGGCCTTTTATTAATTGCCATTCGCGAGCCAGCTATAGCGAGCCATTTTTCAGCCCTTTTTCCCGGTATTGTTTATCGATGCACGTAGTGCACTCGTTGGCCCTCGACCGTGTATAAGACGGCCGAGTAATTTTACCGAGAAGCGCGAAAATCGACCTGTGCGTTCGTACTCGAGTCTTGGGCTAGTTCAAGCATAAGTAAGTAAGTAGCAGAAGGTGTCTCGCGCCACACTTGCACTCGTACACGCGTTTTTTGCTGCTCGACCATCGTTATTGGCTCGAGGAGGCGCGAGCGAGCGAGCTCGACACTTTTTCGCGCATTTAAATATCGGCTGCTGCTGCTGCAGCGCGACCGACTAATTACCCGAGGCTGCGCGGCGGGAATATTTTGCTCGGCCTCTTTTTTCTCCCTTTCTGCGTATCCAATAATTAATGCTCTTTTTCACGCCGAGAGCCTACCTATATGGCTTTGTGTCACAGTGTTTCTGTCGACGTCTCGTACAATAGAATCGCGGCGAACATGCATAGATTTCGATGTAAAAACTGCCTCATGCCGCGAAAGGACAATTAACAAATTCCAAAACCTATATACGTAGTTGTACGTGTGTGTGTGTGTGAGAGAGAGAGTAAAAGAAAGAGCGGCAGAAGCAGTAGCTCGAGTCGACAGACACGGCACAAAGTCCGTATATGTAAAATACGATTTGTGTAAAAAAAGGGCTGCAATAATTCGAAAAGATCCGTGGCGAGGATAAGCGAGCGAAGACCTTTTGGCTGCGTGCGCAGTGCGACGACGATCGGTGCAGAGCATCTTGGCAGCAAATTCCTCGGCCACTTAGCGCACCTACATATATGTATACAGCAGAGTCGCAGTTGGCCGCAGGAATGACGAGTGCACTTTCTCGGATCCTACTCGAGAGCCTGCCGAAAATATACGACCTGCCTACTGAATTTTAATAGCGCTGCAGTGCTGGCCGGGCCGCCGCTTCAGCGACGTATTATACGCGATCGCGGCAAAGGCCCGACTCGTATTCATAGATGTAAATTTGTCATCGTCGCGATCTCTCTCTGCGTTTGGCTGCGTCGAGGGCTGCGTTGCGATCGTCCCGACTATACCCGAGCTGCAAGCGCAGGGAGGGGCCTATTGTTTTTTGCCTCGCGTCGGATCGATCGCCCCTCCGCGGCCAACGGCCAGCTTACTCGGAGAGCCTGCTATACTACACGCGGCCGATCGCCAGGTGCAACGAGGGCCTAATTAGCCGATTGCAGCCCGAGCGACGACGTCTTTAATTGAGAGCCGCGCCAGTGTTAATTCTACACTTACTTTTGTGCAGATAGAGCAAGTGCAAGAATTGCCTGAGCATAAGTTGTCGCGTCCCCGTAATGAACTATGCGCATCGCACCTATATAACTACTGCAGCTGCTCCTGTACATGCTACGACGATCTCGTATCGACAGGCCCTCGTAGTAATCGACGTTATATCGCAGCTCGTTTGAGCGTAATTTTCGCATTTAGTATTGTTGCATGCGCGATATATAGTAACGAGGACAGTCGCTGAAATTTCGCTGCGCCGCCACCGTAGAGTCGTATATACGTGCAGCCGCGACCGAATGCAAAAAGTAGGGGATAAAACCGGTTCAGAGGGGGGAAAGTGTCCGTGTGCGCAGCGCAATTTACTTAAACAACGCCGGAGAATTCAGCAGCAGCAGCACAGCTCTCGGACTGAGAAGCTGCTGCACACACGCGCGACCACGTATAATACGGTAGCCAAACTTATACTAATTTCGACTTCATCACGCGAGATAAGCCGAGGCCGTTGGCTCGTCGTCGTCGTCCGCATTATGCGTCCGCAGTGGTCGTCTTGCTCGAGTCGCTCCTCCTCGACGCTGCAGTGCTCTCGAGAGAGGCAAGAAACAAACTCGTCCTCGCCGCGTGTGCGTGTCTGCGATCGCGACTTTTTGCCGCGAGATAACGTGTGGCAACTGTGTTACAGCGAGAGACCGATTAAGCCTGGCCTCGGCCCAGCGTAATATAGCCTCTCTCTGATGAGCCTCCGTGAGACCATTATTTCATTGACGTATTGATGATAGTTCGGATGCGCATCGACTTTTTATCAGCTGCTCGATATAACGATATCGCTCAATTACTTGCGCGCACGATCCTCCTTACTTTTCTTAATAACCACTCATCTGACTATATGTACAAAAAAAAACGTCATAATCCATTGCAACGAAACGACAAAGCGACTAATTTATAATACCAAGATGCGTGCCATTTGAATGATCTGCTTGATGGCAATAAAGAAATTAACAATTTGCCCATTACCGTGAGCGCGTCACTGAACCTCGAGCTTTTGTATTTTGCTGTGGCAACTGCTACAACTGACTATTGATTGTTAGTCACAATAAATAAATTTGATGGTGAGAAGAGCTGAATGAAAAATAAAAACATCTTTTTAGTTCAAACATATTCAAGCCATGATATTTGATCAATCGTTCATATCCCTAAAAGATAGAATTGCTGTTTTTTCTCGAATTTGTATTTTGCGAAAACAGGTTTTTTTCTAATATATTTTACAATTTAAAGAAAAGAGTTAAATGCAGAAAAACTACACCCGAAATGTCTCCTGGGGGGCTCGACTGGCACCTGATAAAGTAAGGATATTGGTCGCGATAAAAAATTTTAAAAACTTGTACTTAAAAATTCATACGATTTTCGATATATATTTACAAATGTCAAGAAAAAAATCAACGTTTGTCATTATTTCATTGATAAAATGCAAGCTAATTTCTTAAGAACTATTCTAAACATATAACTGTGATAAGTTCGAGCTCGATCCTTATTGATAATAAACTATTCATAAAAACTTGAAACCTCTCTACCATCATTCATTGCAAGCCACGTGTCGTTTCTCTTGAAAATTGGGATATTCAGAACTTATTATTTTTTAGTTAAAAATGTTCAATAAATTTTATGAGCTGATTTTCAGAGTCAACTCTAATTCGATGGAGAACCAAATTTATTTTGACGAGTATTATCTATGTGACCGTAATGGACTGTTTTTTGGTGTTTGGTCAAACGGCCTCGTTCACCAAATTTCTTTTCACACTTGTCACATGCATGGTCTTTCCGACTTTCGTGAATTCTTTTTTGGTGCTGTTTCAAATATCTCAGATCACCAAATGTCTGTTCGCAATTATCGCATGCGTAATCTTTGCGACCTTCGTGTACTAACTTTTGGTGGAGGAGCATACTCGATTTTTGTCCAAATTTTTTCTCGCACTTGTCACACGCGTAATCTTTGCGACCTTCGTGTACTGTCTTTTGATGTCTTCTTAAATTGTGTTGACTCCCAAATTTCTGCTCGCATTTGTTGCAAACGAAATCTTTGCGACCTTCATGAACTGTCTTTTGATGAAAGTGCCTATGATGTTCATATACAAATTTTTTCTCGCACTTGTCACAAGCGTAATCTTTGTGACCTTCGTGTACTACCTTTTGGTGGATGACCATGTCCGATTTTTGTCCAAAATTTTTCTCGCACTTGTCACACGCGTAATCTTTGCGACCTTCGTGTACTGTCTTTTGATGTCTTCTTAAATTGTGTTGAAACCCAAATTTCTGCTCGCATTTGTCGCATGCAAAATCTTTGCGACCTTCGTGGACTGCCTCTTGGTGATTGATCAAATGCCCTTTTTGTTTAAAATTCTGCTCGCACCTGTCACAAGCGTAATCTTTGCGACCTTCGTGTACCATCTTTTGGTGGATGAGCAAATAACTTTTTTGTCTGAATTTTTTTTCACACTTGTCACACGGGTGGTATACCTTGCGACCTTCGTGGACTGACCTTTGATGGAGGAGCATATTTTGTTTATGACCAAATTTCTTCTCGCACTTGTCGCATGCGTAATCCTTGCGATTTTCATGTGCTAACTTTTGGTGAATAAACAAATTACTTTTTATTTTATATTTTTTATCACATTTGTTACATGCGTAATTTTTGCGACTTTCATGTACTGTATTTTGGTGGGTGAGTAAATTACTTTTGAGTCCAAATTTCTTCTTACATTTGTCACACGCGTAATTTTTGCGACCTTCGTGTACTGTCTTTTGATGTCTTCTCAAATTGCCCTGATCCCCAAATCTTTTCTCGCACCTATCACATGCGTAATCCTTGCGGCCCTCGTGGACTGTCTTATGGTGCTTCAACAGATCTGATTTTTGTCCAAATTTCTTCTCACATTGGATGCATAAGTAATTTTTTAAGTTTTTGATGGCAAAATCTTCGTGACCATAGTGTACTGTCTTTATGTGCAAGAGCAAACTCTGTTTATTTCCAAATCTCTTGGCGCACTTCTCACATAAGTAGTCTTTGAAAACTTTGTGAAATATTTTGTTGTGCTTGAGTAAAGTTAATTTATTTTCAAATTTTCTCTCGCACTTGTTGCATGTGAAATCTTCGTGATCTTTATGTACTAACTTTTGGTGCCTAAGCAAAGTCGATTTTTTCACAAATTTTTTCTCGCACCTATCGCATGCAAAATCTTTGCGGTCTTTGTGTACTAATATTTGGTGTCTACTCAGATGACTTCGGAACTCAAATTTTTGTTCGCACTTGTCACATGCGAAATCTTTTTGTTTATAGTGAATTATGATTTGGTGTTCTATCATAGTTGATTCTAATATAAATGCCTCCTGACAAATATTACAAATGTATTGTTTGTCGTTGAAAACAACAATATCCTGTTCAAATAAATTGTTTTCCAAAACAACGTCTTCGGGTTTCTTTTTACTTTCATCCATTCTGGTGTCTAAATTTAATGATGGATCCTTTTATTTAGTGCCACGGAAATCGAATAAGTAAAATTTATCTTTTGGTATTACGGCTTGTTTGGTCGGAAAAGACAACTTTCAAACTAATCTGTTATTGTATTACAATCAAGATCATATTATGATTATATAGTTTACAATTACGTACCGATTTATCTGTTTATACATTGTTATTAAAATTTTTGAACCAGCTCAAAAGTAGAAAATAGAAAATCTGTCTGAGGAGTCGAAGGATGACACTTGCCTTTGACCTAAAACTTACCATTTTGAAAATAGTAAAGTTCTAGAGAATTTTTTACATGGAATTGAATCAATTTCACAGAAATCGCTGACATGAACAACGTTGATCGTAGCATGAAGAGCTTGTAGGAACCAAGTAGCTAAAAATTGGTAGTCAGAAGCAGAACACCTATTTCCAACATAAATAATTCTTAAGATTATGCAAAAATGATAAATAGGTTGAAAATCAATTTTTTCTATTCAAATTTATGATGAAAACACATCAAAAAAGAAAATCTCAAGCAATGTAACAAAAGATACTTTAAGAAAAAAGTTTTTCATGGGATTTATTGAATACTCGTTCTATACATAATTCAATGGAATTACCATAAATTTTCATTTTTTTCAATTCAAATAAATTTAGTATAACAAAATCAGAGAGACTTTCATGCATGTTTTGGCTACTACTCTGAAAGAAAACGAGTAAAAAACCAATTTTATTTTATTAAAATAAAAGAAAAAATTGTAACTTGAACAAAAAAGACAGTAGATAAATAGTAGGAATAAATTTTTTCTACTTTTTGGGGTTTGGCTATTCAAGGGAAAATTCACATACGAATATTTTTTTCGCAAACTAAACGCCAAATTAACTTAAAATTCATGAACCGATTTTTCCTGTAATTGGAAAAATAATTCATACAAATTAGCCCGCATCAGCAAGACCTACAGTTCACAGGACGCATTTGAAATTCGCGTCCGATAGGAGCGCGTTAAGCCGAGCACGCTACATTGCATCGGTCCCCATTCGATCGAGCATCAACGCAGCTGCATCGTGGACTTGACTGATGCGCTCGCTAGCTTATATTATACTCCCTATACGTATTTTGTACAGTTTATAACTATATGCGCACTTCATAACGATTAGTCTTTAGCGAGAAATAAACGTCTGAAAAGTATACACGTAATGATGATAATGAAAACGATGTTGTAAAAGAGCTGCCTCGCTCCTGCTCCTGTTCGCGCGTAATAAAATAATCTAATGTCCCATAAGTCGCGATAAGAGCGTAGCTTTTGCCAAGCCGATATCAGCTCGTCTCTCTCTCTCTTTTTGCACTTACCCCCCTTCTTTTATAATTTCCTCTCACATTTTACGATCTTGTAAAATTATACCATCTTTCCTGCAGCAGCCGAGTTGGATACGTAGAGAGCTGTATTTATCTATAAATATCGTCCCTTTTAAAGCCAAGCAAACTGCACGCGCAGATTGCCAGTATTCGACGCTTTCGACTCGTAGCCGCAATCTCTCCGCTCGTCCTACAGCTCGAGCACATTGACGACGATGCCTCGAGCGACAAAATAAGCGCGACTAATTCCTCGGCTGACAAAAATACCGAATAGATAAGGATTTTATAGCGCAGCCACACCAGCTCGTTAAAGTCGAGCGCAGCCTGGCATAATTTGTACTTTTCTCGCTGGCGCACTTTTCAAGATCCCCCAGAAAGTCAAGGCTGCCATGATCCTCGAGTAGACTCGAGCTAGAGTCGAAATATTACGCGCTAGCTCGCGTATATGGCGCATTAACACGACTTTTCAATTAGATAATCATCGCGTATATACCATGGCCAGAGCCGTCCAGAGGTTGGCAGCTACGAAAGCGAAGCTTGCGAGCAATTTATAGGTGTGCTGCGTGTGGCTCATAGTACAGTTGGAGTCAGCGTGACATTATTGCAGCAACACAACCGGAGTAGGCGCTTTTGACGGTCTCGAGTCTCAGAGTTCGAAGGGTAGCTGCGAGTTTGCGCACGAGCCTGGACGAGCGCCCCGGTGGGGGCCGAAAATATCGCGCGATCTCGCCTGTATACAACAATGGCCCTCGCAGGGCTGCGGAGTCGAGGGCTGGCGCTGCAGGAAATTACATAACTGTGGAAAATACGCATCGGCCAGTAAGTGAGCAGGTTCTCGGGCACGATCGGGGCGTTTTACGAAAATTTCACGTCGCGAGAAACGATTTCAATTAACGCGAACGTCGAGCATTGGCATCGCGCGTCCCATTGTGTCCCGATCGCTGCAGCGGCCAACAACTTTGCGGCTTTAATTTGCACCAGAGCGCAATTCGCAAAAATTAATTACAACTAGCTGGCTCGATTGGACGAGCGATCCGCGCACAAACTGAAAAGTCAATGCGGCGTCGCGTGTATAGGACTTATTGTACGGCGCATCGCATCTCATTACAATGATCTCGAGCGAGAGAGAGAGAGGAAGTCACCGCGCGTACAGGGAGGATACACCCCGTACAAAAGCCAAGCTTGTGTACATAGCGATGCTCGAGCGCCGAGAGATCGAGAGGGAGAGGCGCTGCCACGAGTCCTTATTGAGAAAAGGGTAGATAAGCTGGGCCGCTCTCTCGCTCTGTCTGTGCGTGTGTCGCGCTGCGGCGGAAATTAAATATGCCAAGCCAACCTCTGCAAGTGTGAGCTCTATTATAGGTACGTGTGCGTGTATACATACGGGGGATAACTGCCAAGGCTGACTTATCTCCTGCCTCGAGCTTTTGCTGCTTCTTTTGTTCGCGGCCTATTCGGCGTTCGGATGATTTTGTAAAGTAGCTGCGCGTCATCGTCTCATGCTCGGAATGGCAATCGCGTTTATTCGGCGATAATTAATCGATGATCGCTACAAACGAGCTTGATCGCCCGAATTCAAAGTGTCAAAGTCGACGCGATCTCGACGCGAGAGGAGAACGTGCGTGGGAAAGTCTCGACTCGGGCTATTTAGCGAGTAAGTTTTTGCAAACAAAAGCCGGCACTCATTGGTCGCCGCTGTTTTTCTTCTTTTCAGCGGTGTAAAAGTGCCGAGTACGTGTGAGAATGGGCTAGCTCAGGAAAAGTCGACATTCGTCGCGGCAGAAATGAGCGTCAATTATATTATGAAGAGAAGAAGAGCAAACGTCATAGTGGCTTTGGTTCTCGATGTTTCCGGCGATTGTCGATCGGCCATCGATTAGATCGACACAGCTCGAGCTACGAAATACATTAACGATCGCTGCCTACATCGTCGTACAACAGCGTCGTCAACAACGACGACGACGACGACGACGACGACGACTATCACGTTAAGTAAATATATAAATGCGTAACTATATAAATGGCAATTATCATAATTGGAATACAATCAATTGAGCGCAGCGAAGGTCAATGCTTGGATCGCGCTTATGCGCAATTGCATTAACATATAATCGACTGGTCGACATCACACGTCGATCGTACAACACGATCCGCATGCGGCTATTATACATAGGAAAAGGGCTCGATGTTATACGCGATCGTCGTCGCTTTGGACTCTCGACGCAGCTCCGCAATATATAATACGAGCTCGGCTGCATCGCGATCGTTGGCCGATACGCACATTATCGTGTAAGTCGAGCTCTCGGGATGCGAAAAGTATTGTGTTACGAAGTATACAACAGCGCGGGGATGTATCGCGATCGATACTATTTTTCGGCGTGCAGATACCGGCGCGCTTATCGTCGCCGCGGCCCGAGGAGGCTAACGCGCGCAGTTAGCTTTTTCATGCGGGGTCAACAAAATAATTAAACCTCGTACACTCGGCTGCGTGTAGCCGGAGCCTAATCCAGCTCTAATAATAAAGTGGGGTGGGTGCACTGCATACGCAGGCAGCCGAGCTAAGTAAAAATGAGCCACGTGCGGGGCTCTCTGTACGTTATATCGCGCCTGTGTATAAAAGGTACGTATAGTAGGTATACACATGCGCCTACGCCGGGCATGATGGATCGTTTGATAAAATCTTTAGCTATTCCATCCCCCTCCGAGTCTCTCGGCTCTGGAGGCGAGATTTACTATTTGCTATATATGTATATAGACTGTGTATCGTGTATAGGCACACAAATCTGGACTCGTGAAATTTCGCTGATCTTTCAATCGGACGCGCGGAGAGATGAAAACGACGCGTTGACTCGATAACGAGGAAATATACAAGCGGGCAAAGCTGCCGAAATTAAGATTAATTTTCGGATAGCGAATACATATGTATGTAGAAGTTATTTTAATAGCTCGGGCTTCGCTGTTGTCGCACGCACGAGCGCGGCCAAATTAATTCGCCAGTCATTATATAGTAAAATTTGGACTTTGTCAGAGCGCGCGGTGCGCTTCAGGCGCATGCATAATTAAGCGAAAGAGACCTTCCGCTGGAATGGCCGAAAAATGATAATTTCGCGACGAGCGATCGACGGCATTATACACATAGGACACACACACACACACTCGTTATCCAATCGCTCGGCTCGATGTTACAATAAATGCACACGGACAACGACGCAGCGTCATTATATAGCACATACATATCGCGTAATCGTTTGCGATTAGTCGCCATCGACAATGGGGAATAATAATCGAGCGGAGGAATCGCGATTTTCGGCCGCTTCGGTAACAAACAAAACAATGAGCCGTGGGACTCGGCAGCGACTCTTTTTTTTTATACTCGCTTTTTTGTCGCTACTGCTGCTGCTCCGGCCCACATGCGTCAGGAAAAAACGACAGAAAAATAAGAAACGCACGCACGCGCTCAGCTCGTGTGTATTAAACATTGTTATTTGATTGTAATGACATGCAAACTGCGCATAATAGCAATAGCCGCGCAGCGACAATCGATACACTCGTTGACCTTTGCTGAACCGCCGCTGCATATTGGGCCAACCGATCAGGCGCGAACAATCAAACACTCGTATACTATAAAAAGCAGCTCGGATTCGAGAAATTATTATTTCTGCTTTAATTTTAAGGCTTCCTTCTCGCTGCGATAACTCCTGCTCGTGTGCAATTAGTCGTCGTGCCGACTAGCTTGCGACGCTCGCTGAAAAGTCGCCTCTTGGAGTGCTGCGGACTTGGGCAAACAATGCGCGCAGGTGGCCGAAAGCGTGAAAATACCTCTCAATGGTCGGCACGAGTCTCTGTGAAATTTAAGCAGCGAGCCTAATGCCATAATGAAAGGCCAATAAGTGCTTTTCTCGCTAAATCGATCGACGAAAAATTAATAAAGTCGAAAAGAAGCTGGAGCTCGCCTCGCTTTCGGACCAGCGCAAAAGAAAAAAGAACGAGGCAAAAGCCAAGAGAGCAAGTAAGCGAAGAAGTAGAGAATGATGGAAGAAAGTTGAGAATAAAGAAAGAGAGTCGAGTGCTGCTGCTGCTGCTGCAGTGAGAGAGAAGACTTGATTTATCGACCAATTAGTCGCGGCCCGCCGCAGTACCCAATGATGCTGCACACTGTATTTCAGATCCGCTGCTCGTCTTTGACTATTTTTCCCCAACTCGAGGCTCCGTATGACGAAATAAAATAAAAGTAAGAAGCTTCCGTGGAGGCAAAAACGCCGACGCCGCTCCACTGTGCACAGGCCAATGTATATGCGCGCTCGCTACCGCAAACGGAAGAGACATTTTCAAGTGCAGTCGATACACTTTGACATCGGATGAAAATGTCTGTACTCGCCTCCGCGCACAGATACACGAGTGCTGCGCTCTCATACATATATACTGCTCTCGGCTCGGCTATGCCGGAAAGTCGAAAAAAAAAAACGTCGGGGGAAAAACTCGAGAGCTGGATGCCTTTCTCTCGTATAGCTGCGCAGCAGCACTAGCAGAGGGAGAGACGTTAATTGGACTCGACTAGATTGCTTATTAGCGGCTAATCGAAATACTCTATACTCGGCGACGTCTTAATTTTCTCTCTCTCTCTCTTAAAGTTTCTCTTATCGCAAATTTTATGTCACGTCGTTAAACGCGTTCGCGTTTACGCCGAGTTTTTTTTTCGTTCGCGCTCTGTGCACTCGCTCCAAGACGGCTAGTTCGCGCTTCGTCGGTAATTATTTTATTGTTCGACCAATGTGTCACGATTTTCAAATGACCTCGATTCCGAGTGTAAAAATCATTTGGAAGCTTTTAACGAATTAACTCGATGAATTCTCTGGACAAAATGAAATCAAGCGACATCTACCAGTGGTGGCAACTCGTTTCATTGTATGTGCAGCATTATGAGCTTGGCTCGAGAATTTTTAGCTATGACATAGCATTCGTCGGTCAGACAATTTCGGTACAGTCGGTAATTCGAAAAACTTATAGCATCAGCCAACACAAAATTATGATCATAACTACTGCTGATCATGCACACGATTAATTAATAAAATACGTAAGCAGTATCTTGATTTTTAATTAAAAATATATCATTGCTAGACACTTACACAGTTCAAACATTTTCTCTTCATCCATTTCTGGTCAATTAATGTGTCTGATAAAAAATTTGTTCATGAAATGAAATTTCGTGCAACGGTCCCACATATGTTAGTAGAAAGTTTATTAGATTTTTACAAATAATGTAGAAAAAAAATGTACACAGTTGCTTCTCACTCATCATATACTATGCTATATTATAAATTGAATCATCATCAAATACAAAGTTGTATTATAGTCACATTCGAGTATATCTGCTCAATTTTTTAGTTATCGGATCAAAAATAAAATTGAAGTAACACCGTAAATATAAAATATTGAATTTCAATCATCATGAAAACACGACGCAAATCAATCATATAATATAATGCTTTTATCTTTATGCATGATTCATTGACTGACTATTACATCACAATAATCAATTCTTACTTTTAGATATTACACAAAAAATGTATCAAAAAATTACCTAACTAATTTGTCTAATAACAAGTAACAGTCCGTTTTCAATTCTAAAGGCAAAAATTTTTATTTGTGACTGATAGTATTTTTCTCAGATTAAAACTTAAAATTCATGGCAAAATCTGCTTTACCAATAGGTAAAAATTATAAAAAAATGTATGATTGATGCATATAGTTTTCTTCATTATTGATAATCAACAATAAATCAGCAAGCAATACAATAAGAAATAGTTACAATATTATTTATTTTTCAGACAGCTTTGTATACCCAAGAAAAATACTTGGAAGTTCATTTGTCACTCGTTCATTTAAAATAATGATCCAGCATCAATCCGTGACAAGACATGATTTTCACAATTAATTTTACTATAAATGCTAGACATGGAGTTCATAAATTTACTTATGTACTAATGGTCTAGAACTTTTTAATTCTTTTTTTGTTTTTTGTTTACTTGATTTTTAGCTGGTTGTTTGGTTTTCCTCTTCTTGGGTTCTTCGATCTCCTCCTCATCTTCATCCTCCTCCTTTCAAGGAAAACAAATTTGGTTTATTTAATGTTAAAAAATTAATAGTAAAATTTTCAGTCAACTATTTGAAAATATAATTATTAGTTTGAAAGTCTCAATGAGTTTGAAAATGATTTATGTGCCCAAATGTAAGAGAAAAGAAAACCATCATCAATCCATTTACACGACAGTTTATTAAATAAAACTACGTAACTTTTTTAAGTACGTATACACAAAATAGACAAGCAAAAACATGGATGTAATAAATAATGACATATGAATACTGATTTTTATAAAATTAGATAAATCGTTGATACGAAAGATAAAAATTCTAAATTATATCAATAAAACACTATCACTTTTCTACACCATCTTCTATCTTAGAGCGTTTGGTGCCATTTTTTTTAATTTCTGAATTGACTTTTCTTTTCTTATTATTCTGTTCCTGAAAGTTTTATGAACATTGATTTCTAAGAAAAACTATTTCTACCATAAACTAATTTAGGAACTTTTCTATTTTTGACAAACAATGAAAAAATGTAAAAAAAAAATTTATTATAAAGTTTATAGAGCCAGGGCAAAACGAAAAACTGTAACTCTAAATTATTTCACCCTAATAATAAAATTTTATTTTTATAGTAATATGTAAACATGAAATGAATTGGAATCTAAATACTAAGAATGCTTGTTTTGCCTCTTCTATAATTTTTTTACAACATTGACAAACAATACAAGTATAAATAGTATAAATATTATACCTTATCGTCCTTTTCATCATCTTCATCGTCGTAGTCGTTAACTTCAACTTCTTCTTCGTCAACATCTTCATATTCATCAAGGTTGTTAGCTGTTAGTTTAGATAATATCAAAAATTTATAAAAAAAATATTTTTTTATAACTAACTTAAAACTTAAAAACTCTACATACCTAATAAATTGTGGCCAACAATGTGCACTGGACCACTACCAGAGATAAGTTCAAAGGTAACTGGCGAGTCTGGAATACTCAAGTCTAAAAGTATTTGTGGGCATTTACCCATTTCCAAAATGGCAATGGGAGTCTTAAATTTGCCTTTTAGACCCATGGCTTCAATTTGAACAATGTTCTGTTCTCCAACTTTAGCATCTTTTCCCAAGATAACCTATTAGAAAAGTACATGTTTTATAGGTACATGAAATAACTTACATGAATATGATTTAAGTTTTACATTGATTGGATAATGAAAAAAATATATTGAGAAACTGCATTATATGATCCATAGAAAAGCTACTCACCATCTTTACGATAAGTTTTTGGTCAACTCCAAAGTTCTGGTCTTCACCATCTTCTTCATTTTGTTCGGGTTGAGGATCCCAATGTTCTTTGGTCTTGTCCTGGTTCAATTCAATAGCTGTAAGATAAAATTATTAATTGATGAATCAACTGATTTATAGGTGTCATTTTTATACGACATAATTTTCCACGTGGCGAGTGGAACGTAAATTTAGAAATCGAAAATTTAATCATGATTGAAAAGCATGTTCGAAATACCATGCTGAGAAATACTATTGATAAAGCACAATGGCTGTACAGCGTGCAAAGTGAAAAGAGCGGTATGCCTGCCGGCGTCTTCGGAATTGTTTAAAAACGTTGAAAGTAAGGTTAATGATTATAAAATGTTCACGCTATGCAATAGTCAAGTAGAATTGGTAATAAACTTACAGAAAAGGTATTCTTCAGCCATGGTGATTAATATGATTTTAATGGATGAAATAAAATGGTAATCGATTAGCTTCGCTCGAGATGCAGAATGGTTGTGAGGTAAAAGCGTGGCTTGAGTTCTTGGGGGATTATTCTTGGGCCTAGCGCACTCTATACGGCTGCGTAAGGTAACACGAGGGCTTTAGCGACATCTACTTTACAGTCGGCGCTTCGACCAATCGTAATTCGTAATTCGTATTTCGTACTATAACTACGGTCTCGATGTGCGCCTGTGTACAACAGAGAACGTCAAAAGTTGCGCGCGCACAAGAAATGCACGTGCTACGTCCGGCTATATGAATTTACGATTTTTATTGAGACGATGATTAAATTTCTTTAGTTATCTCTGGTCCACATGCAGTGGCACAGCATTCCACAACTGCACATCCTCTGGCTGAAATTCCTGCGTCTGCGTCTCATTATTGGTGAGTAAATGATTTTTTTTTCTATAATTTATCAAAAAAATAGCGCTGGTGTGACATGAACGAAGAAGAGAATTTTTAAATATCAGCAATCAATGCATATGAAATCATAGAAAATTACTCTCAATATAGCCTCTGTCAGGTTTTCTATTTTTTTTTGTCTTTTTAATTTGGGAACTGAGTTATTTTCCCTTTATTTAGAAATGTGATTGAAAAATGTATGAAGTTAAGCATGCATGAAACGCGTTAATTCGATATTTAATACTCATAATAAGGCTAATTCGAGTAATTTCTCGATATATCGATATAAACGTCATCTGCTATATACAAGTCAGCAACGAATGTCGTAGGCATGTCTAAATCAAGCTGCGAACATATCGCAAAAGTTAATGTGTACTAATGCATATGCGCACGAGACAGAGACACATGAGAAACGTCGAATCAGCGCATGCCGATAGAGTCCAAAAATATTTCGCGATCTCAATAGTGTACTGTTGTGTTGTCTTTCGACTGTCGTGGACAATTGTATTGTCAGAATCTTTGTTGATCAAACTAAGAAAAATCAGAACTCATTCATTCAATGTCTCTTTGATGCACCGTCGACCTCTTTTTTCGGAGTAAGTATAAGTTCTTTGTCTTTCGAATATGAGATACGACAAATTATATTTCAACCATTGCCTTGTCTTGTTCATCAAGCAGATGAAAAACAATGCATGAAATAGTCGTTCTACATCCGTTTTCTCGCGAAACTTTTCATAATTTTCTTCACGTCAAATGTACCATGCACGTGGCTATTAGCCAATGTGAAAGATGAAATTAAATGATTCATCTTTGACCATCTAAGAGTATGTATGAAAACTTGAGAGCAACAAGTTACATATCTATACCGTATATGGCCGACTTTTCGGCTCTTGAAGAAAATCCACTTGGTACGTTGGATTTGATTCTCATAACTAGTTCAAAAATTAAAACATACATGCGTGAAATCGTGAATGGTAATGCAACTTTCTTTACTACAAATTATCCATTTATTTATAACATGAAAGTGCATGTTCAACAATCAAATTTTGTATTGTTCAAAAAAAGGTATTTTGATTTTTAATCTCTTCAATAGAATTTCAAATTAATTTTGCATTTTATTTGGTACAATACTTTTTTGTATATTAAAAAATTAACTATTTCAGAAAAAGAATTTTTTATAACTCGGTTGTGAATTGTCATAACATTTAATTTAAATTTCTTGTAATATACTGATTCACTCAAGAAGCTTGTTATTTTTCCAGACAACTCTGCAATTAAATTGTTATTGACTAATTTACACAATGGACGAAGAAGAATGTTGGGATCCTGTTGAAAAAACAGATGAAGTACCACAATCAGCACCAACTCAAGTTGGTTCACTTTCATTAAAACGGTCTGAATGTTACAAATACAGTTATGAAGCTAAAAATAGCCCTGCGAATATTGAAGATTGGGCAGAACCACCTACCTTTGGAACCACCAGAAATAATCTTTTTAGTGGTTTTAATTCAAGAAATTCATTCAACCAAGAAGGTGGTAAACCAATCAGAACAAGGGATGAAGATCGGTCTGACAGAAGGTATAATCTTCATTTTAACTGAAATTAATTTTCCTTCCTTAAAATATGACTTAAATTGACAAATATTTTACAGGTTTAATCCAATGAAGTCAAATGGCTTTAAATCATCTAATTCAAATAAATTTTCTGACTGGCCACCTGTTCCTCAAGACTGGGATGCACCTAAAGATACTAATCCAATCACAGAATCTTGGGATGATCCTCCTGTAAATAACTCTAAATCCAATGCTTTAAATACTGAAGAAAGCTGGGACGATGATGCAAGTGCCCCTGCTACTTCAGCGCCAATAATACCAATGTTTGTACCTGGTAGCTCTCTTGACAATTCTGTAAATAGTCAAAAAGGATCAATGCAGTCACCTACTCCAAAGCAGCCTGCAACACCCTCGTTCAATTCTAATCAAACATCTAATAATGAAGAAAATTGGGATGACGAACCAAGTTCCTTCGAAAAACCGGCAGAAATACCTACATTTACCCCAACACCAATCAAAACGAATTTTCAAAATAATAGTAATGATGATAATTGGGATGATGAACCAAGCTCTTTTGATAAACCTGCAGAAATACCAACATTTACCCCTGCACCAATTAAGACAAATTTTCAAAATAATGGTCATGATAATTGGAATGAATCCAACAATAGTTTGAATAAATCAGTCCCTACATTGAATAATTCATCAAAAAATTCAATGGAAGAAAGTTGGGATGATGAAGAACCTTCTCTTAATCAATCGGCTACTTCTGCTGATCTTCCTTTCTTCCAACCTAATGCATCAAGTAATGATTCAGCTAATGCAAAAGACCAAGATGATCTTTTCCCATCTTCAGTAGGCTTTGGAAGTACTAATGGTGAAGATAGTTTTAGCAGTGGAAGATCATTCAATTCTAACAGACAAGGCAATCGAAGTTTTGATTCTGATAGAGGTGGTCGCAGTTACAATTCGGGAAGACATAATCGAGACTTCAAAGATCCTTTTGTTAGAGATTCTCGTGATAATAGGTACGCTAAGTAATAATATTTAATAAATTTTGAATTGTATAAAGCTGATAGTTGTTATTTTAGATTTAAGGCTTATGATAAACAAGATAGAGGTGATTGGCGTGGTGGTAGAGGTGGCAGAGGTGGAAGAGGTGGAAGAGGTGGTCGAGGTGGTAGAGGTGGTTATGGAAGAGACAGAGATAGTTATGGCTCATCTTATAATCCACGAGGCAATGATAGTTGGGGTGGTAAATCATTTGAACAAAGCTCAACTTTTCCTCCCCTTGCCTCTACTTCATTTAATTCTGAAGAAAATTGGGATAATGATTTGAATGAAACCACAAAAACATCTGATTCAAGTGGTGTTTCATCTGGTCCAACTGGATTATCTTTTGTAAGTTTCAAGATTATAGAAATATTTTAAAAAAATCATTAACCAACCTTATAATTATATGAATTTTAGACTCTACCACCAGTACATACTCCAGTACAAGAAAATACTGAATCGTGGGATTAAACTATGATTAGATACTCTGTAAGCGGACATTGAAATTTTGTATGCAAAAATTGATCTTATTACTAGTGACGTTAGTATTTTAAAGATACAAAAATCCTAAGGTTGTCAATTGATATTTCATTTGAAAACAGAGAAAGCGAATGATCTTGAATGCCTGTAACAAAGAAATTTGAGTATCACTTCTTCAAGAGCTTATTCATAATCTTTTCTTGCACCAGATGGTTGAGATTTCTATTTTTATGATATTTAAAAATTGTTACTAAATATCTGACATAAAAATTAGTATGTTAGATATAGAAAAAAATTTAAGAAAAAATGACAAATTATTTAGAATGATTAAGTGCAGATAATCTATGATCTTATCATTTTGAGAATGATATTGAAATAATGTTGAACCTCAAAATGCTAATTTTTTGAGTAGAATCAAGACAACAACAACAGTAAAAAAGTATTTTCTATAAATATTTAATAAAACCATAGTCATATTTACATTTTGTATCGTAACAATATTTTCTATCAACATATAATATTCAATGTACCATACAGAAATGATGTACTAGTTGTATATGTGTCAAATTATAAATATACATATTTTTTCATGATTATGAATTCATTGGTAAATCCATTTAACAAAGAATGTAAGAAAAGAATTAACAAAATAAAATTGTTAAACTACTTAAATTTGTGAATAATTACTATTTTAAATACATTTGTGGTAGAAATTGTCTCACTCTTGCAACACAGTTTATGTACATGTAGAGATTCACATCATCTATCTACAAAATTTCATTCTAATCATTATTTTACACAATTTATTTTGTGCAAAGTTCAATAATTCAATATTTGATACACACAAAATTTATCAATCCAAAATGATTTGCTTCTACTCTAAAATATTTTGTTACACACACTTAGCTTGGAAAAAGAACTCGAGTATTAATTTTAATTTTTTTAAAGTGCTCCAAAATGATTAAATAATCATAAGCATTAAATTACGATCAAAATTAATGTGCTGTAAACATTTTTTAAATAGAGTTTTGAACAAAGATTTAATTTAGAGAAATAGAATTTTAAATTCAAATAAAGCAATGCTGTCAGATATTTGATTCGTATTTGTAATTGAACATTTTTTGATTGCACGTTTTAAAGATCAATTCGTGGTCTATATTGTAATCTTAGTGGTGGGTCATGGAACCTCCATCTTGTAACATAGACAAACTTTAAAGTATGATCTTTTCCTAGTAATTCATTATTACAGAGAATATCAATCTGTAATTTAAAAAGTATAATTTAATTACCTTAGAACGAAATATGTATGAAGTAAATTTAAATAATACATACATCACGATACTTTTCAATGCCACTTAGAACTTTTTTGGCTATGAATTTTTTGAGGTGCGTTATTGTTGCTTGGGCAGAACATCTAATAAATCCTCTCTTCAAAGTTTGCAAACTAGCATTTATACATTCCAAACAAACATTCACCTGAAAAGTATGAGAAAGAAAAAATGAAAACATTCGTTTTTCAAAATGTAAAAAGATTAATCAATTAGAATATGAACCTGTTCATCTGTCCTGTGGTAATCAGATGCTGCATGTGCATCTTCATTAGCTTTCTGGTCTTCGCTTTCTCCAAGATTTGTAAGGGTATCTTTAGGGTAAGGCAAGCCCCTAGACCTATAAAACTCTCTTTCTCTCTTGGTTTCATCTAGGGAAATCATTTAGATATTATAGGTATTAGTTTGTAATACTTATTAGTATTTAATCATACTTACTTTCTTGCAGATCAGGAACTAACTTATAAACAATATCTTGCATCGTCCTATCAAAACTTATATATTGAAGTGGATGAGATTGATGAATGACTATTTGGCATTGCGGACAAGTATTTTTTTCATCTAGATGTTTGACTAGACAGCTTTTGCAGAAAGTGTGCAAACATTCTGTCACGGTCGTAGCATCAATGAGGTAACCTCGACATATTTTGCAAGTTATATGGCTGTTGAGCGTCTTTAGTTTGATTTTTCTCTCCATCGTGATTTGTAATGGTGTATAAGAACTCCGATACTATCACTGAATGATGCGATTCATGAGTGATTTACGACGAACTGCAAAGATCAGTGCGCTAAAAGCGCAACTGATCTTGATTTCTGAAGGTAAATCAACACATTTGACGTTCACAGATATACACTCGATTAATTGTTCCTTATATTATTAAGTCACAGTTGAAGAAGCAGATTTGTTTTCATGAAATGAGCGATCGTCAGCGAGAAAAAAGCTGCATCGTTACACAGACAGGTGCGAAAAGCCGAAGAAAATGTGAGTCTTGAGTTGACGATGATCCTAACCTCAAGGAAAACTGCAGAAAGCACTCGAGCGAACTTGAGAAAACGATAATTGTAAACGCAATAATGAAGTAAACAGGGACTGTTTAATGAAAAAAGCCAAGCTGGATCATTCGATCGGCCCACTTACTCGCGCATTTGACAGGGGTCAGTCAATGAAATGCCCGATAGCATAGTACGCGACTACGGCACATACGATGTGGCAGAACACGTATGACAACAACAGCGAATGCCAATCTCGGAGCACATTACTTTATGATGTGTAGCAGTGCGCCCTCTCTCAGGCTCTCCGCTGCATTTTCGCTTCTATTCCACGCGTATGTTTATATGATACGTTCCCATTGACCTTACTTGCATGTGCTTTCATAGACCAGCAGAAAACGGTTTACGGAAAATGTTGATTTGGCTAAAAGTCAAATTTGTATTATTGTTTTATAGTTTATACATTGCACGAGGACATATCATCTGCATCGTCATGGATAAAAATAAAAGCACGCATCTGCATGAATTACAAAATTATTCGATTTATTTTGTTGTTGTGATTATTGACAAGTCCAATAAGGTTTTTAAATGCTAATTAAAGATTGCTTACGAGCTAAGAAATTACCTCAGCTAATTAGGCTTAACTGTTAATTAATTGCACCGAGGCTCGGTGCGATAATTTATACAATCGTTTAAACGTATTATTTACAAATGTTTTCGATCTCGTAAGAGCATAGACACACGATGTCGTTACAAGATCATTATGTGCGGACGATTTATACAGTAGGACGATTTGAACTTTCTCCGTAGTAAACGTCATAAGACGTAATATTATAATTACAATTTAATAGTACATGTATAATAGCACTTGAAACATTATTTTGGTTTTTATTTCTCGATGACATATTTGAATGCCTCGATTCCGACCACAATTATCATTCATATAATGCTATGCAAACTATATTGTATCATTTCAAAGACTGTCCAAAGGACCATCTTTGATAATTATTCACTGTAATATGCTGCCCTGCCAACAGGACATACAAACTTTTAAAAGATTTTGAATTCAAATCATTGCCAAATTAATTAATCTCCTATCGTGTAATGTACATGTGTGATTCTTAAAAAATATCTTTTTCATTTGGCTGTTACAAGTTTTCGGCAATTTAAATTCAACATTTTACTTTACACTAACTAAATATATCGATAAAATTTTTACATTATTCATAAGATTATACATAATGATGATTGCTTTTTTACATAAATTATAAAGTATATGTATAAAGGCACTTGACGACATGCGCGCGCGTCTGTGATATGTATATAACATGTCGCGTAATCGTTGTTAGTGTTTCACGTGATTGACTAGTTGAAAACACATAGAGCTAAAAGTATTATTGAAAACGAACATAGATAATGATAAAAAAATATACACAAGTGACATTCGAGTCAATCGGCTATCCATTCACGAGCAATGTACAAAATGATTAGGGTGCATGGACGTCTTTCTCTCTTTGGGCATGGGCAAAATTTACACGAGATTCCTGGGGAAGGAGAACTTTTTGGCACCGGTGAGATTGTCGTTCTCGTCCTCGTCGTGCTCGTCGTCGTCGTAGTTGTCCTCGGCCTCGCTCGACTCTTGGCTACTCGGTGGGGTGTCGAGCTGCGGCAGGCCGAGGTCCAGGTACTCCTCGTTGGCCGTCACCGTGAGTATCTTGTCGAGCTCCTCGACGAGCTCGGCGAAGACCGGCCTCTCCTCGGCCTGGTACTTCCAGCAGTCGCGCATCACGCAGTACATCTCGATCGAGCAGCAGGACGGCTTCTCCATGCGGATGCCGGACTTGAGCAGCTGGAAGAGCGTCTCGACCGACGGCACCGACGGGTACGGGGTGCCGCCCAGCGTCATTATCTCCCACAGCAGGACGCCAAAGGACCACCTGTTGATGTTTATGTCAAAATTAATTACGTATTTTATAAGTGGATCGATCGAAACGATAAAATAAGAAAAAGTCAACTCACACGTCCGACTGACTGGTGTAGAGGCGCTTGAACAGAGCCTCCGGAGCCATCCACTTGACGGGCAGCCGGCCATCGGTGGTCTTCCTGTAGTAGTCGTGAGAGTTGATGTCTCGGGCGAGGCCAAAGTCGGCGATCTTGAGTACGTACTCCTCGCTGACGAGGACGTTCCTGGCGGCGAGGTCCCGGTGGATGCAGCGCCTGCTGGCCAGGTACTCCATGCCGCGGGCCACCTGGTAGGCGAAGGAGACGAGGTCCTTCTGGGTGAGGGCCTTCTTGCCGGTGAGCGGGTCGTAGGGGCTGGCGACCCGGTGCTCCCTGAGGAAGTCGCGCAGATTGCCGTGGGGCGCGAACTCGACCACGACGAAGAGCGGCCCGTCCTGGGTGCAGGCGCCGAGCAGGTTGATGATGTTCATGTGCTTGCCGATGACCTTCATCATCTCCATCTCGGAGACGAGGTCCATCATCTCGGCGTCGGTGTGGCCCTCCTTGAGCATCTTGACGGCCACGACGAGGCTCTTGCTGCCGAATTTGCCGGGCCGGGTGGTGGCCTTGACGACCTTGCCGAAGGCCCCCTCGCCGAGGGTCTTGCCGAGAACGAGCTCCTCCCGCGAGAGCTCCCAGTGGCTGTCGAGCGGCAGCTCGTACTCGCTTATGCCCGTGGAGGCCGAGGCCTCGCAGTCGCCGAGCAGCTGCATCTTCTGCTTCTCGATCTTGACGACGGGCAGCGAGAGGCTCTCGGAGCTCTGCTGCTGGTTGAGCTGCTGCGAGGCCAGCTCGTCGGCCCGCTCGATTATCACCTTCTTGGTCCACTGGGTGATGACGGTGGCCCGGGCCGTCTCCTTGGCCAGCATCTTCTTGATCTTTTGCCGCTTGAGCCTCTGGTACGAGTAGACGGCTATCACCATTCCGAAGGCGATCGAGCCCATGAGCACCGCCACGAGGATCGTCGTCGTCATCCCCTGGTTGTGCACCACTATCGGCATTCCCTGCACTTCGTCCATGGCTATAAGAAATAACGAATCGAAACGGTGAGCTCTGGTTCTTTTCGCTCTAGGTAATATTAAGTGGATTCGAGAGTATACTCACAGTCGACGACGCGAAGATAGGCGCTGCTGAAGGCGTAGCCCATGGCGTTGCCGGCGACGCACGTGTACCAGCCCTCGTCGTGATGGGTGAGATTCTGAATCTCGAGAACATTGAGGTCGTTGAGGTCGGCGGTGCCGGGCTTCGTCTCGACTCGGGCGCTGTCGTTGGTCTTGTTGAGCGTGTCGAGCGAGTCGTGGTAGCCGTGGTACCACTCGAGGTGCACGTGCGACTCCGACAGGACGATGCAGGTGAAGTTCATGCTGCCGCCCAGCAGGGCCGTCGTGTTGACCAGTGGGATCGTCAGGATCGGCTCGGCCTGTATGCTCGCTAAAGACCATTGACAAAGGAGACGATTATTAGCTTCGATCGCCTTCGATGTGACACTTTATCGTTATAATTTCTATATACGCACCGACGATGTCGACGTTGACGGTGTGCTCGACACAGCCGGCGGCGTTGCACAGTCTACAGGTGTAGTTGCCCTTGTCGCCGAGGACCGTCGTCTCCTTGCGCAGTCCCCACTTGTTGAACTTGCCGAAGCCCTGGGTGCGGTTCAGCTCCTCCGAGTTCTTGTACCAAGTTATGTTGGCTTGGGGGTGCGTCGAGCTCGGGCACTTGAGCTTCAGCACGCTGCCGGCGGGTATGACCTCGATCTGCGGCAGATCGCCGCTCAGCTGAGGCAACGACGCGTCTTGCTCGGCCGCCAAGGAGCCCTCCAGGCCCGAGTCCATGTGCAGAGCCCGCACCTCCGGCATCTCTGTAATTTCGATCGCGATCCGCGTGAATAAAACTGCTCAGCTCCGTGGAACAAAAAAAAATGGTCCTCCGCGATTACTCACCTCTGAGCTCGGCCTGGAGCGGCTCGTCGGTGTCGGGCGCGGCTCTCATGGCCCCCTGCGCCAAGCCAAGCGAGTCGTTGCTCTCCTCGTTGAATATGTCCCGGTACTCCTGATCGTTGAGCTCGGACTCGACTTGGAGCCCGAGACTGCGTCGCTCGACGACGTCGCCATTCGGCTGCTCGACTTGGCAGACGTACTCGGCCGAGTCGATGGGCTTGGCGGCCCGGAAGCGTATCCGCTGCTTCTGCACCCGGACCCGGCCCGAGCTCGACTGCAGCGCTTGGCCGTTCTTGTACCAGGTGACGGTGGAGTTGGGCCTCTTCAACGGGCAAATCAGGCTGAACTGATCGCCGTTGTACACCGTCGCGTTGCCGTTCGACTCGTTCTCTGCAGAAGCCAAATAGAATTAGGAAAAAAAATGGCAATATAGCAACGAAGCTAGAGTCGCAGCGCGCCCACGCACTTGTGTAGGTAGCAGCTACGTTTAACGTAAATATAATAATATTATGGGTATGGCCGATGTATGTAGAAAAAGCTAATAAGCGCGCCAAGTTGGACGGCTGCCAGTGGCGGTGTCGTCGTAGTCGCTCGCGCGCGTCGGACGTGTACTTCCGCTGCTCGACGAAGCTAGCCGCGAGAAATTAATATATTTATGAAAATACGTTCGTCGAATCGATTATCGCGCGTCGGACCAGCTACGCACGTAGCGATCGGTGTCGCTGCGGCGGCTATATATATACGCATGTGGAAAATTCGCTCCTCGACGATTGGCTTTTGTGATTTTAGTAATGCCAGCCCCCGCGCGCGATAGCCCTGGGAAAAAACGACGTCTCGTACATGTACTTGTTGCTGCTGCGTTGACTCGTTGGATAAATAAAGTCACGAAAATCCACTTGCAGCGGATAGGAGCTACTAATATGGGCCGCGGCGCTCGTTCGCGTATATACGCTCGCAGCTCGTCGCGTCATTCCATTGGAACGTGAAACTTTGCTGTGTACGTTGAGCTATTGGGGATATTGGGAGCGATCGAGCACGTTGCAGCAGCAGCCGCCCGCAAACAAACAAACAAAATAAACGGATGGATGAAAACTAACACGTGCAGCCGCGGACGCTTCGATTTCAACTTCGTCTTAAACTTTGAGCGCTTTTCTCAAAATTTCATCTATCGACCAGCAGCAGCAGCAGCAACAGCAGCAGCACTCATGGTATCGAATGGCATTTCTTGTAGTATAGCCAAGGCAGGTTGCGCAATTTGCTCTAGATTTCCTCTTAATCGTTGGATTAACGAAACTTCCGACATGGGGACGGATAGCGAGCTTATACAGCTATAACATCGACGCAGAGAACGGGCCCGACTTTGCTAATTTAGTCAAATGGATTTAATAATACACAAAAGATTTTATTACGCTCTTTCATTAGTTCCCATGATGAAAATCGGAGGATGTTTATTTAAAACTGCGCGTGATCGTGCCTTTATATTTACTCGCTCTCTCTCTCTCTTACTCGATTATAATGGCTCTCGTATATAGGCAGTACAGACGCAGCAAAGTCACAAGAGCATTCGATGACCCGTTCGACGCAATTGAACAATTGAGCTCAATCATAACAATGATAATAGGCTGCGCGCAACGCATGTACACATTGGAGTCTCTAAAAACCCGCGCTAATCTTTCATTTCTCCGTGTTGTCTTCCTCCTCGAGCCGTTCGCGTAGCCGCCCTTTCCGACTGCTGCGCTGTACTGCTACTGTTTGCTCTCGAGTCAGTTCTTTTTTTTTTATTTCTTTTTTGCACAGGCCGCGCGCGCGCGCGTCTAAAACCAACTATATATAGCTGCGGGGCACGAAGAGCTTCTGGCTCGGATCGCTGTACAGTGTCTCTCTGTCTGTAAACACGCCGGATCATTATACGGTAGCGGAGATGGCTCGAATACACTTATCTGGCGAGATTTACGAGGATCAGTTGGAGATTTGTTGGTCAATGAACCAATGCGAAGAAAACGACTCTTTTTCGATACGAAAACCAGGGACAAAAAGAGAGAAACGCGTGCGGAATTTCGCCGATTTTTCACTTTGTCGAAGCAACGTCGACTCGCGCGACGACGACGACGACGACGACGCAGCCCGAGCTTGCCAAAGCCGAAGCTGCGAAAAGTGTATATAATTCTAAAATTATCTCGGGGAACGCGCGCGCGTGCGTCTGTATATTTTTTTGCTATAAACGATGTAAAAAAAAAAAAAAAACGAGTAAGAGAGTAAAGAAGGAGATGCGGGGAGATGTCGTAAAATGCAGCACGTGTAACGTCGACAGTTTGAAATCTCTGCTCGCCAGATGTGGCCGCTCTTTCTTCCTTCCTCCGCTGGCTCATTTGGACGCGCGTACGCGTACTTTTCGTAGCGTACGTTGTAGGAGCAGGCGCAGGACATTATACAGCACACATGCGAATTCGAAACGACCCTGCACATGACGACGTAGAGAGTGTGTCGCGACCAAGATTACGCTCAACCGCCAGCTTATCTGGTCGTTGGACGAGCCGAGTACCTGCCGACTGCGACGACGATCGCGATTCGCCTTTTCCAACGCGTCTACTATAAGCTACCGAGCTGACTTGCTTATTATTGCTGCACAGCCAATATAACTGTCTAACCGCTTGTTTTTCTCTCGCTCGCTCCCTCGGCTAAGATAAATATATAATATTCGCGTCGGTGTAGGAGGATCGAGACTCCAAGATGAGGAGGAGGAGGGGGAGGGCAGGGAGCGTCTGGAGCGCGTCAGTCGTTTTGGCCGTTTTGTCGCTGCTCGTTACTCGTTACTTACCGAGCTTGACTTGTCGCGCCGCTTGGGCAGGCTCGCCGAGGAGCGTCAGCGCTACCAGCAAGACACCAAAGATCGTCGTCGCCGTCGTCCACGGACTGCAGCAGCTTCTCCTTATCGGCGACATTGCATTCGATCGGTGCTCTATGCGTGATCGTCAGCGAGGTTCGGTAGCTCGTGCGTGTCAGTGCATCTCCTGCGTGATGCGTTCGAAACGCGCTCTGAAACACAACAAGTTCGACAAAGAGATGAGCGAATTTATTCGGCGAAAATCGAGTGCGCGCGAGATGCACGGATTTTTGATATTTTGGCTCGCAGCCAGTATGCAACTGGTGCAAGTATGCAACGCCGAGAGAGAGCCTCGAGGCCGCGAGCGCACTACTTTTAGACATCGCCAGCGCGCACGACTGCAGTTTATAATGCGCTTTTCCTGCACGGAGAGCTCGTGCGCCGAATTTACCCGCCATCGGCTCGAACGCCGATGAATCTTATCGGTGCGTTAAAGCCTCTCTCTCTCTTTTTAGCGAGCGCAATTTCGCCTTTTACACAGCTCCGGCTTATAAAACGCGAGGAGAGGACGGCCGCGAGATGAAGATAAGCATGAATGAACTTTGTGTTACGGGCAGCGTTCTCTTCTGCCATGCTCGTCTCCTCTATGTATGTATATATCGCCTCGATGAAATTGCACAAAGAATAACGAGGCGTAACGAGGGCCGGAAAGAAGCAGCAGCGCGTCGAAAAAACTCAGCTCGGAATTCCTCAAATTTCGGACGCGCATCGGATTGTCCATCTCAAACTCGGACGAATCGACGACGAGCCCTCGACGATCGAGCATGGAAAGAGGCAAGATTTGCGCGCCTATTTTTTCCGAGCGAGAATGCAACCGAGCGCAGCTCGAGTCGAGCCGACTGCGCCACGTATCCGCTATGATCGGCTGTAATGAACAGTTTCCTGACACATCCGCTCTCTCTCTTTCGCTCGCTCGCTCTCACTTACTTGCTCTCTAGAGTTTAGTTTGTTATAATCCCAGAGTTCCTTCTTCATCTTAATATCATCTCTTTTTTTCTTTCTCTCTCTCTCTCATTCTCTTTTATATCAATTTATTGAGCATAAATATACAATTTAATAATGTGCATGGGAACAAGTGCTATATTTGAATATAAGCCCTGGCAAAAACCAAGTTGATTTACGATGAAAGACCGCAGTGAGCAAGAGAGAGAGAGTAAAAGCGAAAGATAAAAGAATAATATGTAAAAGGAATAATTGCTATTAGATTGGGGCAGAGAAGTATATGAGTAGAATAAAGGAGCGACGTGATTTTCAAAAAGGCCCCTATATATGCACTCCATTACAATAGGCATGATTAATGGGGGATGTATTATCATGTGTGTACACATAACTGCTGGACGATTGTTCAGCCAGGCACATTATACGAGAGATAGTTGGGATTTTCGTTGGATTTTTTTACTCGTATCGAGAGCCTACGCAGACCGCAGCTACATCAAGACATTAGCTAAATTGTCTTAACGATGTGCATGTGCTTATAATTTATCCAGGCATGTAACGTGCTATGGCGCTGTAATATAGACAGAAGCAGTGCTTATATAAACGAGCGCGATAACGATCAGAAGAGGTCTGCATTTCATTCGGCGCGAAAAATCAGCGCTTTTTCCGGAAGCAAACGCTCGTTGTACACGGACTTGACATTGTCCATACGCGCGATCGCGAGGCGAAAAAAAGCAGGGCCGCGTCCAATGGATTATCCATTGGGCAGATGCGATCGGTACGTTGCACGTCGAGAGAGATTTTCCCTCCGAATCGACGACGAGATACATGGCATTATTATAATTAAATTGTCTCTCTTTGGTCTGTAGCGCGCTCAAGCAGAGTAGCGAGTCGCTCGAGAGTGGCTCGAAATTTATGTTACGCGCATTTACAACGAGGTCACGTTATTGTATTATAGGATCGCTGCAGAGTCTCTCTCTCTCTCTCTCTCTCTTGCTCGGTGCGTATACTGTCTCTGGCTCCGGCGTAGCGCAAATTGACCCGATAAACGAGGACGAGTGATTGAAGCTGCTCTTCGCAGTCCCCATGAATTTCGCGCGCGTTTTTATTTCTCAGAGAGATCAATTCGACGTAATGATCATCGAGCGACGAGTGAAGGTAGCTACTGCACAACAGATTCGTACGAATGACTCGGTCGAATTAAAAACAAGCCGAGAGAGAGAGAGAGAAAAAGCGCGCAATTTATAACGATCGAGAGTCGTGTGTGTCGATGCACTGGCCGCGTATGCACTGCTAGGAGCTATATCGCTACACACGCACAGGTTCCTCCGACTCGTGATTTACTCCATACGTCACGACTTTCGAGCAGCAGCAGCGTATATTTAATATTTTATTCTCGTCATTCTGCTCACGAGTCGCGCGTACGCAATTATAAAAGCTTTCATTGTGCAGTCTTTTCGCGCTCGCGCCACTCCAAGGCCGATATGCAGCTCGCGCAGCTTTTCATGCGCCTTTATCTCGGCCCGAGGATCGTTGACACTCCACACTACTGTATTTCTATCCAAAGTCTATCTGAGAATCGCTCGCTATCGAGATGCAACTTTTCATGCGTCGATTCGCATACAACCTCTTAATAGGCTACTGACTTCTTAACGTCTACTTTAAATTTCATTGCGACTTACCAATGCGATTGCGGCCAGGCGTAAATTGGATGAATTTTTCTTTTCTCGCTAATTGCAATTGCCTTCGTAAGAGCACTGTTTGTCTTGATCACTACTTGAACGAGCTCGAATGGCAATGAGCGTCCATTCTACGTTAATCACCTCGCGTTAAACACTTTTGAACTTGGACACTGCATAGGGCTTTAATCACTGATAACGGCAAACCCACTTATTGCGTGAAAAGCAACCGCGATCAAAACACAAGTGGCGTGCGTGCGTGTGTGTCAGTTGCACCGCACCGGGTGTCGAGGCGTTGGGCAGCAGCGGGCCTCTGGCCTGTACGAGAGTCGAGCTTCTACTGACGCCACAAGCTGCCTCTTTTAGCGAAGCTCTTTGGACGCGGCTATAACGTAGTGCGCGCGTGTATGTAGCAGCGATCGGCGTGCGCGCCACTCGCTCGAGCCGAGCTTGAAATAGATATACGAGCCAACCCTCGCGCTTCCTGCCCCACTCCGCCAGCGGGCCACGCATCCAACTGCCGCCGTCTGCAGCTCCTACGTACGCTATGTAGCATACGAAATATATCTGCACCTACTCGTACACTTGGATCCTCTTCCCTTTGCGCCTCGCTTTTAACCCGCGAATCTTTGCACTGCCTCAGCAGCCTACTCTATTCGAGCTCGCCAGAGGATACGTAATCCATCGGCTTTTTCACCATGCTCTTTACTTTTATCGAGCATCTGCCTCTCGAGTGCTGCTAGCCTCCACCACAGAGCAGCCAAAACTTTGGGCTGCTTCTTCGATCGACTCTTTCCCGATTCTGCGGATGTTTACGGAAAATATCATTGGCCTTTCAGCAACTATGTGACATAGGCGAAATGCAAAATGTGCCCTCGTACTCGAAAATTGGCCTACAGGCGCGTTATCACGATCGCGGTGCGTGTACGACGAACGATATTTATAGGCGATCGGTGATAGCAACATCCGGCGTCGCAGCTCAATTTTTCGATGACTTAATTCTCTAGCTCCGTCGAGTTTCGTCTATTTGGGTTTGGCGTACGTGCCTAATTAGCCGAGCGACGCGTGCTTTTCTCTCCTTCGGAGCCTACGAGTCAGATAATTCGAGCGAAGCTGCATTAGACCACGCGCGTGGCGCATTTTCCGACGGCAGCCGCGCGTGCTTCTCGCGCTCGGCTATCAATCAGCTGCGCGCATCCACTTGAAAATAGATTAAAAAACTCGTAAAGACAACGCAGCTATTTCGGAGCATATCCGATTATCGTAATGAATGAGCCGTACCGTCTATTCAACTACTATCTTAATGATGCAATCAAAATATCATTAAATCCAAATCGAGCGTCAAATATTTCCGAGGAGAATGAAAATATTTCAAGCAAATTGACACCTGCTTGGCGATCGCTGCTGATCTGCTGCTGGAGCAGCGGCTTCGGGGCCTCCTTCTAGAATCTTTGCATAAATCGACTCTTCTGGTGACTGGCAAACTTTGCCGCCAATACGATCGTCGAGAATAGTTTGCTACTCGATACGCGTAGCCACGGCACGGCGTCCACGTGCATTCGTCCGTGCGTTCATTCAGCTAGGCATTTTGCCTCCAACCGACAAAAAAACAGCTCGACTGCAAAAAATCCTGAAAGATGAACGAACCGAGTCAACGAGTCAAAAAGGAACGAACGAACGAGCTCATTTTTCTTTCTTTACGCGCTACTGTGCATCTCCTACGAGCACTACTTGTTGTTTTTTTTTTTCAACGGGGGACGACTCGGAGAGAAATTTTGCTCGACACGCACACGCACATACACACATACATGGTATGCATGTGGATATGATATACATGGATACGTGCTTGTGTATTTTTTGTCTGCCTATGGAACATATACATTCGAAACACATGTGTACTTCGCTGCCTCGGCTTACGAACGCTTCAGTAACTTTTTTAATATCATTTATAACATATTACGTTTTTGATATATTTTTTCATCTCCGTTATGTTAAGGATATTTTGGTAAAATTCTGCCGCCTTCTGGCCCTGCTCGCGTCTCGTTGTATAACGTTCAAGTCCGCTTGTACGGCGCAGAGATATACGCGTCTCTAAGGACTCGTGCAGCTAATCCAGCTGCGCGGCGTTTCCTCGTCCGACTTTGCCGCCGCTCAAAGTGATTATGGCATTTTGTATTTATACATTGTTTGCTCAGGCATGTATACGTATTGATGCACTTGCAAACGTCCATCATGAGCAGTATCCGGCGTATCACGAGCACATCAAACGAACTTACAATTATTAATGATGCCGCACGTGTCTCTTTCTCCAGGAAATTACTTGGTCACTCGCTTTTCAACAAAAACATCCATGTATTTTGATTGCATGCCGTCGGCTACGCGGCTGAAATAGATCATCGAGTGTGCACGAAGAAACTACAGGCACAAACGGCCATTTTTTATATTTTATACATAAATTATATTATGTAAGATTATACGAGGGCCAGAGAGCGAAAAAACCTAGCTAATTTGGCCAAAGTCGGCTTTCGGCGCGTAACTTGAAACGAGCTGCTGCTGCTGCTGCTGCTGCTGCAGAGGCAAAAAATATATCGTTAATATACAAAGAGCAGTGCTGAAGATTTCTTCAAGGTTAACGCAGAGTTTACGGCTAGCGGAGAGTAAATGTGGTCATATATCCGAGAAAAGGGGGATAGTATAGATAGAGTGGCTCGCGGACGAGGCGGAAAAGCCCTCGAGTGCATTCGAGTGTACATCCTGAAAATGGAGCAAAACGTCGATAAGGGCGAATTTAGCGAGTCCGCGAAATATTCATTACTCGTCCGAATCGCGCGCGAGTTTATAAATGAGCCAAGTGGCAGCAAATAGAAAAGGGAAAAGAGGAAACAAGCGACAAGATCCGGCACGGCGTGGCGAATATCATCAAAGTCTAAAATTATACAGATTTAATACTGGCCAGAGGAGCAATTATAGGATCAAGAAAACTTTCAGAGATAAATTTTCAATAAGAATGGTAAATTAAAAAGGTCAAAGCTCCGCGACAAGAAGGGTGGGCGGTGAATAAGGAAAATTGGGGTAAAGTCAAAGGGTAAACGAGTCGAGAAGAGGGAAAAGAGTCAGGATGAAAAACGAGGGCTGCTGGCGGATAAAGTTGGCCGGCCGTCTCTCATCGCGGAATAAACACTCGGATAAAGTCGGGGGCGCGCGCAAAAGTGCATTAAACATCCGACACGAAAATAAGCCTGGCGCGATAGGAAGTGGCATTTCATTGGGATGCGTATACACAGGCGTCCTGCGATCTCTCGTCGGCTGGTCCATAAGTGTATGCTGTTATGGATGCTGTAGTGTACAGCGAGTCGCGTGGCGCGCGCCCAAGTGCGACACATGCACGTAATAACGCGCACACTTTGCCTATATAAATGTGGACAGTGGGCGCAAGCGTGATTTCCTGTTTCCTGTTCAACTGTATAGAGCGCTTGCCGAGCCGCCGAGAGAGGCAACTGCCGTCGCGCTGATTTTTCCACTATAAGTAGCTGCTCTCGACTTCTCGCTCGCACTTCTCGAGGCCCCAAAGAGATGAATGAAAAGCTAAATCCGGTGCGCGCCCACTGCACTAACATCGCCTCGCTGCTGCTGCTGCTTTCCTTTTTCCTCGGCATTTTTGCACGAGTTGCCTATTTGCTCTCTTTCTCTCTGTTTCTCGCGCTTTCCGGAATCTCTGCTAAATGTCCGCACGGAAGCCGGTAGCTATCGCTTTTAAGGGCCAGCCGTCGATGGATCGATTCGTGCACTGCGCGGCTATAAGGAGAGCTGCGGCGTTTCGGCATTCTCGGACGTTGTTAACGCGTCGCTGTACTAACATACAAGTGACTCGAGTCTCGGCTGGCGCAACTGCGGCTCAGCGAAGCGTGACGAGACGACGACGACGACGACGACGCGTACTTGCGTACACGATCGCGCTCTATTGCCGATTCAGTTCACGGGACAGCTGCTGCTAAACAACTCGCAAACTGCATATAGCGGCCCGAAACAAGTGCACGTCAGCAGCGTCTCGGCCTTTTTTTTCCGCCTTCCTATGTAGACGCGCTCAGTGTCGTTACAACGGGAAGTAGCAACATTACGCTGCTGCTGCTGCTGCTACTACTCGCGCTCATGTACTTTATTAGTTGTAATATAATGTATAATCCAAGTACGCAGCTCTTTGAAGAGAGCCTTTGAAGCCCCTCGCGTACGAGCATGGCTTACGCGTTTTTCCGTCCACGTGAGCCCTTTTAACTTTCACCTCCAATAAAGCATACCGAGAAAAGACTGCGCCGCGAGCCACGGCTTTTAAGCCAATGCAACATCCGATTCCGCGAGCCGCTCATCTTGTAAGCTTCGATGTAAATAATTACGCCGAGCTGCGAATGCAAATGCCCAGCTCTCGGTAGGCTTGTTTGCGCTGGATCGCCCGCTTAATCCACATAATGGCAAAAAGCTTGATCGAGCGCAGCTCGACGAGCCTCGTTGCAGCCGTAATATGCCTTGGCCGCTGCAGTGCTGTCTGCAGTTCGCTGCCCTGCACTGCTGCAAAAGGCTTGAAAAGATGAAACAAGGTTGCGTCGCCGTGTGTAGGCTATTATACGCTCTTTCTCTCTCTCTCTCTCTCTCTCTCTCTTTTCTCTCCCATCTCATAAAAATGCTTACGCGCATCCTACGACATTCGCCTTGGCTATATATTCTTGCTCGCTTGCTCGCTTGCATCTGTATACACTCTATGTACGCGATGTGTATACGCACTTCCGCCGATTGTTGCCGCTCCGCAGTTCGCCGTCGACGCTGTCGTTTTCTTCTTCTTCTTCGCAGTTCGCTTTGTGCGCGTCCTTTTCATTTTACTTTTTACCAATATGTGTTTTCTTGGCGCACGGCTATATAGCTGCAGCTCTTTTTACCCAGACCACTTATAATTGTTGCGCATAAATATTTGCTTTTCAACCTATATATACACTTCTACCGAGTACTTCTCATGATAGTTCCCAACTCCCTTCCTTCCTTCCTTCCTAATTCTTGACAGTCCTGGAAAATCGATCAAGTTGCACTCGCTTACTCCCCGACCACAATAATGTCATTTGTATGAGAAAATTTTACATCGTGTTCTTGCGGCTAAGTAAAAAAAACAAATACTGTCCCGCATTTGGAAAAAACTTTTCGGAAGTCTTTTATGTATGCATCCATTCATGAGTGCGGCTCATAATGAATCGTTAGTACTCTCCATTCAACATTTTTTAAGACATTTAATACGAGTACAGTATGTGGGAAATGCTCACTTGTTTTTATGCTTCTGGGATTTCCTCAAAGCCAAAGAAAACAAACCTGAGTAAGCGATTCCGTGATATTGGGATATGCGTGCGACAATATAAATATTCCATTCAATAGTTTTAAAATAGATTTATATTTAATTTTTAACTGAATTTTCAATTCAATTTTAATGCCAAAATTTTACATTTCTTGATATTGAGGGGACCTCTCACTTCCAAATTAAAAAGAAAAAAATTTTTTTCAAAGATTTATTTGTAATAGAATAAACCAACATATCTTAATGAAACTTTTTATACATACTTTATTGACCTTATACTACATAAAAAAATTTTTATATAATTTTTTACCACCCAGCGTCTTCTGCTAAAATTATTTCAAAAAAACAAGAAAAAATCGCAGCAAAAATGATTAAGAAAAAACCATTAATTTTATCACTATGAAATTTCAACACAATAATCTGCCCATGTTACTGCTCAGAATGAACTAGAATGGAAAAATTCGGAATAATATTTTTTGGAGATATAAACAATTTTCGAAAAAAAGTTCGATTTTCAAAAAAACATCGCCATTTCTTTATTTTTTAACGAATGATTTTCATTCTAGTTCATTCTGAGCAGTAACGTGGGTAGATTATTGTTTTAAAATTTCAGGGTGATAAAATTAATGGTTTTTTCTCAATCGTTCCCGCCGCGGTTTTTTCGTGTTATTTGAAATAATTTTAGTAGACGACACAGAGCAGGTGGCAAAAAATTATAAAAATATTTTTTAATGTAGTATAAGGTCAATAAAGGATGTATAAAAAGTTTCATTAAGATGCGTCATTTTATTATATTAAAAAAAATCATTGAAAAAACATTTTTTTCAATTTGGAGGAGGGAGGACCCCTCAATGTATAAAACAATTATTACAATTGAAAACGAATATTACAAAGAGATACCAGTAGTAAGCGATAGAACCCGTAGTTTGTCTTCGAAAAGCCCTTTGCACGATTGATTATTTATTGTATGTATAAACGGACGCGATTGCTTATCTATAGCACTAAATAAACCTGATCATTACTCTAGAGATGAATATTATGCATATGAATGTCCGAAAAAATCAGCAAAATTTGTGAATGGGTGGTGTAACTCAATTAGTTCTCTTTTTTATAAATATACAATAAGCGCAAAAACATAAAGAAAACTTTTTAAAATACAAAGGAAAGTGAGCAAAAATTTTACCCAAAAACTAAAAACCAAGTTAACCCGTCTGATACCAAGAGACCCTATTTTTGACTTATTTTTCCACGCGTTATTTTTTCATGAAAACGTAGTTAACATGAGTGATGAGTACATATAAAATGATAATGTTAAATAATAAAATTACTCACAATGTTACTAATTAAATTTCCTAACATGATTTTGAAGTTATAGTATGTCCAAATAATTTAAAACAGAAATTAATTTCAACTATTCTGATGTAATGAAGAGAATCTTTCAAAAATCACATGATAAAATATATACGTTTCTCAACGAAAAAATATATCTGATAATTTTACTGAGGAATACACTTGTATTCAATGATGAGCGATCAGTGGTTTCTTACAATAAAATGTTTTTCTTAATAATTTGTGTAATGATCGAATCTAAGTATAAATGGAATAAAATTAAATGCATCTTTATCACGTAGTAGTTGATCTAGTCTAAGTTTTGACTAAAGAATCATATTACTGTGACTGAGTTCGGAGAATTTTGTGGCCCATAGGAACTGTGAAGATCAATTCGTAACACGATTCGTTAGCATTTCATCTACATTTCCGCTCCTCACTTTAAAAAAATTGGTCCGCATTATCTTCTTGAAGGAATTTTTCATTTTTTTAATAAAAAACCTTACGATTCTGTAAGGCAGTAATGAAGCTTGTTTAAAATGCGATCGTTGCCTTGCTATCGAATTTTTGCGAGTCTTGTGAGTCGCCTGGATGAGCCGTGGGTGAGAATGATAATAAAATATGGATCAGTCCACGTATTTTTTAAAATTCGCAAAATTATGCTTTGAAATAAATCGCTAGTCTAGATAAGTGCAATTGCGCGTTCTGAAAGTGTGAGAGAGAAAGGGATAATAAGAAGGAAAGCCGACAGTTTAAGTCGCGTATTTACGATCAAGGCTCGAGTTTTTCATAATTCAAACGTATTAAAGTACGGATACTGATCTGGCATCAATATGACAATGTTATTTGTTGGAAAAAGACTGTCAGTTTTGACTTGAAATGATAATCCAGCGGAAGCGAGTAGTCAAAATTAATCGAGTTTTCTCAGGGAGTAGGAGATCCGAAGATCCGCGACTCGGTAGGTGATTGCAGCGGTCAAAGGCTCAAAGGCTCAAAGGCTCAGGGCAAAAAGACAAAGAGTCAAAAAGGCTCGGCGTCGTATTATTAGCCAGCGTGCAGAGGCGTTCGTCGAGTAGCAGGAGTGCGCGGCAAATGCGTATGGCCGATGTACGTGCGCGCGCGACTTAATTGATAATAACGCAGGCAAGCGAGACCGAGAGAGAAGATGCATTAATCTTGGCCGATTTGGTCTCGAGCACGTTTTCCTGTTCCGAAATCGGCCCAACTGCTTCCTCGGAAGATGCTCATCTACTTCCGCTCGTATAATCGCGGCGCGTGCCGGACCTCAAGCTCATCGGCACATATACACGTCGGCTGCGGCTCGTACAGGCAGTTCGGCTTGCTCAAAGCTCGTGCCACCGATAGCTCACCTAATTGGTAAAGATAAACGAGACAAGAGACATGGTAAACACAGAGGAGCGCGATTTCATGCCATGATCCTTGGTCTTTGTACTTGCAGTGCCCATTGTAATTTCTTCTCTAATCCATCGGAGATTCTTTGCGTGAATCAATTATTCTTCGCTACTGCAGACAATACTTCTCGGAACTGTATGCAAATTATTAAAATGAGCAATGTACAATAGATTTGTGCATTTTTATGTGTACATTTGCAGTTCATTCGTGTGTGTATATAGCTATCGGGAGAAATTTCGATGTACAAGGAAATGATATAATTTGAGTTAACGAAGTAATTGGATATTCTCTGGACTAGAGGGATAAAGTGAAAAATCGAATTTGGATTAATATGTCTTTGGACTTGTAACAAGTTCGCGGCTTGTAATGAAATTCACGATGGTTATAAATGAGCAAAGGACAGCGATGCGCGGCGAGTCCTGTAGCGAACCCATCAAGTACATATCGCGTACAAGTGTCACGAGTCTTTTTTCCGTCTGGCCACGCGCGCAAAGCAAAGGAGAAACTTGTCTCTCTCTCTCTCTTACTCGCTGCGTAGACGCATATAACCGCGCTGCATTCTGAATGCGTAAGCGTCGGTGCAGTGAACGTCTGCGTCAGTGCAAGCGAGGAAGGGGGCCTCGCCGTCCAAAATAATCCCCTCGGTGAGTAGCAGCGAGCTTTTGACGCGAGACCGCAAGGCGACGGCTGCATTTCGCCGAGCGCAAGAGACGCAGCCAACGTTTTCTCTCTCTCCCTCTGACTCTCTTTACTTTTATAGCGTGAAGCGGCAGATGTGCAGCTGCGATTGCACGATCGAAAAGGTAAAGAGCACGCGAGTTCCGCTTTCGATCGATCGATCGGAAGCAAATCTAAAAAAGCGCGAGTAATGAAAATAAATCACGCGTGTATTTAAAATGACTTGCAGAGAGCGCCAAAAGCGGGAGACGCGTATTTATCGAAGGAGAGTCTCGAGAGCAGTAGCAGCAGGCCCCGATGCTCGAGATGAGATAAAACGCATGGTGTGGGTACACGGCCGAGCCGGCCAGACTCGTCCCTTTGTCTAGACGAGTGCGAGAGCTCCGGCTGTGCTCCGTCGAGCCGTCCGTCAAGTCCGTTGGAGGGAGACACGGCTTCGAGGCTTTAATTGAGCAAACAATTAAGGACACATCCCTTAATGAAATGCAATTAAATCGCTCGTTTGTGTCCGCTCGCTCGCGTGCTGCGCTCCGAGCACTCGGCAGACTCGTCGGCACGTCGACAGCATCCGCTGCTTTATTACTCCCGACCGCTTCAACTTCGTATATACTTTATGTGCACGATACAACGTCCAACTTATCCGCAGATTCGAGTAATTTGTTTCCACGTAAAGGCGGAACGATAAGCGCGCGAGCAAAGTCGCCGATCGCGAGATCTCGTTTTGCGCGTTTATACTTGTATTCGTTGCATGGCTTTTTCCGAGCGGCAGCGAGCTTAAAACAACAGCCCGAGGTTTCGGCCTCTTTTTGCGTCCTTTTGCGCCGGTCGGTGGACGCGACCGAGCGATAAAGTACGTGCGCACGACGGGGCCGTGTTTGCTCAGCAAATATCGTGGGCGCGAGCGAAGATTTTTCCCTCGTCCAGAGTAGCCTGCTCGATTACACTTGATGCGTGCCGTTGAAAATTAAACGTTCCCGCCGTCAAAAATAATATACGCGTCTGGCCGCGATGATTTACGTCTCTTTTTCTCTCTCGCTCGACTCGCTATATACGCTACTTACTACGCTGGACTGGTGCGATCGGGCCGATGAGCCGTTCGGCTAATGCGCCTCGAAAAACGATCGATTTCACGCTTTGAAAATTACACGAGACGCGAGCTTTCCGACGTGCAAAAGAGAGCAAAAAGACTCGAAACTTGGAACTGCCGGCAGTAGTAGCAGCAGTAATGTAATGTAATGCGCAGGAATACGTCGACACGAGCTCGCGCGCACACATCATAATGAACAACGCACACATATATTTAGAAGGTCTATTTTGGCCGGTCGTCGTTCCCTCTCTCGAGCGTCGTGCACGCGACACGAGCTCCGAGCTTATGAATCGACGCTCACAATTTCGTCCGTGGCCGCTTATATACCATGCCTATATGTGTGTGTGCGTATTTGTATATAGAGGGTCATTATACCGGCTTATTAAAAATGCCGACGCCATCGCTGGATTGCCGAGAAATTGTTGTACGCTAGTCAAGACGCTATTCATTGGTTCATGGTATTTCCCAAAATCAAGATGACTCCTTTATGATGAGGCCTTTACCCATAGCCGAATTTGTTGCGCTATAAAAAAAGCGAGAAAAAAAGCTAGTAAAAAACTAGAATGCTCGATTGAGTCAAGCTGAATCAGTCGGTTGTAATTTATTTAGCCTGAAACGTATGATTGCCGAAGGAAGATTGGCCCTTCATATAAGAGAGTAATCGTGAGCAAACGCGAGTGGTTTAGAGCACTTCGAAGAGCAGTTGGTCGTTGGCCAGGTCGAACTCGTTGTCCTCGCTGTCGAGCCTCACGGGTATGTCGGTGAGCAATTGCACGACGAAATTACTCTCCCAGTACTGTCGCCAGCGTCTGCCGTGCATCCTGTTGTTCGATCGAAACGTAAAAGGAAGCGAGAAAAGAAGAGGGAGAAAAATTGGGCCAAGCAAGTGCATAAGGGGGATACCTGTGCAGGGTGGTGAGCCAGCCCCAGTAGGCAAAGAGCGTGAGCGAACAAGTCGGCAGCATGGCGATGACGGTCCAAGGCACGTCGCCGATTCGATTCTCCATTATCATTTTGAGGGTGACGATGCAGACGTAGGCGGAGAAGCCGGCCAGCGGAGTCGACACCAGCAGGTAAAGCGAGTCCAGCAGCATCTTGGCATTAGCAACGCGTCAATGGCAATCAGCCGCGAGAGCTTATATATTATCGGTAAAGATAAATCATCGCTAAAAGGAATCGTAGGCAGTACTTGGCGCGTGGCGACGAACGTCTTGAGCCAGCCGATCATGCTCCTGAGCAGGCCGTGCTTGGGCACCCGGACGGTGGCGTAGCGGTAGCCGCAGAGCTCGCAGTGCTGATGCCCGGACTCGGTCAGCCAACGCTCGAGGCATTTCGTGTGTACCAGGCCGACTGTGCCGCGGCATCTAACGCACGAGCTCATTTACTTTAGGACTGGATCGATCGGTCGATTCAGCGACGAGTTTGTCTACCTGCAAGCCGACACCAAGTGGCCCAAGTCGAGGTTCGCGGAGGACGAGGATCTGGCCTCGACGCAGCTCGACAGCATCGACGACGACGACGACGTACTCGTCCCGGGCTGGTGACCCATGTGACAGATTCGACAGATGTCCGCGTTGTTGCTCCCGCTCTTCGACAGTCTCGCTTCCGCCGATTCGCCCGCGCAGCCTTTTCCTATTTGCCATCATTCTCTCCTTTACGACTCCCGCGACATTCCGATATTTTTATACTGACAAGTGTACTGACCATCTTTGCTCCTGATCGTTATTTGGGGGCTCGAGACGCTTTTCTTCGCTTCGCAGTCGGTGATTTTACTCGCCACATCGTTAGCCCGTTCTGTGGAAAATTTCATTTTTTCCATCATCGTCTCGGAGTTGAGTCGAATCGCGAGCCCGGTCGCAGTAGCAGCCTACTAACCTACGAGGGCCCGATCTGCCGTCGTCGAGTTATCGTCGCCGCTACGAACGTTCGCATCCGCCAAGTTTTCCATCAAAGCTTTTAATTCTGATTGTGTTCGTAAGATTGCATTTTCGCCCTCGCATACAAAAGCTTTGGCTACAAAAGAAAATGATTCACGGTCCGTAGGGCTCTATCGATACTTGCGCGAATTTACGTTTTGTATATAACTGGGAATTTTTCGCGTGCGGCTCTCAACGCCGCGCGTCCGAATGCCGATGCGATTCGAGGTTATCGCGCGATATTAGACTCTGTGGATATGTGGAGTCTGAATTGAGCGACGCGGCGTACACACCTCAACAGCTATCGGATAAGACTTGACCGAATCTTTTTTTCTGCTCGCTGCAGCGCTGCATATATAGACATGTGTGCGGCTACGCGCGGCAGCTCGTCCGAAAATAACTCGGCTGCAGCCCTCCTGCGAACCTCTGCACGTTAAACGTGTACCTTCGCTTTTTTGCTGGGGTCGTGCGTGCAGGGGAGCTACTTTTAGGGCAGAATGACATTTATATATATACATATACTCATTTGAAAGCGCACTGCACTCGTTTCAAGGTTGAAAATTCGTCAAACCAACGACGAATGAGTCTGAAAAAGTCTAGGCATTTTTGGGATGAACGAGCGATGTGTTTTCAAAGCGTCGTTTTATAGTCTTGTGCCTCGAACCGAGCTATTAATATACTTGCGCCCGTATACTTACTCGGTATATTTATACCGATATAATGTAGGTGAGAAGAGAGCATTTTATAGCTTTGAAATTAATATTACCACGCAAAAAATAGACGTGTTTGTCGAAGATAGAAGCGACTTTTCTCGACTGACTCTAAACACTGATTAAAATTGCATTTTTATCCTTGCAACGAGAGCGAGAAATGCTCAGAGTTCGTTATCGGTATATGCCTCGGGACAATATGCACGCATTGTTATGACAGGCGACTTATACATCGGCTGCCTACATAACGATGACTAAACCGCGTCTCTCTCTCTACACATGCTGCGGAAGTTTACATCGATCGTTATTTCATTCGTCGCTCTGCGACAAGTCTCGTTTCCTCCTTTTCTTGCAAGCTCGTCTCGCAAGTGCGCGCTCGTGCCTATTTCTATTCGAGCGCAGTCGCTCTTATCCTCGATTAGCATTATTTTTTACATCTTCTAACTTATCATCAATAAGTGAGCAACAAAACTTGTAATAATGAAACTTATGTTTATTTCGTATAGAATGCAAGTATATAGTAACTCATATACCTGCAAGTATATATACATATTCGCCGTGAAAATAAGTCATATTACGAGTAAGCGCCTCGCGCAGTCTATCGAATACATCCGCACTTTTTTTATTTATTATTTATATATAATGAATGTGCTGAGACACACGAAGAAATATACATTCGTTTGGCGAGGGCCACGAAATTTCACTCACTGAGAATGTATTACATTCGAGTCTTTTATATTCTCCAGTCGAGACAAATGTAGATATCAGTAATGAAGTATACATCATTGAATCTCGCAGATGCACCATACATAATTTTACATATTTTATATGAATATACGTATACACCGAGCGATAGTACAAACGCATACCTCGGCTCATGCATCTATTCAATTTCATCGCGCAGCGAAAACTCGACGATTCTTTCGACTATATTCTAAATATAATCAATTAAAAGTAATAATAATATACGGTAGTAAGTGAAAAAAGAAATAGTAAATAGTTTACACTATAAAGTGCGTAAGAATATTCCCAGTGAGACCTTTTTCGTACTCTATCGGTTAATGCATAATCTACATATGTATTTATGAATACATAATAAGGCAAAAGGAATATCTACGGTGAATGTTTTTATACGATTCAAGTGCGTATATGCGTCTGTATGTATGTAAGTTTTGTGAAAAATTTCTCGGCATACTGGAAAGAAACTTACAATTTTTCGTTGAGCATTTTGCATTTTCCATACGCATATACCTCACTCTAACTGTATAATATTCTTGTGTAACTTAATTAATTATAATCACACGTTGTCACGATAGCTTCGTCGTCATCACCAATTGCAAAAATTATCGTCATGTTTGACACGCTTAAAAACATCGTTAGATAAGTGATTTTTTGTAATGTACAAAGTATTGTGTAAGCAAAATACACATTGATGTTTCCATTTCGAGGGGATGAACATCGCAGGTATGCACATTTTTTAATAACAAGTCAATCGAATGAAAACCAAATATGAGAACTGTTTCGACCACGAAAGTGTGTAAATAAACAAAAAAACATGACCATCAAACAAACATACTTTTATACATGTAAACAAAGTAGATAGAATAGCATCTATCTTTACCAATCAAAGTACTCTCTTGTAAAAAAAATTATATGAAAAAAAATGTAGGTGATAGATATGCACGAAAATTTGCAACTTTGTTGCAGTTTTGTGAATTAAAAGAAGTTAAATGGCAGCTACTACAGCTGCCGCTGCGGATGATGATTTTTTTTTCAAAACAATGTCCTTGATATTGAGATTGACTTTTTCCTTGCGGGGTGGTGGCACTGATTGCAAACAAAAACGTTTGAATGCTTCGAGTTCACGCTCAGCATCGTCCATTTCTCCATCTTCCAAGTCTATGTCCTTCGGCGTGAAAACACTCTCTGAAATGCACAAACATTAGCGCTAAATATATATGTATATACAATACGTATATAAAGGCGTCAGGACAAAAAATATTGAAGGACTGGAGAAGAGAAACAGAGGGCATCTGTCGCGCATTTGTCGCACGCCCTTTTAGCTATTTTTGGGACTTTGCTTTCGTTCTCTCGTTCTCTCTCTCTCTCTCTCTCTCTCGCTCTCTCACTCTCAATTTCGCTCACTACTTCGAAGCAGTTTTGCATAGCTGCTTATTCAACCATTTCAAAAATTCAAATTTTTATTTGTGTTGATTTTTGTTGTAACATGCATTTTTTAATTATATAATTAAAACCAGTCAAGCAGATTATTTATAATGTCACAAACGTAAATATACGTAAAATAATTAAAATAAAATTTTCGTTGAAACAGTCGATTTATTTATTAGCATACAATGGTCGTACAAAAAAATTCAAACAGGAAAAAAAAATCCACATGCTTCAATCAGTTCACCTACTTAAAAAAAAAAAATTATAAGAGTAAGAAATCCTTTTTTGTACTTATAAAATCATAAATCTACAAAACTTGAAAGTACAAAACAATAAATTAATCCACAAAAAAGAACTTGATATGCCTACTCGTAATAAAAGGTGCTAAAGCGACAGCCGATTTTGGGATCAAGCGACAAGCATTTGGTGTAAGGAGTTATATTTTATGTGCGAGAGGGTGCGGAGGAGGCTTATCATTGCTGTTTCTCACCAACGAGGTTCCAGTCATCACCGCCGGGTCTCGCACCACTACCACGCTTCTTCTTCTTACTGCTAATTTTGCTACTCGCGCTATTTTGCTGCTGCTGTTGCTGCTGTTGCTGCACCTGGCCACTCGGCCTCTGCAACATCGCTGCAGCTTCTTCTACTTGGGGACTTTTTATTTTTGTCAGCGTCACGCTCGTACCTTTCAGGTGAATTCCGTTTTCAGGTATGTTTGGTGTCTGACCATTTGTAACTTTACTTATTTGAATACTAGGTAAACCACTACTGTAACGGTCGAAATCGCTTGCTGGTTGTTGAGGGCCTAATCGTCTCCGCAATTCAGACATTTCCGCTGGTAAGGGTAAGGTATTAGAACCTCGCATGACACTTAATAAATCACCGCTGTCCATAAAGCTATTATTACTGCTCGTTGGCTGCTACAAGGACAAAATAACGTTATACTTTGATCGTCAAGTGCACATTAACGATTTCAATGAATATAAATAAGAAAAATACTTACTCTGGTGGGTTCTGATTTAGGGGGTGATCCTTTGAATATATAATCAGGCTTAGAAGGTTGAGCTATTCCAGCATTGATTGCTTGTTGTAACGCCGGACTACGAATTGTTACTGTGCCGTTATCTTGTAATTTAATTATAGCAGCCTGTGATTGAGGAGGTGATTCAGTTTTCACTGGCGGTGGCATTGCAAAGGCTGGATTTCTTATAGTCACCATATTCGTGGCAGGATTGTGCTCAATTCGAGCCGATTCAGGATTTCCACTTAAGAAAGACATCGGTCCATTGCTATTACCTACTGAAGCTGAAGCTGAAGCTGAAGCTGCAGCTGCGGCCGCAGCTTTATTCTTCTTTTTCTTTTTTTTCTTCGATTCAGTAGGTTGCGGCTGGTTTGAAGACATTTCTTGCTTCAATTTTCCGGTGTCGACTACAATAACATTGTTGTTTGCTTGAGGGGATCCAAAGTTTGAATGCATACTCATAGGTGAAGCTATGATTGTCTGCTGTTTAGGCAGTTGAGTCACAGGCGCTGGTTTTGGTGTAATGGGAGTTGATTTGGTCGGTGGAAGTTTTGGTATGACATGAATTTTCGTTAAAGTAATGCCCGGTGGAAGTTTGATATTACCGATATTAATAGGTAGGTTATTCGCTGATTCCCTACGCGATGCGGACGAACCTTCCATCGCATCTTTTTTTGCCATTTGAGCAGGGGGACTGAGTTGGTGCTGTTGGGTTTGTTTTTGCTGGTTTGTCGTATTTTGATTAAGCTTTGACGCTTTTTGATTGTTGGCCTGCATAGAAGTTTGTTGATTGTTATTACCCTTTGTGGTTGTAGGTGTTTGATTGTTAACTTGATTCTTTTTTTGGCTTTTGTTTGTTTTAGCATTTTTACCGCTAGCATTTACTTGTTGTTGTTGTTGTTGTTGTTGTTGTTGTTGCTGTTGTTGTTGTTGCTGTTGCTGTTGCTGTTGATGTTGTTGTTGTTGTTGCTGCTGTTGCCCTCCAGTCTTTTTTGATTTCTTATTGGTGTTCATGTCTTGTTTTAGTAATGTTTCATTAACTTGTTTAGTGGCATTTTCTTTATTTTCACTGTTCTTTTTGTCTTTTTTAGATTTTGTACTTTTAACTTCTGTTGTAACTTGTTGTTGCTGTTGATTAGATTTCTGTTCCTCTGAAATTTTATTTTTATTCTTATCTTTAGAAGACTGTTGCGATTGTTGCTGTTGTTGAACTTTTTGTTGTTGCTTTGTGATTTTAGAATCTTGTTTTTGATCTACCTTAGATTTATTCGTATTATTATTAGGATTGTTTTGTGACTTTTGAGATTTATTACTATTAGTTGGCTGATTTTGTTGCTGCTGTGATGTTTGTAGTTGTTCAGTACTATTACCAGTTTTATTTTTCTTTTTTTTGCCACTTGTCTGATTTTTTTCATCTGTAAGTGCTTTAGTCTGTCCATTGACTAAAGTAAAAAGTACCCTATCTTCTGCTGGCGTTTGACCTTTAAGCGTTATCGTGACAGTTGGCTCAGTACTTGTTGATTCTAAGATCCGTTTTATAGTAACAATTTGCATATTGTCACCACCTTGTTGTCCCGAAGCAGAAACTTGATTATTTTCTAGTTGTTCTTTCTTGAGAGCCTCTTGTTTTTCCATTTGTCGCCGGAGTTTTTTTCTTTCTTTTTTTGTCATACTAGCAAGATCAATCTCGTCTGCAGTTGGTATTTCAACAGCTTTCATCTGGCTTACATTACTGCTACTTTTTCCTTTTGATTTATTGTTAGATTGCATTTGGTTATTCTTATCTGCATTAGCCGTCTTCTTTTGTTTTGAATTGTCTACCTTGAATGTGTGTGTTGTGGATGTATCTGTAAAAGTAGTAGTTTGCGTGGTAGTTGTCGACACCAACCCAGACTTATTTTTACTGTTCTTATTGTTAATGTTTACTGCAATTGTTGTTGGTGCATTAGTGGCGATACTATTTTTTTTCTTTGAGTTTAAGTTTTGCTGTTGTTTATTCGCCATTGCAGTAGGTAATGAAACATTAGGTACTTCAGGTAGTTTACGTTGACTTTTCTGTGAGGCTTTAGTCTGAGAATTAACGACGCTTATAGAGATCTCGGATGCTTTTTTCTGGAGTTCGATTAATCTTAGCTTGTCGTCTTCTTCTTTATCCTTTTGCAATTTTTCTTCGAGCTGAAATAATTTTTTGTTAATCAATAAGGCATTCATGGACGTATTATTTACAATTATTTGTACCTTTCGCTGCTTTTGTCGAGCTTTCTTCTCGGCTTTTTTCATATCTTTTTTTCCCGACTGAGTGCCTTCTACAAACTCAATAGCGGCATCGATATTCCAATCGTCTTTTATCTTGACTGGAGCAGTCCCTCGAGTTACATTCGTCGGTTTTACATTACTTGAGTTCAAGGTTTGTGAAACAGACTTTAAATTGGCAGTCAAGGCTATATTGGTTCTCGTAGCTGGATGTGGCAGTGATGACGCATTGCTTTGGACAGCATTTACAGCGCTTCCGTTGACACCGGCACCTCCGCTGCCATTTGTAGCCGTAGAAGAAGTCGACGAAGATGAAGATAAAGAGGACGATGACAGTGAAACTTCGACAGATGTCACAGGAAGAGGAGAATATGTAGCCTTACAGACCTTAGCTTTTTTCTTTGAAAGAAGCTGTCTGAGCCTCTCCCGCATTTCATTGTAGTTACGGCTCACTGGTGCAACCGATGGCTGTAATTTTTAGTTACTGTTATTATAATTGTTTGGCTAAGACAATAAAAAATTATAATGTGTATAAATAAACGTGCTTGTGTAATATAATCATGATAACAACAATCACATGTTTCCTCTTCCCCGTCAGAAATTTCACAGTCCCCATCGCGACAAAAAGCACACCCACAATCGCTCATTTTAACAAATAACTAAACATGCGTGTATACAGTAGCCTTGAACAAATCTATTATGAGTAAGGTATAATATTTTCTGTACTACTTTCTGTTACAGTGAGAAGAGGCTAAAGTTTTGTTTACAGTGAACGTTTACAAATATGTCAACAAAAGTTACTTACAACACCATGACCGAATACTTCACAATAACAGCAATCACAATGTCTATTGGAATCTCTAGGTGTTGGACTGTTTGTTGCCGAGCAAGAATCACCGTGGCTGCTAGCCGAATCGGAACATTCACCATTTTCTCCAGGACTCACTAAAAAATCGCCAAAATATTTATTTTTTTATTTTTGAATTCGAAAACAAAAGTTAAGCAAAAAAAATGGAATTAACTAAAGATTCTGACAATAATTCAAAAAACGTGAAATGGTCTCAGAAATAGTTGTCTTCACATTTCGAATCTTTGATAACCTTAAATCGGTAATTGATAACAATCTTAATTTTGTTTAGAACATCAAAAGATTATATAAATTATATTAAGAAAACTAAAAGATTTATGGAAAAATAATTACAGTCACTGGTTGGCAATCGTTTTATATGTTCAACAATATGCTGCTGTTTATGACAGGATGGTGTTGATGGATGATTGTTATGTCCTACATGGGTTCGATGAGAGCCAGAACCTAATTTAAATACATTGTTGGATGTGTTTCCATGCATATGCGTATGAGAAGGACCTGTGCAAAAAAAAATGAAGGAAATGTTTCCCTATAATACCAAGATGACTAAAAATCATTTGCGAATGCCATTGAAATATAAATGTATGTAATGAAAAAAGCCATGATAAAGAACATAACTAGCTTGAATACTCACATCTGCCTTGATGACGATGTACATGGGTAGTATTATGGCTATTTGTACTTGGAGTTTGTGTAGTTGAGTGTCTAGTTTGAGTTTGCACTGTTTGGGCCATTGAGGTTTTTGATACTTTTTTTACAGGCTCCTTTATTGGTTCAACAGTTTGCGTCAACACCGCTGGTTGTGGTGCACAGGATGGGATAGCAGCAGCTGTCTCCTTGTTATCTCCATGTTTTGCTTATTAAGATAAATACATAATTAAATATTATCAAGTTATTGGACATAAAAATTAATGATATTGTAAGGTTACAATAAATACCTATTAAATTTTTAAATTCAAAATCTAAATTAATTTCAATATTTGGCCGTTCTTTGTCTTTGAGGGTCTCAATATATTTACTGGCTGGCAAAAATTCAACAATATCTCCTTTTTTCCACTAAAAATATAAAATGTAACATATGACGACAATTGAAAGATGATAGTATATTTTGCACCTAGGAAGTGAAAAATTGGAAAGTCTTAGAGCAAGTGTAATTTATCAGCTAAACGTGCTTTGAGATATACTTTTTTTGATTCATAGGTGCAAATACAGTTTTTTGTGAATCTCACGTCCTAAAGTAATATTTTGATTTTGCTCGGCGGAAGCAAAATGTTACTGTAGGTTGGAAATGACAAATATAATGAACATAAATTATGATTTTATTCTCACCTCTTTGGCACCCGGTGGAGAAAATCCCCAGCTAATAAGGCCACCAGATGGATGAACAGAAGTTTCACCACATACATAAGTTTGACGAATATTCTCTTTTACTGTTTTTTCTAAACATGAAGGGTAGCATTTTTTTTCTTTTGATGCTGCTCTCGACTTATCATCTGCTAATGTAGATGAAAAAGTTAGTGCTTCTACTAAATCAGCAAGCCTCTGTTGAGGAGATTTTTTCCAATCATTAAACATACTTTGTATTTCGAATGCATTTGGAAGATTGCACGACTGTAAATCCAGGTTTTTTATTTCATTTTGTACTGCATTAACACTGTAAGGTATTAATATTAAAATAAATATATGCTTTATTTTGAAATTTTTACTACTGGCAAGAAAAAAGTTATAAAAACTAACTCTTCTTCCAATTCTTTATCAGATTCTTTAGTTGCATCGCTACTTGAATGTTTCAGTCTGGTTTTGAATCTTTCAAAGTCTTCCCTTACTTTCTTCATAACAGAACCAGTAACTTGCTCTGCACTGTAATACAATGAATAATTGTAATAACTTTCAATAAAATTTTTGTTTAAATGGCATGGCATAATACTCACTTATATTTATCGATTAACCGTTCAATTTCTGGACATAAAGGTCCAACTTTGGTTATTTCATCATCGAATGCAAGATATCGATGCACAAGATAATAAAATTCTGAACCTTTAAGTGGCACATGTTTCCTTAACTAAGTAATGAAATATATTAAATAAGATTGATAATTTATATGATTTTGAAAAATTTGGTATGTTAAAATGAAATAATACCTGTCCAATGAATGGAGGTAAATTATTTTGTATCAAAGGATCACTATAAACGTAGTGCTGATACAAACTCTTATTTATGTACCCCCATGTCAAATTAACTTTACTTAAAAGAACTGTATGCAATGGTTCCAATAGGTCAGATATATACACTGCAGTTGCTAATACAGCTTCATATCCATCAAGCAATTCTAATTGATAAGCAATGATTAATTTTGAAATGTATAAATTTACTATTAATGATTTTTCTAGCATACAATATACTAACTTGTTAAAAAAACTTCTGGTAAATTATTGATAGAATGATCGTATAAAAGAGTAACCAATTGAACTTTAACACCAATCACAAATTCTTGAGCCTGTCCCACAAGCCATCTGAATAAATGGTAAGGTACTCTTTCACATAGTCTATAAAAAATAAAAAATCAATTATATTAGTTACTTCCATTAGTTCTGAAAATAGCATTCAGCAATTTATCTTGAAAATTTTAATTTAAATCATTGAAAACTAACATCACCACAGATTCACGAAGTTCTACAAAATTTTCAAATGAATCTAAATCTAGGCACGGAGGTTGAATAGAAGGGGAGAATCCAGAAGTGGTCATAAACCAATTGAAAGTGTATCTTATATACTGTCTTAACTCCATACCAAGACACCTCAACTTCATCATTTCTTGTAAATCTTCTGCTGTCAGATCTCTATAAATATAAAAATAAAAAAAAACAAAAATATTACATCGACATGTAAAAGGTAGAAAATAAATCAGAGTAAAATAATTTTTCCTACTGTTTTTTCCATTTACAGTCTTCACAATTGCACGAATCATCATCAGCTGCTTCTTTAGAATGGCACAGCTGTTTGAATTCAAGTACAGCTGCATTTTCTTGAGCTTCATTTGATTTTTCCTCTGCTCCGTCAACAGTATCACTAGTGATATCTGTCATGTGAGGGATATTTTCAATGTTAATACTTGCAGCATTGAGGTCCATTTTCAACTTGCCAATACCGCTTTCAATGGTATTGACAGTATTTTCAAATGTTCCAGCAGCACCATTGAGAAAAGGTTTGACAAAGTTAGTATTAGTAGTAGCATTAGTAGAAGTTGCACTGCATCTGGCACTGTCAGTGGTGGTATCAGTCTTTTTTTTAGCTCCTCTATTATTCATAATACTTGTATCAACTTTATGCTGAGCTGCTTGTTGACGTTCGCTAACCGAAAGCTCGCTAGTAAGCGCGACAAGTTTATCGAACGAATCGTCGTCGTTGTCAGTGCTTTCTCTGTGCGAGACGTTATTGGCAGTGGCTTTATCGCTGTCCAGCAAGTTGCAAGCAGCGAGATCCTAGACAAGACGAGAAAAAAATTAAAAAGTTGTCATTAAATTGGCTAAAGAGCGACTTGTGTCAGAATGGGCAGGTAAGAATAGTAAATTAGTTACCTTAGGTATGAGTATTTTGGCAAGCTCGTCCTCGTCATCCTCATCGTCGACATCGACTCGATCGTCGTCATCGTCGTCATCGTCGTCTTCTTCATCATCGTCATCGTCTTCATCGTCGTCTTCATCATCTTCGTCTTCATCTTCCTCGTCGTTGGCTCGATCGTCATTGTCGTCGTCTTCGTCATTGTCATCTTCGTCGAGCAGATCAGCCGGCGACGTTCTAGGTGTGCAAGGCTCGTCGGTCTCGTCTTTGCTGGAAGACGCCGAAGAGGATGCCGTGGTCGAGTACGTCGCCTGCTGCTCTTTGGTGAGTACGTCGCCCATGTTGCTGCTACTGCTCTCGCTGTCAGTGCGACTGGCCGCGGGCTCGCTCATTCCTGCTGCAGTTCGCCCTCGAGGTAAATAAGCCTTAGGCGGCACTTTGCTGTAAATACGTTGCGTGTATCCGTCGACTCGGTCACTCGTGTCTATGCGCGTACAATTGCGATGGACAGGAGGTAGCGAGGAACGATCAGCAATCGGCGCAACGCTGCAAATGCGTTTTCTCCGCGGAGCAGGTAGGAATCAGCGGGCAGAACTGCGTGCTCCAACTCGTTGTATCGAAGTCGAGGCAAGTTGCGTGAGCCGCGATCGGAGCTTAGGCCAGTGAGTCGTATGCGGCGGCTATATAGTAGCTCTGATCGGCCAATGGCTTATAATTTATTACGCTAAGGCCAGTGAATCGCGAGGAGAGTCCAGCTGCGTCGTTGCGCTGCCGCCTCCTTGTCTCTCGTTGTTTTCTTGCTGCCCGAAGTGGCTTCAGGGCTGCACTATAGGAGCGAGAGTCGCGACCGACGTAGGACGGGTCCGACAAATGCAACTGCACGGGACTTAGGCAATTCACAGGATTCACAGAGTGCACTGGCACACCGATAGCTGCGCCGTCGAGGCTAGTTGCACATGCAGCTCGTAGGCAGCGGGCACAACATTGGCGATGCTTGGCGCATGGTTAAATATTTCGCGAACGAAAAGTGTGCGGCAGCGGCGGCGGCGACGACGACGCCGACTTGGTGCTGCAACGATTGTCTCAGGCGCGGAACGCCGATACAAATTACAAATGCTTATAGCCGCACTCCGCAATAGTATCACACGGTGCAGTTGTATCTGCACTCTGCAGTCCAATGTCCGCACAGTAGTGCATGTATATCGCGCTCTGTGCTTGCTCTCGTGTGCGTAGTACTGCGTGTTTGTGTTTGTATATACGTGTGTGTGTGTGCGTGTACTTCTGTTGCACCGTATGCAGTATATGCACGGCGAGAGACTGGCAGACTGGTATGCTGGTATGCTGGTATGCCGTTGTCGTGCACTTCTCTCCGCACTAGTCTCTGCCTTTACCTTATCATGTACATGTACTATGTATGCGAGCTGTACGCGCCGCAAATTACCTACGGCCAGCTCGCCTATACATGTGTTTGTTGGTCTGCAGCTAGTAGTGGTGCAGTTCTCTATATATACTTAATACACATACAACGATGTATATATAGCTATATCGGCGTGCAATAACACACGCTATATACAGTTCACTCACTGCAGCAGTTGACTCGAGCCGAGTCTCTCTCGGGGCTGTTGCAGCCGTTCACTGCGCGCCGCGGCACGACCCAACAATGCTCCATCTATTCCTATCCTATATATAGCTATATCTTTTGCAATTATTCGAGCTACAACCTATACAACTTATATACGCGCAAGTATGGCTGCTGCTGTCTCCTCTCGCAAAAGTTTTTGCGTTCCACCGCTCGTGCGGTCGAAGCGCTGCTGCATCCGCGCCTCGGTGAATCAGCCAAACTTTTCGCAAAATACAACTACTACGATATAGGCAATGCCAAGCCAATACATATACGAAAGGCTGCGCTGAAAGTTCATGTACTCGCTCGGCTCTCTTGACTGCCTGCATGGACTGTCGAATGCTCAATGTCGATCTGCAGAGTCGCAGCACCAATAGCGATTAGCCAAACCTCATGCTTGCACATCAATGGCAAATCGAGAATCTGTATGCCCTATGCAACCCAGTAGCATATCCAAGGCTACGATTAATGCAAGACAATATTAACGACAATTTATTATCATCGACGATGATTATTATCATTGGGTCATTTGACAGCCAACATTCGTTATACACTTTTACAACAGTTCACAAAAGTGTTTACTGATTCAAATTCTCATTTGATCTCCTCTGTACTTGATAAATATAAAAATATTAAATTTAATCTATTCAATGTCATTATGGGGAGGTTTACAAAGTTTTAGCCCTTCAATAAACATAAATAAAGATTTTTGCTATTGACGGAATTACAACACTAGTTTTATCTTTTTTCGATATCACGTTCATAAGTATCTCATGCATATTAGCAGTCAAAAGCTGTTTTGAACTTCCAAAACGAATCGCGGGACAACTTATTTTTAAGACTTGTGAGTTTGCGACCAACTTCATCAGACATCAACAGAAGTTGTGAACGAGCGTGGGAGTTTGAAATATCAGTGAGCATAGCATAAACTAGTGTACACTGTACACATTACTCCAGAATTGCTGGTTCCGAAAATAATTTCATATCGGTGCTTTTTTATTGTATAAAAATTATCTATATCTTTCAAAGTTCCAATATTTATTTGTAACATGGCAAGCAGAACCGAAATTAAGTCGGTGAGTCTAAGTTTGGAACCATTCTCAGTTTTATTTTTTGTGGAATGAGGTTAGAAAGCATGTCTTATTTATTTTTAGGACTCCGACGTTCACATCTCCTTCGAGGATCAACAAAAAATAAACAGATTTGCCAGACTCAATGCCAAACTTGAAGATTACAAAGATGAATTAAGACTTGCACAGGTGAGAACTATTTTTTTCATTGACTAAGTTTTCATAGTTGTGTGAGCGATTTTCGGTCATGTATTGCCTTATAAAGATATGCTAATATTAGATTATTTATTCAAAATGTGCTAAATTTCAAGACTCTCATAACTTGATTGGAATTTTTTTAGAATGATCTGCAAAATATTAATGATGCAGTTAGTGAGATAGAACTGTTTGATGATGATGTTCAAATTCCTTATCATCTTGGAGAAGTTTTTGTACATGAAAATCTTGATCAAACTCAAGTAAGTAAATGATGGGAACCTTCAACTATTAGCTATATTTTAATAATGTTAATTTTTATATTATATCTATTTGCAGGTGTACTTGGAAGATGCAAAGAAAGAAAAAGAATCTGATATCAAAGACTTGGAAAGCAAATGTAAAGCATTAGAATCTTTGATGTCTGACTTAAAAACACAATTATATGCTAAGTTTGGTAAAGCTAATATCAATTTAGAAAATGAAGAAGAATAAGTACAAATTTCAACATGTACTTGATGTGAATGTATAATAATGTGTATTATTGAATTTAAAATAATAAAATATTTTGCAAGAAGTATATTTTAATAGGACGAGATTAATGCTTGAAAAGCTATTAAATAGTTACATTCAAGATTTTTGTTTTGGTCAATATATTTTAATATTGATATTTGATATCACAATTATCAATGTTAGAAAGCATGATTCAATGAAGGAGGATAATAAAAGTAATAAATTCATGAAAATGTACATACAAAAATAATATAATTATTTTTAGATTAATTACTAACAAAAATTTAGGTGTTTCAAATTGCTAGTGGGAATAACAAATATTCAGTAAATTAACAATTACAACTTACAATTACAGTTATGGCAACAAAAAACAAGATATGTAATTGTTGAAATTCATTTCAAATTATTCAACACAGCAAAATATTATTTTTTTCCTTTTAATTCTTCTAGATGATAAAAAATTTCCTGCTTTTGAAGTGCATGGTTTTTTAAGAACAGTATCAATGCTAGATAGCGAATTAGTAGGAGATGTGATATTATTTGACTGGTTTGCATCACTGTGAGAAGAGGATATGGGAGATGATAATGTAGAATTAGAATTTCCTCCCAAAAGATGTTGTTTTTTAACATGTGGCAATTCTGCTTTTTCTATGGTACAATTTCCAGTAACAAGCAATTGAGCTGTATTACTTGAGTTTTCATCTTGATGCTCGTTTTTGTCTATTTGAAATTCTTGCATTAATGCAGAATCCATTTCTTCTGAAGATAGACCAAATAATTTTTCCCTGAAGCTTGAATTACTAAGATCAATATCCGGAGTTCTTAATGTTTCATCTTCTGAATGGAAAAACTGAACATTTCTCTTAGATTCATGTAAGCTATTAAAATTGGAAAAACTTTCAGGAAGTCCCTTTGCACATGTAACATCTTCTAAATTCAATTTGCTTTCTTCAAGACATTCATTTACATTCGGTGGCACTATGTCAGACAAACGAGAAGTCATGTACTCATCTTTCATTTTTTGGTTTTCAGGTGACGTTTGTCACTTATCTGCGATGAAAGATTGGTCGCTTTGTCGTCTATGCTGATAGGTAAGAGGAGCTACCAAACGGCTATCTTTACTAATATAATACTCATTAAAATCTAAACGAACGCTCAACAACTGTAATGACACATCTTCAGCAGAAGCTAACATGAGTAAAAATTTCTTAACTCTATCCTGATAAGTTCTTGATAATAGTTTGAGTTTCATGGAAGTAGTACTGAGATACTTTAAAAACGCACTTCGACGATCTGCGGCTTCGCTATCTTTATTTTTTGAACGACCCCATTGCTTTTGATTTTCGCTACCTTCTTCAATAAACTTTTCGGATACAGTTCGTGCTTCGTATTCTGCACTAGCGCGGGCGAGAAATGTTTCTTCTAATAATTGTAGCTCTAAAATTGGATTATACACGGTGCGCAAATGATGCATGAGTTCCTAAAATAATAAATTATTATAAATAATGTAATTTTGTTTCCTGGTTCCATTAAAAAAATTATTATACTTGTGATTGTTCGTCAAGTAGTGTGCCTCTTTTAACCGAATTTATAAAGTTGGTATGTGCTGATATAATATCATCCAAAGATGCAGCTTGGCCTAGATGTTTGGTAAAAATATCCCAGGAACATTCAATCACCTAAAGCAAATAATTTTATGAATAATTACAATTCAACAAAATTAAAAGATAATAATATTTGCATACTTCAAATAAAAAATAATACTGCATTTGATGAACTAAATGAACCATACTACTAGTGATCAAGTGAATATATTTTTGAATTGGCAACAGTTCTGGCATTTTTCGAAACATTTTCGCGGATGTAATTTGTTGCTTCCATATGGCTGATAAAATTGACTCCATACGTTTAGCTCGCCAAAGCGAAAAAAACACTGCTTGATAAGTTTGTCGACTTGGTTCTAAAATCTAAAAAATAATAAACATTGTAAAAGATAATGATTTTATTTTAATTCAATTAGTATCTTAAGATTAATACCGTTCCAATGGGACCATCGACATTGTAATCAAGAGCAAAAATATCCCAACCCGTTTCATTTTCTGAGGGCGCTAATAATCTAACATCAAGCCTCTTCTGAACGTCTAAATCGTCCAATTTGGTGCAAGTTGCTCTAACGGCAGACTCCAATATCGACGAGATATTGTGAGGGTACAACGAATTAGCAGGTTTGGCAAGTTCTGGCCTAGAATTTGTGAAAAAATTATTTAACAAAAAATGTGGGTAACATATCAATATAAATTTAAATGTATAAGGCGATTTCCTTTTAAAAACAATTTTATAAATGTTATAAACGTTCTTAGATTATCTACTTTTAGTATACTTACTCCAAAAGGTGCATAAGATGTTGAACAAAGTGCCCTTGACCCAAAAGTAAGTATCCTTTAATACCCTGCAAATGATCCATCAACTGATACTGCTTCAATAATATTTCAACAACTCTTGTTGAAGTTTCTTTATATGCAGCATCCATCATCATTTGTAGTGGTCCATCAGGATCACTATCAAAAAACGCCTCAACTAAAAATTAATTTAAAATAAGTTAAAAAGATCCAATGATTTACAAGTTACATGTTAAATTTTTTTTACCTCCAATTTTTTTAGATGAATCTCGAAATACTTCTGTGTCATGTCCTTGTAAAGGTGCGAAATCTTTACAAACCTCTCTTAAAAAGTTTATGCTTTTTCCAGTACATAATATCTTTTTGGCTTGAGATCTGCTTATGAAAGATGGCACCATAGAATCTCTTACTTGATATTTTTCATGCCACATTCGCTCTCCAGCAACTTCAGCACATGATTCAATAAAAAATTCTTTATATGGATCATCTAACTCTCCGTCTGTTATCCACCTCAATAGCATGTTGTACAGAGGTTCAGATACACTTTCTAGTATTCTTTTTATAAGTTTTTTTACCCTTGGATCACCATGATGACTAAAAGCATAAATTGCTGAAGCAAGAGCACCGCCATTCAAACCTATACAAGCTCTCACTATACTGGCAAGCCATTTAAGGGTTTCAAGAGGATCATATGCCCAAACATGAAGATGTGAAAGAGTTATTCTATCAATCCCTGATGGATCTCTAACTCTATTAACTTCTTCCTGTGCATTGGCTATAAATCTATAATATTCTGATAATTCTTGATGCATTGCAGCAACAAAACTATCAGACACTCGCCCATTACTGCCAGTGGACATTCTACTTAAACCTCGTTGTATCGTATTGTATAAATATCCAAGCTCGCTAAGCCTCAAAACAGCTTGTTTTTGTGGATGAGTGATTTTGATCTTTGGATCTAATTGGAAGCCATAATTGGTATCAAGCTTTAACACTTTTCCTTCGATTCCTTGAAATGAATAAATTAGATCTTGCACAAGAATATTTTCAGAGGTGGTATCTTCATCAAATATTCTACTCGGATTTGAAGAAGGTCCAAGCATAGTTGCTTCTGAAGGAGTGAAAGTAACTACTTGCGCTTGATGAGAGCTGTGTGTTTGTGAACTGTACCCTGAAAAAAATTGAACAACAAAAATTAAAAATCATATTACAAATAAGATTAATATGCTATTGTAACTAAAAGTTTACCACTTGTTGATGCTGCAGCAAGATTTAGACCTAATCTCATTTCAGGAAAGGTAAAATTATCTTCAAGCACTTTGTCCTTATTTTGACTCATTCTAAGCAAAAAACTTAGAGCTCCGAGTCTATTTCTCAAATCCTATAAAAATTTTTTGATGAATTTATTGCTACTTTTCATTGCCAAAATATTTGAGAACTTTAAATTGACGTACCCCATCTTTGAGATTGTTGTGCAATTCATCGAAAAGAGCTCCATCCTGTTCAGATAATTTACTCTTAATTTGATTAGCAACCATAGTTTCATCCTCTCTCAATGGGTCAACTCCTTGTGTCGAGGACAACAAACTCAAGGAAAATCGCATGCACTTCTGTAAGACTTCTGTTCTTGGACAAATAAAGAGAAATAAAAGGAACAAAATTAAAAGTAAATTGTGTACAGACTAAAAAAACATAAAAAGGCTGCTAATATGAGAGAGCCTGTCTAAAAAGTTCCAATAATAATTCATAAATATAACCTCACCTGGCTTTTGATCACCGCAAACTGATGCTACCAGTTTTAGCAGTAGATCACTGACGTTTTCTGGTTCTGTTGCACTCATTTTTTTATATAAAATACGACTATTTGTGAAAATAGTACGATTATCACCCCAGTAACAATCGAAAAGATAACCAGAGCGCAAGAGTCGCCCACAATGTGCGATTGGCAATAGCAAAAACTGCAGTCTGACTTTGCACGCAGTAGCCGACAACAGTACCTATATAGGCATAGCAAACTGCAATCAAGAAAAAGAGAGACAACATGGGTAGGTCAGTTATATTGAGCTAATTCAAATTTGTTTACGTTCTCATGGAGGGGAGACGATTGACACACCTTTATTTTGTTTTTTTTCTAGAGGCTGTAAATGAAGCGTAAAGTAATTATTGAAAAGTTTTTCAAAGTTTAAATCACTTCTATAAGACTACTTGTAACATTAAACCCGCACAACAATATCAAAATACTCTGCTTTTATGAAATTACGTTGCGTAAGTTTTTCCCGCGCAAGGCTTGATTTAATTCTTATTCTATAAGGCGCTGCTTGTTCGACAAGTTTACTATTGTTATTATTATTTTTCACTATATCTGAATTATAAAATGAAGTCGATAAGCCGAAGAATTAGATGTTTCTAAATACCGTATTTTTTTAAAGCTGCTTCTCAGGATATTAAAAATTTAGCCAATTGTTTTAAAACGCAAAGTAAGCTTAAATCTACCAAACTCAAATTGAATCCTTTTATATAGCGCATATGTTTTCAATGTAAATGTTTCTTGAAATATTTTTATCAATAAATTACCTCCTAAAGTTATATACCAACTCATTTACTTTTGATGCGAGTGTCTGTTTTATATTAATTCAGAATTTCGAAAAAGTTGACTATCTTAATGAGTTTTGAAATGTATTAAATTATTTTTTAAATAATTAACTAATTATTTCAAGTTTAAGGGTAGTTTCAATTTGCAAATAAATCAATTGTCCGTGAGACATTATATATTTAATTAAAAGGAATGATTAAATGACAGAAAAAATGAAAACCCAATGCAGTTGAATTTAGATTTTTATTTTACATATACTTTTAAGTTAATCAATTGATTCATTTATTCGATTTGATACGCACAGATCGTCGTGGTGTATGTCGTCGTCAGTAAGATCGATTTACACGAATACAACATGTACACACATTATTAGTTTTATTATATAGTATATTTTATAAATTGTTCATTATTGTATCATACAGTAAAATTGCAAAGTATTTACAAACAAATGGCTGATTACACTATTATGGTACAATGCTCAGCATACAGTCGTTAGTGTGTAAATTAAATAATGATAAAATTAATATATAATTGTAAGGACTAAGCGATGAATAAAAATTTCTTTAATAGTTTCAAATATTACAAAGAGTGAGTCGATGACGTTTATTATCTTGATTTACCCAATACACCTGGGAGAGGTATCACAGCTACTGATAATAATATAAGTACATTTATTAAATGGTACTTGGTGCGATCTTATTAATAAAAACGGGGGACGTCGAAAGAAAAAGAAGTTTCACTTCGAAATGAGGTAAAATACGTTAGTCTCACGTATATGTTAGACACGATGGTACTCATAGATATAAAAAAAATTGCCTTCTTCAATCGATTTTTTTTGTAAATTAATGCTGTCAAGTGGACTTTGATCGTGACAAAAGGTATACACGTGTATGTAATAGGAAATATCAACTCTCGCTCACTAGTGCGGCCGAGAGGTTAATATGCATAATAAGCAAAATACTTAATTTCTAAAATGGTGTAGCGTACGTAAATATGGAGTATAGTGATTAAAAAAGTCATTACAGTTACGTTAGGAAACGTGCCGTTTCTGCCGACGCACTATAAAAAAACACAGACGTATAACGCGCGCAAACTCACGATGCACTGCACTGACAGCTGCAACACACATACTCTTTCTCACACATACACACACACACACACATTGAGACGGAGACAGAGACACAAAAAGCAATAAATTAGTTAAGGTATCGTAATAAACGACTTTGTTGCACAGCTTTCGAGTCGAGCGCGTCAATTGCGCGCCACACCGCAAATCATGATGTTGGGCAAGGCACCGCGACGTTTGCGCCAAGCTCCGAGCGACTGAGCGTGGGCCTGAAGCGTACGGCACCAGCGTTTTGTTCTCGCTCCGTCTTCGGCCTGAAAAACCAATGGCAGAATTCAGCAATGATCCAAAACGAGTACCAGTTCGTTCGATCCTTCACAATTGCCTACCTTGAAAATGAATGTCTCCTTCGAAGATAGCTCTTGAATTTCGAAGTAGTCCTCGAGGTCGGTCTCGCAGCACACGATGCACTTGTCTAGGTACAATGGCTCCTGTGGAAGTATAGTCAATTATAATTAACTCGTCTTGTCGACAGAAACTATAGAATTATTTGAGGGGGAAAAAGCTCACTCTTAGAAGCGAGTAGCGGCCAAGTTTTTCCTTGATAAGCAAAAGGGTTGCCTCTTTGACGTTGATCTGACGCGGGAAGAGCGAGTCGTCGGCCGATGCGTCGAGCATGAAATCATCGTTCGGCTAATGTCGGACAAAAAAGAGACGCAAGAAAATTATTAGATAACAAAATGCAAAGCAGGACGCTAGTACAAGTTGTTACAAGTGATTTGGAAAAAAGTCAACCTGTCCGTTAGCGACGAGCATGGCTATGACGGGGGCGAGCTTGACCGTCCGGCCTCGACGCCAATTGTTGTCGGTAGGTTGGGCCACGAGCAAGCGACCCTCGAGTACGAATCTCGAGTCCTCGTGGGCCCACTCGAGCACTTCCACGGCCATCTTTCGCAATTTGATGTTGACCATGTCCTGCTCGCCGCTCGGCCGTCGGCATCCGTTGCTCTGGATGATGGAGATGCGACGCCAGAGTTTCGTCGAAGTGATGTCCTTGGCCTCCTAGAGAACAAAAAGCCAGCGTCAAAGTTCGATCGGTATTAAGAAAGCTCGAATGTATAGGAATGGATACCGACGGCATTCATGTGTTCGAGATGGAGCTCGATGTTGGTCTGGGCCTGCTTGAGTCGTTTCTTGAGCTCCTGCATGTCGAGGCGGGCCGAAGGCGTGGCCTTGAGCAGACGAGCCAGCAGCAAGGGGTACTTGGTGACCCTCTGGACCGGCACCATGAGGAAGGAGTTGAGGTTCATGCGCCTGAGCACGGTGTTCTCCATCTGCGAGACCTTGAGGAAGATCCTGAGCAGCTCCTTCTCCTTCTCGAGATTCTGGAGGAGGAGGCTGGCGCCGCCCTGCCTCGTGCAGTAGCTCTCGAAGGCGTGCAGCATGCGCTCGCTCTCGAGGAAGATCTTGCCGAGGTCGAGGCTCAGGAGGTCCGCGTCGCCGGACTCGAGGGCCAGCTCGACGGCCCGCTTGAGCTTGTGCGCCAGCACGTGGTTGTGCTCCAGCAGCTCCTCGACGTTCAGGAAGATGGCCGAGAGCTGCTCGGGCGTGAGGAGGCCGGCGCGCAGCATCGGCCGGTGGAACTCCTCGAGGATGATGTGCAGGTCGCGGCCGTACTTTTGCTCCGTCTCCACGATCTCCGTGACGATCTCCTTGCGCTCGACGCGCTTCTTGGCGCACTTGCGGCAGACCGAGCACGAGCTGCCGCTGCCGTTGCCGTTGCTGCTGCGACAAAATAATAAGAAAAGTAAGAAGAAAAATCAGGTTGGGCCGCGAAGGAGCCTCGACAAAAAGGAGCAACATTTCAGCCACTTTCACCGTCCTCTTACATACGCGCGCGCGTATCGATACGCAAAATCAAAATATCCGCGCGAGTAAAAGTATTACGTGATATGGGAGCTGGGCTGCTGCACTGGCGTCGCGGAAACTAATCGAGCAGGATGTATGTGTGCATATTTTATATGTATTATTTCCATACGCGCTCACGCACACATTGTGCGCAAAGCGTGGCCGAGCTCGCGGGCCGTAGGTGAACTTTGAAAAATCGCTCGAACCTATTGCACTGGTATAATATCACTCGGCGAGCATAATTGCGCGACAAGCGGATATGTGTATAGCTATAAGCGCGGATCGTAAATCATCCATCGTCTCGATGCATTAGCATATTTTCTGCGATACCGTGTGTGCAGTTTTTTGCCTTCTATCATCTTGGCGTAAATCATATACACGCGTGAATAGCTCATATCTGCAATATTTGTATGTGCCCGAGCAAATATGGCTAGTTTTATAAGTTTGCGACAAAATTTCACGATCGACTGCCGTAGGGTGTTGCGGTTGCCATTTAGCTGCCTCTTGTTGTCGCCAAAAAAAAACAGCTGAAAAACAATTGTAAAAAGGCCGCTTGACACGAGCTAACAGATCGATACATGATTTGGAAAGTGCATGGAATAAGTTGAGATTCATTAGAGAGGCCCAAGCACCTTTCGATGCAGTAATCTGCAACTGGCTGTACACGCGCGATAGAGCTGCCTGCGACACTCGACGCGTGCATTGGAAAGCGCAAAAAATGTCATAACAGCTTTGACAGATTTTCTAATTTATACGGTAATCTATCGGGGGGGAGCAAGCCTCGGCGCGATCGAGCCCATTAACGTCGATTAATCGCGCGTCAATTTCACTTTTATGAACGACTTACCCGTCGATAAGATGAGGCTCGATACGTTGCTCGCAATCCTCGCAATGCTTCACGTCGAGTTTGTTGTTGTTATTGTTGTTGTTGGTACTGCTGCAGCTGCTGCTGTTGTTGTTATTGGAGGCGTTGGAAGCGTTGACGGGGCTCTTGTTGTTACCGTTATGGGACTGGCTAGCCGGAGCATTGGCCAGGTTACTCTTGTCACCGTTGGCGTGATTCAAATGTCTCCAGCGTCGTCCAACGCAGCCACCGCCTCGACCACTGCTCGCTTGGCTGCTCTCCGATCCGACTCCGCTGTCGGTCCTCTCGATGTCGACGTTGCGGGCCTGTCGAACCAAGGATTCGTTTTATAGTTCGATCGGTGCTTACTCGCTCGACTCTTTGTCACGAAGGAACTTACCTTGCGACTCTCGCTCGAGTTCACCAGGATGATGTTGCACTCCTCGCTGCTGTCGGAAACGTTGGATATTTGCGAGCTCTTGCTGCTGAGGTCGCCCAAGCTCATCTCCTTTTGCTCGTAGAGCGCCTCGAGGTCTCGTTCGGGGTCCTCGTCGTCCTCGTCCTCGTCGTCGTCGATGATGGCATCGTCGTCGTCGTCGTCTTCCTCGTCCTCGTCCTCGTCGAGGGCAACGTCCCCGGCTCGGGTACGCTCCTCCGAGTCGACGATGAAGTTCAGCAGCTCGAATTTACTCGACAGTTTGTCTTGCTGCTTGCTGGAGGAGGACTTGGGATCGGAGGCAACGCCGTTGCCGCCACCGATGGTCTTACCGAGCGAGGCCTTGGCAGCCTTGGCCTTCTCTTCCTTGCTCAGATAGGAGCACTCGAGGTACTGATTGGAACCACCAGCCAGAGGCTTGTAGAAGCGTCCGGTGCTGAGGTCCCTGAAGCCCTCGTGCTCGTACTCGAGATCGCCGAAGAAGATGCGGCTCTTGAGCAGCTCGGCCTCGCTGGGAGGGGGACTGAGCGGCAGCGGGGGCGGCAACGGGCCCGGCTCCTCGGGGATCTCCTCGTAGATGGGCTCCTTGATGATCTCGTAGGCGTCCTCCTCGTCCTCCTCGTCGATGAGGTCCGAGCAGGAGCCCTTGAGCAGGCTCTGCTTGAGGATCTTGAGTATGGCCTCGCCGCTGCTCTCGTCGACGATCTCGCCGTTCTGGCGGGCCTTGCGCAGCGAGTCCTCGAGCAGCTGCGATATCATCTGCTCCTTGCTCGGGGCCTCGGCTATCCTCGACCAGCAGCAGGCCTCGTCAGCGGCGGCTTGAGTCGGTGGACTCGCCGGCGGCTTGATCGGTGGCTCGATCGTCACGCTCGATCGGTGGTAGTTGTCCAGGATGACGAGGGTGCGCTTCTGGTCGGCCGACGTCTGTATCTTGGCTGGCACGAAGTCGTTGTAGGAGGAGTAGTCGTCGGTGCCTATGCTGCTGCCTATGCCGATGCCGTTGCCGTTCTTGGCGTTGCCGCTGTTGACCGAGATGACCGTTGGCGGGTTGCACGGCTCCGCGCAGTTGCCACCGATGCTTATGGTAACTTTGTTGCCGCCACCGGTGCCCTGCATCTTCTTCGTTTCGCTGCTCAAAGCGTCGTGGGACTCACCGTTTATCGTGATCGACGTTGAATTGCTCGTAGTTGGACTGCTACTGACCTGTTGTTCCGACAAATCAACCAACGACAATATTTAACAATTTTTGTAAATAAATGAATTTTTTTTGCACAACTGATCATTCAAAATAGTGGTTTTGCCTACCTGTAGCCTGTGTACGAGCTGAGTAGTCGCGAGCGTCGACGTTGCAGGTTTTAGTGTTATTTTGCAGATATTCGATACTGTGCTCATCGGGTCCTCGCCGGATGTCCTTACTTGCTGCTGCTTTTGATGCTGCTGCTGTTGAGCTAGCGAGTCCACCCGTGATCGACTTTGATCATCTATTCTGACTCTGGCTTGGATGGGCTGCGTCGCGTCAACCCACTGCAAAACCAATTAGAGGTTCGCGTCATGATTAAGAGGATGGGCTTACGTGATAAAAGTCGTAATATTTTGCACGATCCAAATAGACCTACATCTCTCTCGGCAATGCTGATCCGTTTGTCGGCGATCGACTGTTGCTCCTTACTACTACTACTGGTCGAGCCTGTTTTCCTGCACAGGCTCAGTCTCATGGTGTCGACGAAGGTCACCTCCTGACTCGCCACTAGGCCAGGTCGCTCGACGCTTCGGTCGCTCTGGCTGCGGTTCAAGCTCGCCACGCTCGTGCCACCGCTCATGCCGTTGGCTGCATTTTTCCAGCTCGCTGTGCAAAACAAAAAGGCAAAAAGTCGACGTACTGAAAATTGCAATTACCAGCGGCATTCCCCGTACTTTCTATTAGGCGCGCGCGCGCGTTGCCTAGCTAGCCATAGCAGCACTTTTTTCAGCTCGTAATCTCGCGCAACTTTTGAGGTGCGAAAAAATTTCATACGCGCCGTTTATATGCCTTTCTTACGTATTAGCCGTGCAGCTACTGACAGCCGCCTCTATATTCCGGTAGGTATAATAAATTTCTCTGCAGTTACATACGTATGCATATACGCGTATACATATATTGCTTACGGAAACGAGGAAAGTGATATAGACTGTAGTCCGCAACTCCGCAACAGGACACTATTCTTTTCCTTTTCGACCCTCAAACCTCATTTCGAGGCTTATCGGGTGCAGGCCGCTGCCGCGGCGCAGCGAGTGGCGGATTTATTTTTTCGTCGGACGAGCGAGAAAAGCGATAGTCGCTTGGCTGCGCGCGGAGGACTTTTTCGATTTCACCGTTGCAGCATCCGCAGCCTGCACACGGATATAATAATAATAATTACGCTTATGTATATAGTAAGAAGAAGAGACATTGTGAAGCGAGTTAAAAATGACTCTCGTTCCAGGCAAGCGCAAGCGGTGATTAAACATTACACCCACGCGGCGGCGCAGAAACACATGCGCCTCTCGGAATGTCTACGTAGTGTGTGTGTATGTACGTACAGCATAAATATATTTATATACCCATGCACGTTGCAAACATGTACGTGGAAGTTGGCTCTCTCGCGATTTTCACCTGCGCACATATTTAATTGCCAGTGGCTGTATACATATACACACGCGCTTTTGAGCGCGAATAAAGCAACAACAAAAAAAAAAGCGAAAATAAACATAACTGGTTGATTTATTATTAGCAGCGAATGTAAACAGCTGCGCGAGCGTCTCGGGCCCAACTGCAGCACGAGGAAAAAGAGAGAATTAATATAGCGATTTCTATAATAAGGCCCTTGCAGTACGTATTGGAAGCGCGTCTGAGTTGTAGCAGCAGAGAAAGAGAGAGAGAGAGAGAGAGAGAGAGGAAAGTATAATTTTGCCGTTGAAGATGACGAAGAAGAGACACTTTTTCTCGAGATCGTTTCCCATGAAGTCGCAAGAGCGGCAGCCGTGAAATTAGTCTAGGATGAACGACTCGAGCTGCTATACGAACTGCCATAGCAGCGCGAGCAGAGGAAATAACGTGGAATTTAGTTCCTTATTCCCATCGCGCAGCACAAATTCTCCATTACTCTGTACTCTACTAGAATAAACTACACGTGTGAGTGCTGTGCATGCTATGCGTGTAGTGTGCAGTGTATAGCGCTCGAGTAAATATAAAAGGGCTTGAATATAGTCTCGGCTCGTATTCGGCGTGTCTATGTGTAATTTCACTACATGCGTAATTGCAACGATTATTATTATATACAGCAGTGCGCGAGCAGCTCGTGCAGTCTGTGCATGTGATATAGCTCTGACGCGGAAAAGCGCAAAAAAGGACAATACACCGAGCGAATGCGCCGAGAGATAAAGAGCGAGAGAGAGAGAAAGACTTAGACCTGTCCCGTTTAATTGGTTTCTCAAGACTAAGATAAAGTTCGAGAAATCGGTCGTTGCACTTAATCTGTATTTGCAGCAGCAGCAGCTCATTAGATATGTTATATGTAGCTGCAGTTCAAGCTGTTTATGACTGACTAATACATATCCGCGGCTTGTTTTTGTTTCCTCGGCAAAATGTATAGAAACATTTGGAGAAATCACTTTCAAAGCTGCCTCGTACACATCAACCTTTATGATTGATTCCACCAAAATAATTAGGACGTTTGTGAGGCATAAATCTTTGACAAAACACTATTTACTTCATTATACCAACGTTTTGCGAACCATTTCATATTTTTACAATATAAAGCTTGCAAATCCAGTATATGTCCCAAAGTAATATCAAGAGCCTGTAAATCTTATTAATCATTGACTTGATCGAAGCGACTTTCTGGGTCGTGATCTCCAAAGCAGCCGGAGGAGAGTTTCTCGATCGGTTTCATCTATTATTACTATGATTATTCTTATAGAATATTCTTATCGTTATTTTGCTTGTATGTTCTACTGAATTTTTCATTATTACAAATTACCCATAAATTGTCTTCGTAAATGTGATTGATAATTTTATCAATTAGTGATTAGCGATTCTCTGATCTATTTTTATCAAAATAATGTTTGAATTGATTTGGATTATAATTTTTAATTTATTTTATCTTCAAAACGTGTGCTCTCTCTCTGAGCAGCAAGTAGCAGTTACATGCCTAGTATTTTTTTTATTTCGCCGTTTTAGCAATTCTGGGCTCGCACTGAAGATCGATTTCGAGACAACATATTCGAGGGAAATAAGAGCGGGCTCGTGTCGCGAAATATTTTCCCGTAAACACGTGTTTAAGTGGAGACGAGAGAGAAAGTGCTATATAGGCGCAGTGACAAAAGTTGAAGAAAAAAAAAATGTTCTTCGGAATTTTGCAGCTAGACGTTTTCAATGTTCTTCGGTGGAGTTTCGTAGCATAATACGTGCTCATAAGCGTCTCGGCTATAAATCTATCAAGGCATTGCATCTTGGCTCGCGCGCGCGCGCATAGATGGACTAAAAAGTTTCTACTTTCTACAGCTCTGCGCCGTGTGCGTTCCTCGGCGCGCGGTATTTTTTAATCTGATATCGCAGCAGCTCGGATTATTTTCAGCTCGCGATCGCGCCGGAAACTGCGCGCCATGCAAAATTTCATTGCGGCGAAACGAAATAAGCCGTCGATTCGACGAGACAATCACGGCTCGAGTCGCACGATCAAGTTCAAGAGCGACGATCGTGTATGTACGTATATAACATATACCCACGTGTGCCCCCGCAGATTATCGGGCAATTTTCACGCGCAGCTACTCGATAAGCATCTTGTAAACAACAATAATAATCCAATAACGGCAGTTGGTGCAAATAAACCCCACTCCGACTGACGCAGCCATACACATATATAATAAACGTATTGTGTTGGCGGGCTGCTCTCGCTTTTAGCTATTTTTCTCATCGTAGATCTAGCAGAGTCTCGTTTTATAACAATCACTCCTTTTTCCATTAGGCTCATGCATTTTTATATGAGAAACTTATACCGCGGCATTATGATTATTATTATGATCGTTCATATATAAGTACATCGTCGGCTCGGCTGCATATGGCAGTTGTTAAGAGGCGCGGGGCAAAGGAAGAAGCGAACGAAGGAGGAAAAGGAGCTAATAAAAAAGCCGCGCGCGATTTACGCAAGTGGGTGTATCGCGCGCATTATATGGCTTAGCCCGAGCGCGACTTCGCCATAAGTCATTTGCCTGCATTCCGCAGATTCTCGAGCACTATTTGCACTCTCGGTCGCGCCGCGCTCTGTTATGGGATACAAAAAATTAGAGTCGGCTCTTACGCGAGGCGAGCGAGACTTTCGAACGGGCGACTCGACGCTCTGCGCCTTTGCTCTTGTACCTTCTCACTTTTTTCTCTTCTCTCTCTTCATCTTTTCCCCCCTTTGCTTTTCAACTATTACACGAACCGATGATGATTTTGTCGGGGCCCATTGGAAACAATAGATGCCATTGTTGGCGCGCGTCGATTTAGGATGAAAAATTGATAGGAGACGAGTGGGCCGCAGTGGCACGGGCTGAAAAACGCCCATTCAAGACCATGAAAGAGGTGAAAAAATTTTCATTAACTCTCGTCGTCGCTCCTTCGAGAGAGAGAGAGAGAGAAAGAGAGAGATCGGCAACAATGATGATTCTCCGTGTTTGAGAAACGCACTCGTGGTGCTGCGTGTCAATTGATCGCGTGACGCTTGCATTTGAATTGAATTGAAGCTCGAGTTGCGATTAGCGCGCTCATCGTTATTATATATGAGAAAAAATCATATTCATTTCCCAGGCGCTGAAAGTTTTTATTTTTACGCGGCGCTCTATAGTTTGAGCCGAGTGAAATTCTTTTACTCGGAAAAGCGCTATAGCTCGGCTGCAGCCGCACGTCGAGCTACGTTAATAACACGCGTGGACTCAACGAAGCATCCACCCGAGCGATCTTATGTATATAGCAATCCTATAGCGGTGCAGATTTATCGATCCGATGCGATTCCCCGTAACGATTAGCCGATTCGACGATATAATAGCTTCATTTTCACGATTCTTATTCACGAATCTCGAGCAGTTTTTTACTCGGGCATTCTTGCAGCTGCGTGCCTCGCACAATTTACGGCCGCGAGAGCTCGCATCGTCCTTGTTTTCGCGTTCAATGCTAATTTCAGCCGACTGAAAAAGCGCCTGGAAAAGCGTAAAAAAAAAACAAGCGAGGGTTGAAAATAGATTGGAATTTTGAGGTATCGCAGGCGCGAGTTGTCCGTGGACGTCGAGAGACCGGTCGAGGGGAAGAGGCGAAGAGAAATTCGAACGACGTGTTTAAAGGCTCGACGCTATCAATCTCGCTTGCACACATACGCTCTTTGGAGCTTTCTCCCGAGTCCAGTTGGTTTTATTTGCGAGCAGTGCGTGCGCGCAGCATTACAGCTCGAGCCGCGGATCGCTACACGCACGATACACAGACGTTGGTGTGATAAGAATTGCGACTCAACGGAGAAAACTTTGACTAAAACGCAGCATTTCACCTCGAGGATGGATTGATGTACTCCCGAGTCGCTGTATGCATCGAGCAGCTACGCGGCTAGGTCGGCATCTCGTATATATAGCAGCGGTTATAGCGCGACAGTAGCTATAAAATAAATTCCGCCACGTCGATCGGATGGACGATCGAGTTTGGAGGAAACTTTCTATAGCTCGGGTCTTTGGCGTGGATCTCGTGGCGATGCTCGTCGTCGTCGTGCACGTGGCCGCGCGTCAACGACGGCCCAAGACGCGTACTAGCTCTCGGCTTTTGCCGATTTTCCCGATAAGAGGATGGAATTTTCGGTCGCGACCGCGGACGCGTAACGCCGATAGAAAGCGATCGCCTCGGCCGATTCTAACTAGCTCGAGGTACAAGCGCCGCTGCAACAATACCACGCTACGAGCTAGCTCTCGCGCGACTCTTTGGCGTAATTACGCGCGCGACTTACGCAGTGGCCGTCGTGGTACTACTATACGGTGGTGGTGCGGCGGTGTCGCTGGCGCGATAAATTCCACGAGGCCGTGCGTGCGAGCTTACGGACTTTTACCGTCTATATAAGATTCTTTCCCACGCGCGAATCGCGATATACGCGTACCGCCTCGTACACTAGCCTCGTACATAGGCTTGTAAGCGCAACGCATGCACGACCTAAGCGCGATGCCTGCCGCGAGATACGATATTTTCGTTGCTCGACTGGACTCGCAGCCGCCTCGTAATGAACGCTGTGTAAGGTCGGCCAAGTACAAGAGGGAAAGCGCATCAAGAGCTCGAGTCGACGACACGCCTACAGCTTAATTCGCATACAGGGACTTAATAAATATTATATAAAGTTGCGAGTCGCGCGCCAACCGGACGAAAGGGCTAATAATGAGCTCATTGACCCTGACCTTTGCGCACCTTCGACTCTCGAGCATATCTATTCGCGCGTCTCTCTATCTCGGCGTATAAGCTCGCTCGAGAGCGCGTATTATAAGAGACAAGTGTTGCATTTGTTCGACTCTTCCTGGCTCTCAGCGGACCGCCTAATAATAGCTCTCCGAACCGAGAATAAAAAAGTAAAAGTCCTTACATCTGCACGCGCGGCTATCGAGATGACCGCCGATCAGAAGAGATTACACCAACTGCGTAGCTCGATCGTACTTTTTTCATATTATAAATGCACTCACCCGCTCGCTGCGACTCGTCCTTTTCGCAGTTATTCTCGACCTTGCTCGCCACCGTTTTCGTCGTCGTTGTTGGATCGCTCGTCGGCTTGGGCTTTGGCTGCCATGTCGACTCTTCTGCCTTCTCGACGTCCGATGATTTCGCTTCGCTCTCGCACTTTGGCTTTTTATCCAGCTGCTCTTTTGACGCGGCATCTTGGCTCATCTTTGGCTGCTGCTGCTGCTGCTGATCCTGGACTTGTTGCTGTTGTGGCTTCTTCGATGATACGTACTTGTCGATTTTGATCTCAGGAGGACTTTTTACCTTTGCTACGATCTTTGCTTCGTGCTGAAGAGGCTGCTGTCGGGTAGGAAGTTGCTGCTGCTGCTGCTTGAGGCTCTTGATATTTGGAATAGTGATGAAACGTTGAGGACGTTCGATGGTACTTTCTTGGGCTACGATCGGTAGCTCGCTCGTCGTAGCCTCGGATCTGTCGGAACTCGTCTGTAGCGACGACGATTTGCTCGTCTTCCGCTGAGGACAAGTGCTGCAAAAATACAAGAGAAAAAGGCCTCGTACAATGTCAACGCTCATACACGTAACTCGTGCCGGGCTCGGAAGTGTCACGCGACGCGTCAAGTACAGCCGTTTGTTTTTCTTACGATTGTAACAAAGGCCAGCCGCGACGCTCGGCTGCGGCTCGTCACCTTGTGCGCAGCTTACCTTGCACCCTATCAATTTCGCGCGGCCATATCGCATTGCGACAAAAGTCACGCGCGTTTGGAAAAGCTAGGCGACTATTCGATTAAAGTGACTCACCCCTGTTCTCTGGCGTCGCTGGAGTTGACCGGCGAGAAGCTCGAGAAGCTCGAGAACGGCGGTGCAGGCGGCGGAGGAGGTGGTCCGGATGGCTTCTCCGGAGCGAGTATTACATTGTCGACGTTGAACAACACGCTCTTCCTTTTGACGTCGCTCAGCTGATGCTGCTGCTGTTGGTGCTTCTGCTGCGACTGCTGATTGTGACTCTGACGCTGCTTATCGCCGCCGGCCTGCTTCAAGATGCTCTTGAGGACGTTCCTGGCCTCCTTGAGTCTCCGCGGCGGCCGCTTCGGCGAGATCTTGGGGATGGGAATGCGAGTCAGCTGGTGGGACGTGTTGCAGAGCGGCTGATCGTCCTCCTCGCTGTGGCTCGACTCGTCCCGATGCGACGGCTCGTTGAACAGCCTGACCCGCTGGCCGCCGATCGCCGCGACCGAGCAGCTCCTGTTCAGGGCTATTCGCTCGATCGACTTGACCTTGCTCGGGTCGAAGAGGCTGCTGACTCGCGGCTGCTCGAGGGCGTTGTCCGACAACTCGTCGCTCAGCCGGTCCTCCTCCTCCTCCTGCTCGCGTCTCCGCTGCAACTGTTCTCGCTGCTGCTGCTGTTGTTGCTTTTGTTGCTTCTGTTGCTGCTGCAGCTGCTGATGTTGCTTGAGGTCCTGCAAGGCCAACTGACTCGGGCCTTTGAGCAGTAGGTACGGGTTGACGTCGCACTCTAGGATGCTCTTGCGCGAGTCGTTGCCGAGGCTGCTCGGGGGTGGCGGCCCCACATCCTCTTGCCAATCCCTCGCGCGAATCAGATTGGTCTGCGTCCGGAAACGAAGCTCAATGTTATACGATTCGCCAATCTTGTATACAAATATGTTTACGTACCGATTGATTGATGACGCTGTCGAGCCTGTCACCGGGCCCAGCTCCGGAGCTCGAACAATCGAACCACTCGGTCCGAGAGTGAGGCTCGACTTTCAAGCCCGAGGACTTTGGAGGACCGCAACGGACTTGTACGCTTTGGCTTCTTTGCTGCTGCTGCTGCTGCTGCTGTTGTTGATGCTGCTGCTGCTGCTGCTTTTGATGCTGCTGTTGCTGACTCGACGGCGATATGCTGCGGGCTCGCGATCTAGGCTCCAATAGACGACTGCGGCGCATCAAGTCGTAGGGGTCGTCGACCGAGGATTTCAGCATACCTGCAGCAGCGCACAGAGTGAGTGCTGAGTTGTGCATTTCGCGTCTAACCATTTCATAATTCTTATTATACATTGGGATCGACAAATTGTTTTTCGTGACTCTTTGCGCGCTAAACATTGAAATTACACGGCGCGCGACTGTGAAAAGCGTGCCATCGGACTGAACATTCGAAATTCTTCAATTAAAAACTCCTGAAATGTGCATAATCAAAATAATATGTATGTAGGAATAACTAATTCAGAGTCGTGCGTGCATTACTCGCAAAATAGAAAAAGAGCTCGTAAGACGCGCGTATCATGTATTATGCAGCGTCCGAGCGATTATTCAATGCGTGGGTGGCTCGTATTACGTAAAAGGCTCATTTTTATCGTGGCACATTTATACATTATATAGCTCTTCTCATTCTTACCACGACTCGTATCAATCTTGGAATTACGAGACGAGCATGAGCCAATTAATGCTTTTTCCATTTGAAAGATTGAGTCGTGCGCGGTGAAAGTCCTCCAACGCGTATCTCAGTGACTGTCCGTAAATGGAAAAGCTCTCGTATTATTATTGTATTGTCACAATTCAAAGACTTGGGAGAATATTTCATACGCGTCTTTGGATACACAAGCGAATAAAAATAACTTTTGCATATTTATAACCGAACATGTACGTTCATAGAGCAGTTGCAGAATATTATCGAGCACGAACGATCTGCCAATCGATTAAAGACAACCAAGTCAAGAATTTTTCAGATCGTTCAGATAATTTGGCATCGATTGAAATTCATCGACAATGGCATAGTGACGAGCAAATTATAAAGGAAAGCCCGACTTACCTGCCAAGCTCGGTCTAGCTCTGATAGTAGTGGTAGGCATCCTGCAAGTACCCCCGATCGTGAGGCCTGCCAATCGATGCCCACCGCATTTTCTGCAGTTGCTGCCCACGTCTCTGGTGGAGGCACCCCCAAGGAACTCGGGACAGGAGCAGACCAGTAGTAGCTGCTGCTGCTGTTGTTGATGATGATGCAGATGGCTTGGAGGGCCCCGGACGGTGCCGTAGAGCCAGGGCTCGCCGTACATCATCTGCTGGGCCAGGATACTGCCGCCGCTGAGGGTGGCCCAGGTCTGGGGTTGCTGCTGATGTTGCTGCTGCTGCTGCTGCGAGTGATGCTGCCTCTGGGGCGAGTATCCTCGCATCGAGCCCACATCCTGCCGTGAATTGGACGACGATGAGTTGCCTCGAGACAGCCCGAGTCTCACGCTCCAGGACTTTTTGCCTTTGCTCAAGGTCTCGTAGCCCTGCAAGTTAAAAGGATGATATATTTAATAATAATTGTTTTTACAGGTTAGATCGCTCGAAATTGTATAATGCATTAATTATAACAATTAAGAGATACGCAAGACGCATGCCTTCAAAAAAGACATTATTTCTGAATTTTTACCATACTTAAATCAGAACAGGTTTTCAGCTTTAAAATTGCAGTTAGATGCAAGTATATAATCACATAAGTTCATCATATTAATTTTTTTCGTCAAAATAGTCTCATTGATACAATTTAAAAACAGACGCTTAAATTTTCTCTCTATTATTAGAAGAAGAAAATAAGAGATTGTTTGCTAGGCAAACGTATGTTCTTCATTAGGTCAAGAAAGCCTCTAACCAAGCCAACAATAAGTTAATATTTTGTAAAGTAAACTAAATTTTGTAAAAAAAGTGATACAAAAGTTATAAAAAATTGATTATTCATAATTTTTTTTTAACTATAATTTTTTAATGAACATTTTTTTTATTTAATAATTTTTTTATCATTTTTTTTAGTATATACTGTATGGATCTATAACAGATGTATAACTATATAATGGACTTTCACCGGTTGACCGGCCCGAGAGATCGACTCAACGCCGCCAACTATTATCATGGAGGTACTGTGAAGTCAGCGCGCATCGAGCAGCAGATATGGCCAAGTGGAGCTCGCGCTACTTCCTCGATCTCGAGCGAGCGCACAGACGATTTTCGATCTGGTTCGATTTCACGCATAATTAATCATTATTGCCGGCGATCGATATGCCCGTGGCAATTGTTGCCCAGCTACAATGATACATTACGCCAGTTCATACTGCAGTCTCATCGCGCTGCCCACCAGTCGATCGCGCGATAATGTTAATCTGGAGGATTTATCGGCTGTTTACGCGTCGCAACTTGCGATTATAAACAAGCGCAAAGCAGCGTGCAGAACATAAGGAGGAGCGATCGACAAACGGCTGAAGCAATAGCTCGAGGCTCAAAGCGTCGAGTATAATAGGCACGCGTATCGTAAAACAAGAATTTAGAATACGAACTAGTGAAATTTCACGGGCTCGCACGAGGTGGCGAGCGAAAAAAAAGTGGCGTCGAATTGCAGCTTGCCCATATACAACCGCCTTAGCAAATAGCCTTGGTGCACACGGGGTAATTCGGTCGCGTTATTGAGCTGGAGCGCGACTTGACCGCGCGGCGATCCAAGAGCTGGCGAAAAATTTCGAAAGTCGCTCTATCCCGCAGCTACGCGAGTAAATAAATAACGATCGTCCGCAGCGTGTATTCCGTTGCTGTTGGGGGCCCAACCCAAAAGTGCACGAGAATTTTTCATTTTCGAGCGAATAGCTGTGTAGCAAAGTAGTAGAAGCTGCACACATGCGGCTGAGTACGGGCCGAAGCGTGGGTGCTGCTCCAGGGAAATCTGCGAACACGATGCGGTGAAAGTCTCTGATACCAATATATAAACAACACGCGTTACAGCAGCAGCAGCAGCAGCAGCGCAGCGGCTCACAGACAGACACACGGCTATACGCACAATCGGAGCAGTGCAGACGCGGTATATTTTACGCGTGATTTTTTTATTGCTCATTTGTTTCAAAAAAATAAATTTTATTTCTTTTTAGTAATGGGAATAATCAATCGGATACCGTTTTTACATTGAAAAAGTGTAGTTGTCAATCATGAGACAATAATTAATCAAGGATATTGTACAGCTTATGTAAAAAAATACTTAGTACCATATATTAACGACGATATTTAATTAATAGTTGATGATGCTTATTCGTTATTGTATTAAATTATCCTACAAACAGTAATCAAAAATTTTGATCCTGTTTTCCGGGAAAACTATCCGATGAAATCGACTGAAATTTGGTGCAGTAGTTCACAGCAACAATACGGAGGGCTCCACGTAGCGGTTTTTCGAAAATCAGCCTGGAAAGAAAGTTACGAAAATATACATTTTCTATGCTCGGTCGGTAAAAATTGTGGCCGGGGCATCACCTTAAGGTGATGCCGAAGCCCTGATTTTGACCGACCGAGCATTAAAAATGAAAATTAAAATAACTTTTTTATTGGACCGATTTTCGAAAAACCGCTACGTGGAGCCCTCCGTACTGTTGATGTGAACAACTGCACCAAATTTCCGCCAATTTCATTGGGTGGTTTTTTCGGAAAACAAGATCGAAATTTTTGACTACTGCTTGCAGGATAAAAAATTTTGATCCTGTTTTCCGGGAACATTCATTTGAACATACATTCTTTGAAGTCTACGATTTCGAAAATATTGTCGTTAATATGGTACCAAGTATCTTTTTACATAAGCTGTATAAAGTCCTTGATTAATTGTTGTCTCATGATTGACAATTACACTTTTTCAATGTAAAAACGGTATCCGATTGATTATTCCCATTTCTAAAAAGAAATAAAATTTATTTTTTTGAAACAAATGAGCAATAAAAAAATCACGCGTAAAATGTAAATGCAGTGCGCTATGGGCGTCTATTATAAATAATTGCAGTAGGCTGGCGAAAAATCCATGTCCAGCGGCAGCTGCACTACATAAGATCATAATTTCGAGTGGCGATCGTCAACGCGTCCCTATTATAGTGCTAGAATCGAAAGTACGAAATACAAAATGAAATATAGGTATGGGTCCACGGATCGGATGAGCTGCGGGCGAGAAATTACGATTACTCTTTAGTAGTACTGGCAAGCAGCACTGTATACAATGCGTTTGTGCGCGCAATTAACGCGAGAGGCGGATGCAGCAGCGTCGGCCAAGCAGCGCGCGCGGCTATCGCAGGTGCGTATTTGCACGGAAGCGAATGTTGACCTATAGCTGCACATGCGCCGCGCGTCCATGTGTGCGTGAGTTTGTTTGCACGTCGAGTGCGGTGCTGCGTGCGCTAAAAATGGGTCGCGCTTTCACGCGCCCAGACCCCGTACACAACGTATATATCTACCTGCCTATACGCACAGACATAGTTGCAGTCGCGAAACGCGCACTGCACGAGTTTTAAGTATATCGCGATCGAGCAGCGGCTCTTCGTACCGATTATCGGGCATAATTGCCAACAGATTATCGCGTACTTTTTCGCGATCCAAATGAAGCCGCGAACGCGATGAGTTTATACTTTTGCACCAGCTCCGCACTCGACTGCCACTCGGCCTACCTGCATACCTATATATAATACCAAAGAGCCGTTATGCAGTGAGTCCGCGCGCGCTCGGTAGCGCAGACACTTCTTTCCTCGGCTGCAAAAGCAACAAAGCGTTTGGGCTCGAGATCCAACAGTCCTTTTTCTGGCCTTTTTCAGTCCTCGCTCGACGACGACATGATTTTCGGATCTGGGCTTCGAGCCAAGTTTCATCCACTCAGCGTCGGCCACGATGTTCTCTGCGCTAAACACCCGTTATCGTAAAAGCCGCTCGCGAACGAGTCAATCGGATGCATGCAGCCAATAAATGACAATATTATATCGTCGCCTCGCCTGCTGTACTAAGCACACGTATCTTATACTACACACGCAGGCAAGATATAGTAAGATGTATAGCTTATGTATAATACGCATGTAACATGAGGCGGGATCGCGTCGCGTGTGAACTCTATGAACTCTCAAGTACCTGTACTTATATGTATTTGCAGTCGTATCGAGCCAGTACATAAAACGGGATATTCGACACGTGTAACAAACTTGGATGTCGTTGCTTCAACCTCGTGCATGGCTAATAAGGAATTTTTCCGCGCAGCAAAGGCGAAAAAAGTCATTTCTTTTCACCGCTAATTAATCGAAAAATTTTAATTAAAAAAGTAATAAAAGCAAATGCGATAAAAACTAAAGGAATTTAAAAAAACAAATAAAACCAAAATCACCTAAGAGAAAAAAGTCACCTGAAATTTCAATTCTGCTGATTTTGTTATCTAATATCCATAGACATCAAAAGTGAAACTTGTGGTGCCTTATTTTGTTTTGAATTTTTGTCAGGATATTTATTTGTTTTTTTTCTTTTCTTGAATTTCATTTATTTTTTTCTTTAACAATTTTTTCCTAATTTCAAACTGAGTTTATTGCTTAAATTTTAAATATTTTTTAATTATTTTATTGTTCAGTAGATACTTGTTAAGTAAAAAGTTGTTAAAATACAAGTAAATTCACATGAGCGTAATATAAATTTTTATCTTTTTTCAATCTTAGAAATATTTTCCGGTATTAGTATTTTACAGAAGTATTGTGAAATGTGGAAAGTAGTGATCGCTCATGGTTGTAGGGTCCCTTTTTGGTCATGTATGAATTGAAAATTTGAATTTTTAAAAAAAAATTACACGGAAAAAAATTAAATATACTTTTGAAATAATTTTCAGTAAAAGTTGACATAAATGGCTAACATATATCAATTTCAATTAGGTGCCTCGACGTGAAAGTTGCATAGAAAAAACATCATAATTTAAAAAAAAGTTAAAATTGCCGTAACGCATGTAAGACTGCATCACACTTTGTTTGTATGACGTGCGTTATGCACACCAACAAAACTGAGAGCATTTGTTTATTAGCTTGAAAACTACAACCGGAAGAAATTTCATAATCTTAATTCCTTATTATTTCAAAGTTAAAATTTAATTCGTTAAATATGTATCAAACGGAAAGATTACAAGAGTAATTTTCGGTTAAGAATAAACTAACGAATTTGGAAATAATTTTTGTTTTGCAAAAAAATTATTTCTTTGTGTTTAAAGTATTGATTGTTGATGAAAATTTTTTGACCATTTGATGCAAATCTACCCAAAATATTCGGATTTAGGAAGTTAAAGTATGTAAGCATGGAGCGTGACTGTACACCTCCACCAACTACAAAAATGCCCTGGACCACCAGATTATCTCTCTCTCGCGCATATGTTCGCTCGTTTTTCACGGATTCACTGGCCCAGCAAAAGTCCCATGATACATAAGAAGTCTCGTATGAAAATCTTCATTCTTCACTCGCAATGTTCGGAATGTGTCGCAACGATGGTAGTATAAAGGCCCTCACAGTAGTGTAGTACTTTCGGCGCAGCTTCGTCGCCGCGTCGCTGTGTCGGTTACTCTCGTCTCACGATCCTCGCTTGCATTACAATACTCTCATAGGCTAAATAACGTATATGCACGTGCCACGAGGTATATACACCTAAAAGCGACTTGTTTACCTACGGCTGGCTGTACTTGGGCTTTTTACAATATATATAAAGCAACAATCTAGAGAATAGACGCGTAATTTCGCGGAAAATAACGATGCTTTGTCCTGTGCATAAGAAATACTCGTAGTCGTATGCGCGCAGCCTGGCGCAGGTGTTGTAACTCGCTTGTGCAGCTCCTCCCGATATAGCTGCCGCCGCAAGGAACTTTTTTTCTTCTCCTCGCTCGCGTCGTGTCTCGCGCCCCCGCCTCGCGCTACACACGTATACTTTAGTCGCTCGAGAGCGTGCGAATGAGCCGATAGATTTAACGATCGATCGCTGCAGCCCAGTCCCTCGCTCAAAGTCCCACAGCTCGAATCGAGTCGAATTGCAATATGCAATGGCCGCGTCGAGCCCTTGCTCAGCCGAGCTTTGCTCGCCCGAAGTCACCTTTAGCCCGTGTTATTTTCATTTTTCAAACATTTCATGCCAATGTGATCGGTGTGTGCGCGGGGCTGGGGGCTAAGCGGCGAAAACGAGACGCGCCGCGCAGCTACTCGCAACTTTTGCTCGAGCGTATAAAGCATACGTACTTTATACCGCGCGTAGAACTTATTGTCGGATTTCTCCGCTCAAGCTCCCGACGGCCAGCCAGTTGTATCAATAAAAATTACGACCCCGTCTATATAAACAAGGCGCATACAAGTGGCTTATATGCTCTCGAGCCGCGAGCGTTTCGTAAGGTAGCTACGCTGCGTTTAATGCCTCGCTGCATGGCCACTGCGCCAACACATTCCTTATCGTATACGCCCCGACTTTTTTTTTCATTTCTATTTGATATATAAATAAAATATCTCGTGGCTGCGCTCCGTTGAACTTGCAGCAGTCTGACATTGCGCTTTTATTTCCTAATAATCGCGTAATTAGCTTTATATCATACGAGCTCGCGAAAGATTTGACGCGAGGATAAGCGCGCCAACGGCTTCCTGATTAAAAAATCAGAGGAAAGGCAGTTTTCCTGCTTATACGGTATATATTATAGTTACCTTGGACGGGGAGTTGGGCGCGGCGTTGCTCGGCTGGAGGTGATGATAGCTGCGCTTGGGCCCTATCATGTTTGGTGCTGCGAGTGCAGGGCTAACCGGCTGGACGACGCTCGTCATTATTGTCATGTCCGGTGCTTGGCTCTCGGTGACAGCAGCTGACTCGTCTTCGTTTGCTTCGTCTTCGGCCGAGCGGCGGCATCGTCATCGGCTGCGCTCGATCCTCGCCCCGATCTGCAATCAAACTCAGCGAATCGAATCAACTTTCTTCTTCGACGAGACAACGACAACAACAACAAAAAAAGCTCGAAGCGAGAGAGAAAAAAAAGACAAAACGCGTCTCAGTTACGTATCAAGGATTTATATACAGTGCAGCTTAGCGCGGAGTCGAGAGACAACATAGACGGCTATTATTAGTCGGGCGAGAGGTGTCTTAGGTAAGCCTTTCTAATGAAACGACCAAGCAAGCGCGGCATCGTATACCTTTGCACTAGGCTATGTACTCACACACACACACACACATTGAAGTTATATGTAGCGCGCAAGGGAATGTTATACATTTTTCGCGCGCTCGCGAGCGTTAGATGAGCTATCTACTTTCACCTGCCGTTAAGTTGCGCCGCGTCGAGCTCGGCTCTGGCATGCACTTGCGGCACATGTACGAGGAAGTCTCTCCTCTCTCTCTCTCTCTGCTGAGTGAATATTTGCTTATATATGCATAAGCGCGCGATGTGTAGCGATGTATTAGCAGTGCAGGAGGAATAATTAGCCTCTGGTTTCGAAATGTTATTAATAGACCGTGCAGCAGGCACCCGCGCACTCTGTTCGCTGTAGCGAGCTCGGTGCAGCTCCTGTACATGCAGCTAATAGCTCGACATCTGCGCATATGCACATAGCGCATAGTGCGAATTGTGCTATAAAATTCGTTTCAATTATATATCATTATGAGCGCCGTGGCCAATTTATTATACGCGCCGCAGAAATTTATGAAACGTGAGCAATCGCCTTTTTATTTTTCCCATAATCGTTAAATCAATTATTATATATATGTGTGCGCGCACATGTACTTGGGTATCGCATACGCGGCCGTCGTATTATAGCAGATAGTTACGTGTCTCGGCTCTAGTCCGTCACCGACGCCGCCGCAAAAAGAGACGGCCGGCTTGACAGAAAAAAATCTCCTTCCCGGCTCGTTACGAGCTCGCGAAAATTGTCTTCCGATTACGTTCCGCAACCGACTCTCCTCCGTGAGAGCCTCTAAAACCGATAGCGCCTCTATTTACGCTCAGGTGGATTGTATATAGCAGTTACTAGCTGCCGCCATTTCCTCGTTCGGAGCCGAGCGGGAGGAGGAAAAAATCACCGTGAAATTGGATAAACGCGGCTGCAGGCCTATAACAGATCGTTATCGATCCGATAAGGCATCGTCGATGCTCGTCTATATACGACGCGCGCAAGGAGCGCCGAAAATCGCGATGCGATCGCAGCTAACGGCAGCTCGCTCCAACTCGTAAAATATAATACGCAGTAATGTACGTCGACAAAGTGCGCTCGGAGTTACTTTGTGGCTCGCTCGAGAAAGGAAAAAATGCAGCGCAGCTCGAGCCGAGAGAGAGAAGAGAAAAAAAAAGCCGATTCGCCGTGTGCGGTTTTGGCGAGCTACATCGACTTTTCCGTTTTCCACCGGCTCGACGATACGCGCGTATATACACTGAAACGGCGAACGAGTGAGCCGCACACAGCGTCGTGAATACGACACTCAAACTGCCGTGGCGCTGCTAACTAAACGTCATCGTGTGCTAGATACTCGATGGTCGAGTAACCGTCCCGCGCCACACGTGTGATTCTCCCGCTTTAAAGACAAAGCACGACACACACTTTTGCAAGAGTTTTAAAGACTCTGAAGTATCGTGCAAAAACATACGATTGTATCGTGAGTTGCATTTCTGCAAATCTTTATCGCACTGCTGTTATTATTGTTGCTATATACGTGTATATATACGTGTATACATAATCATCGTGTATAATTATTAAGTTTATTCAGTGCCGCGTGCGTTATTTATAAATCTAACCAACAACTTCGATCTGAATTGGTGATTGTTTCAAAATACTCCTGTATTAGTCTCCAGCATGGATTCTTTTGAAAAAGAATATCCAGATTTGGCAGATGTTTGCAAACACTTTTGGGGTAAGTAAGCATAAATATAGGACTAAACTTCTTACATCTATAGCCTTTATTTTTTTCATTTTAATCTTTCTTAGATTGCGGAATAGAGTCAGAGCAATTTTACACAGTTGAAATTTCAAATATTGAGTCACTTTTAAAGCCTTTCTCAATAAGTAAAAAAAATTCATTTATCTCATCTTATTTTTTTGAGAAAAATTTACATTTGGATAGAAATAGTGAATCCTCTTCAAATACTAACAATAATATTATAAATAATAAGAGACCACATTCACCAGAAGATACTATTGTAGCAGAAATTGATAATCCCTGTAAGCGATCAAATTTAGAAACACCAGTGGAAGGTTTTAATTTTTTTTTCCATCTCTATAGATTATTTTTAATTTTTGTTGTTGATCTGATTAAAGTATGTATTACAGAACCATTTACTTTTAAAAAAAATGAAATTTATTATTTAATTGAGGGCAGTGACCAAGGGAATTTTATTTTGAGAAAATATGAAAAATTTGGAAAAGTCGACTTTTCTAAAGTTATTCCCATTGTTATATACAGATACATTAATAAAGACCCTCTGTTTTATATGTAAGTCACTCCAGGCATTATATATTTAAATGTTGTCACTAACGTAAAGAAAATAAACTTATTTTAAAGTTTATATTAAATGTTTAATATTTATTAGCAGTATTTTTCTTAATACTTGACAGGATTTCAAGTCAAGTATGTAAAACCAAGGGATGCTTTGCCAAATCAACAACTTTGAAATTTACTCTTCAACTACTTTATGTTAAAAATAGACCTTTTCTTACTAATTGTAGATTAAGAGTTTCATTTCTATGTGTACTCTCTATTATTTAACTGTGATTTTTATGCTTTAATTCTATGTAAATTATAATGTATGTGTAGAAAACTTTTGTAGTGATTTGAACTTACAAATTTGTTCATGTTTAATAAAATAGTTTTAATGTAATCAATTGCAGAATAACTACTCCTGTTTTCGTGTGGTTGCGTGATCAACTGGCTGAAGTTTTCCCAACCACTGAAAAAGATTTGTGGTACATAGAACACGCCAAAAGCACCAGCACCACCTTGGAAGTATCTGAGGGAGGAAAATTGTATTGGTCCTATAAAGAAGTTAGAAGAAAGTATCGAAAAGTAGGAANCAATCATTGATCGAAGAACATCATGAGCTTTACATTAAATTATTCGGTCCTTTAAAGCCCAAACATCATTTTTTAATACACTATCCTCGATTATTGACACTATTAGGACCATGTGTCAATTACTCGACCATGCGTTTCGAGTCACGTCATCGACCGATCAAATCCGTAGTAACTTCTACAAGCTGCAAAAAAAATCTGTTGTACACAATTGGAGTAAAAGAGCAATTGCGTCTGTGCCAAATCATAAATAATCAGATTTTTATAGAAAATGAATCAGATAGAGAAGATTGCTTCAATATGCTAAAAATTGAGTTAGAAGGCATTAACTATGAAGTAGGAATGTTTTTACCAATTAATATACAACAGCATAATAAATTATTTGGTAAAATCATAAATATCGTAAGAATCAATAAAAAATGTTATTTTACTATGGAAACTTACGAGGAAAAAGATTTTGATTCGCACTACTATGCGTACGTGGTGCGGAGAGTGAACGAAGATCTGTCAATTTTTTCCAAGAAAATATGTTCCGAAACTACCGGAATATTATTTAAAAAATACTGCGGTGAAAAGTATGAAAAATTACTATGTTTCCCATCTGCTATTTAAATTAATTTTTCTATGTATGACTAAATGTAAGATTTCGAAATAAAGATCTAAAATTCTACAGTAAGATTGAAAAAAGGGGTTTGTTTATTTACAACTAAAATTTATGCATAAATACATATTTATGTAATATTAATATTCATAATGTATTAGCCGATGAACTACATATAAATACTTAAACAATATGCGTCTAACATAATAAATTTTAAGTATTTAAAAGAGCAAACTCAAGGCTCTCCGGTAATATCGCATCCTCCTTGTATACACCGTTTGGTACTCGATTCATCGTGTGTACAGCACACGACGCAACGAGGGAACAGTCCCGCCACCAGTCCGAGTGACCTATACTCGAATTATGACGAGACAACACTCGATATCGATGTTCCGAAACTCGAGAGTGCTCGAGTATCTGCGCGCTGATCGTCGCGTGACTAGTGCTCGTTCGCCGTTTCAGTGTAGCCGCTGCGAAATTTGCCTCAGCAGCTGCTGCAGAAGATGGCCTAGCTGCAGATTGATGAAACGTCGTGCGGTCGCAGAACTGCTGCTGCTGCGGTTCCGAGGCTTACTCGCAGCTTATCTGCTACCTATGTGAGTCGTGCGCGTCATTTTTTGCCCTCGAAAAAACAACGTCTAGGAGCTGGTAGGCGCGTAATTCAAAACTCTTCTGGCAGCTCTCGTTCTCTAGCCCGCACTGCAGCCTCGACAAAGAAACGAGTGGCGCGCGTTGGCCAAATCCGTATGCATCTGTGCGCGCTCCCATAAAACGACCCACACGTAATTTAATAAAGAAACGTAAAAGTGGCTGGTCAAAGGGTAAGCTCGGGACGAGCCTAAGTGCAGTCGCTCGGCGCATCCTGCGATCGCTCGGCGAAACGAGGTTATCGCGCCACGCTCGCGAGTATATATAATATAGCCGCATGCACTCGTCAGGCTCTCGCGCTACAGTGTATGCACACTACATTATACAAGGTACTTTCGCTCGCGATATTATTCGCGCGACTTTTTTATTCCTTGGCCTTTTTTCACAATCAGTCCTCTGGCGCGGCAGGCGAATAATCGTACCATAAAAGTAAAAAATCGAAAGTGTGAGCGGCGCGTCTGCATTAAGCATAGGTTTCGAGTATTTGCGTCCGTGCGAGCTCGAAGGTTCGCAAACAATCGTGAAAGTGCCACCGCGCGTACACGTACTCGCACACGCGCGCGCGGGCTCATTCGATTGTCATCTCCATTAAGAGTGAAAGATAGAGAGACAGAGAGAGAGAGAGAGAGAGAGATAGATGTGCGCAAATAAAAGGCACAGAAAGTCACGAAATAACAAGTCGCTTTACGCGCGCATTGTGCAGAGCGCTAATGTCTAGATCTTCATCAGCAAATTGCCTCTATCTCTCGAGTCTCGCGATAGATTTGGATGCGCGAACGAGGCGCGCGCGAGACTCGACGCGACGTTATAAAACAAGAACGAAAGTGTATTAATAATGTATACTGGCGCTTGCGATGTACGTGCTATATACACAGCGACTCGAGCGAAAGAGGTCCTGTACCAACTACTTAATTGATGTTGTATAAAAGTTTATTATACAGCGCGCTGCAATATCCCACACACAATAGAATTGCTCGAATTATCTGCCTTTAATTTAGCCATACGTATGCGCGCGCGAGCGAGTTTATGGCATAGCGCGCGGAGATGCAAGAGAACCGAGAGCCAATGTCGATTGCAAACATCCCATACGTGATGCAATGTCTTTCTCTCTCTCTCTCGCACGAGTGCAGCGGAGGCGCCGAGAGATCGGCCGAGGTCAAAGGGAAAAGTATTTCGAGCGAAAAAATTTCTTTGGCGTTATAATATATATAAAGGACCCGCGTCGAGAATTATACTATTCTTTATAAAAGGCACTGCGGCGTGCTTGCGAGTACGAGCGTTAAAAGGAGGCTACACAGTCGGAGCGTCTGCAGTCTGCACTCGACTCGCAACAATATGTGTGCTACGAGTTGACACACTAATATGCCGTTACAAAGCCTCTGCGCGTTGGCCGAGCTTTGAGGCTATTCCGCGGCTGGATCGCGCGGAGTCGACGTCGTGCGCGGAATATTTGTGCAAAGCGGGCCACTATTCCCCTTCTCTCTCTCGTATACCTACGATATGGGCACAAGTAAGCGACTCGTGCTGCACAGAGAGCTTGACGCGCTGCATCGAACGTGTGCGATACGTGTGACTCGAGCGCACGTTTCGCAGCCGAGCTCTTAAGCTCTTTTTATTTGCTTCGCGTCGCGTATGCATAATATACGTATACGCCGAGCATAATATACGGAGCTCGACTCGAGGCACTTTGGAAAGGGAGATCTGTAAGCCTGCACCTATGCTTGGCCTGTGTATATTTGCTGCTGCGGCCGGCGTCGCCATAATAACGCATACCCTTGACGATCCGAGAAACGAATGCAAACCAAGGCAATATAAATGTAAAGCAAAAAGAGAGTACGAATGCGCGTACATTTACACGCGCGAGAGCTGCAGTTTGCGAGCTGCCAGCTGGGACAAGTATATTTTTAGATGCATTATATCTCGGCGAGTCCGTAAGCAAATGTGCACGCGCGTTTCGCAGCTACGAACTCGAGGACGCGCGGCCCGTCGCTTTTTTTGTCGCTCATTTTTATCCACCGCAGGAATCGCGCGTGGCTATGATTCAACTCGAGCTCGCCCGAAATTTCCTACTGACCGGATTAGCGTTTACTCGAGGCTCGTATACGATCGATCGAAATGCTCGATCAATAATTCTTTGCCAAGCTTTTGCGCGGTACACTCGACGTGTGGGAATACAGCCGCCGATCGTCCCGATGCGTTACGGCGCGGCTATGAGCCAGCGCGCGAGGAAAAGACAACTAAACCAGTCATCGCGAGCTGGTCGCGCAAAAAATGCCAGTCGAACGACTCGCTCGCCACGACGACGTAAACATTCGCTACCATGCACTTCCCATAGCTATACAGTCCTGCGGACGGTTGGATCTATCGTTGCTTGTATCGACTCGCGCTCCGATAGCAGCTTTAGGCAGGGCTAGCCGGATCGAATTCGAAAAGAGACAATTATTCGTGTCTGACTCAGTTGTGCAGCGAGAAGCTATCTAGAAATCTCGCTACGACCTAATCTCGCGCTTCCACGTGAAAAATATCCATGTCGATCGTTGGAGATTTTTCGATCCATAAAGATCCATACGCGCATGGGAAAGTCAAGGCTTAGGAACGAGTAGTAGTAGCGGAGCCGTTGCGCAGCCGTATAAATGACATGTCCGAGTGACGAGTGCGTTTATCGAGCACATACACATGCATTACGTTACGTACTCTATACAGAGTAAAGCAAAGTCTAGGCGCGCAGTGAGTGGCTATTATTTTCTCGTGCGCGGCTCTAATGGTCGAGCAAACGTATATACGGCTGCTGCTCCCACGTGTGCGAGATATCCCGTGTATACGCGAGCGAGCGCCTTCATTAGCCGAGTCCTCGGCCGCCGTCCCAAGTATATACGTCCCGAGTCGCACTTTTACACGCTCTGTACGGCGAGTGGACGATTCGAGCCGTGCGACACTGAGTACCGGAGCTCGGCTAATGCAGCCGATCTCGCTGCACGCAAAATATTATAATCCTGCCAACGACGGCCGGACACGAGAATATAACTAAATCAATCCCCAATCGATTCGAAAAACCATCGGTTCGTCGCGTATCGGCTCTTACTCTTCTAATCTCTTACTCTTACTATGCGAAATTCTAATGCGAGTCATTTATTGTGCATCGTCGAGTTCCGGCAGCTTTTCCCAGCTGACCCTCCGAATACCTCCGGATTCCGTTAATAGAGTCTCGAACGGTCAGTTCCGCCAACTCCAGCGCGCTTACTTAAATATTGCTAATATGCTCCCCCGCGTACACTTTATATGCGGCCTACAGTACAGTTCGGTAAACGATAAATTGAATTCTGCGGGGCTTTTTTGTCCTCGCTTAGCGGACAGCGTTTGTAACGAGCCTAAGCTCGACGCGACTCGCTCGAGTTACTATTTAAATATGATTATAATGCAGAGCTCGGCGCGGCTCGAATTTTATAATCGCATAATAAGCCGCTCTAGCACGCGCTGCAATTTCCTCGGTGGATCGCCGCCATAGTTTGACCTCCGTAACTCGATATTGACACCTAAGAAATGCGCACCTCGAGTGCGGTTTTAGATCGTGAAATTAAAGCTCGCTCGGCGCTCGGATTATACACGTTCGGGAGCTCGATGCTGATCTATGCATGTATTTATTATAATCGCGTTTCTTGTTTGTTTCATTTTTTTTATTGCGCAGCGCTGCAAACAATGGGGATACCTACGCGATGAACGAATAATGGGCCAACTTTTGTAAATGACTATAGCGTATGTATACACGGTAAATCAAAAGTCAGCGGGTGCTCAAAAAAAAAAACGGCTGAAAAATTAGAAAGCACATAAATACCGTGGGTCAGTATAATTTGTAAAATTACCGCTGCGCTCGCATTGTATGGTAATGGTCTTTTTGCTGAAATTTTTTCGTTCGGCCGCGAGTGGCTGCTTGGCCATTTCGAGGGTAATTTCGCGTACAGGTAAAAAAAGGCCCGAAGCCCGCATAAATGATATCGAAGGCTCGGATCATGTCACGATTGACCAACGGCAGAGAGAAAGAAGCTCGTTTGGCATTTTCACGAGTCGCAGGCGTACTTTCGCCGCTGCGAGACTCGATGCAGCTCTTTCTCTCTCTCGCAAGTGTGCAAAAGGTGCGAATCTAACAGGGTCGACTTCTGGGTTAATCGAACGAGTATACACACGGGATTGGCGGCGCGTGCGGCACGTGAGACGTGTGTTTGCTCTCCTATTGACACACTTTCGTCTCTGATAGCCGAGCGGCGCTGGAGCCGAGATGGAGCGAGCCAAGATCGCCGCTACCGTTTGGGCCCAGCACGTTCCGAGCGTTTCCAATGCGACTACTGTATACTTGCTATCTCTATCTATCTAGTTACGTTGGTCTAAAGCCAAGGCCCTTGGAAGACAATCGACAAAATAAATGAAACGTCTATCGCAAAGAATAGCTGGCACATAGAGAGAGAAATAGATAGAATATGGGCCAGTGCAATGCTATATAATGGATCCGATCATTCGTCAGCTGCCGTTACGTGTGTGTACATGTTCAGATCTGCCTGGGCGCACTTGGATGGCAGCGGCGGCCCCGATTTATGCCTCTCTGTTTTTCGGCCCGCGCACTTTCGAGACTTTTCCCTGCCACGATCGGCCCTTTTCTCTTCGCTTTTTCTGCCGAGTACACGCAGTACACGCACGCGATATACACGCTCGCGAGCAGCTGCCTTTTTCATATACATACATTGGGCCGGAACTCGCCTGGCCGTCAAGTTCAAGATCGGCAGTGCATCGATGCACAGTAACCGATCAAGCAGGTGACACGTCGCAACTCTCGGACAGAGTTTGGATTTCGTTGGTTTTTCTTTGATTCGTTCGATGTATACTGGCCAGAGAGAATACAATTGGATCGTTGTATTTTTCCTATAGCCTTTTTTCTAGTTTCAGTAGAGTTTGTGAAGGCGCGGGAGGAGGCACGTCTGTAATGCCCTACTCGCCGTACCTATCTAATAAAATAATAGCGTACGATGCTCGAGTTGAAAAGGCTCGTTAAAAGATACAATATTGACCTGCTGCTCTAGGCTATTAATAGCTATGTATAGGCGCGCGGCGGGGAAAGCTCGAATAAGTAAGCACGGCTAAATAAGCAGCCAGGAATAAATAGCCGCGCGGCAAATATAATAACGATCGCGATAGCGACGAGAGAGAGAGAGAGAGAGAGAGAGAGAGACAGACGACGTGTAGCAAACTGCGATAATTTAATAGAAGAGACTGCCGCGAAATTTTCGAAAAGCGTCGATACATGTGCTGTACACGATTGCTGTAGGTGTACCGATGTATACCGACAACGTGTACATATGCAACGTATGCACACGAGCTCGTGCGCACACAGCCTCGCGCGCGCTTTCTTCGTGCAGCTGCCGCAAAGCAACGTTGCTTTGCGGGCCGAGTTGCGACGAGTCGAGTTTGACCTGAAAATACACAAGCCGTACCGTAGCCGAGTAGATATGCTACTTTTCCAAACGAGACGACTTTGTAGCCGGCTTCTCTCTCTCTCCCTTTGCACATACCGGCTGTGCTGCTGCTGCTGCACTTCTCTCTTTCTCCGCAGTTTGTGTGTGAATGTCTCGATCGCGAACGGAGCTTCTCCGCGTGTACCTACATACATATATACGTGTGCAGTATACATAGCTGCGCGCTGGGTCGCGATCGTAGCTCAGCTCCATACCCGCGCGAGTCTTTCAATTAAAAGCTTTCGAATCGCGCGCTGGAATACGACGCGCGCCGCGTTGACACGCATCGCTTACTTTCCATTGCGCTCCGATCGACGAGAGACTTTGATCGGGCCCTCGTTATCGGCTCCTCGAGCTTTTCGCAGCGGCAGAGGCTCCAGCAGCACTGCGTAATTCGACCAAGGCAGCAGCAGCAGCAGCGATGCAACTTGCGAAACGTCCACGATCGCAACGAGCTTTAATTATGCGCAGCTCGAGTTGCGTAAGACCAGCTGGCACACGCACATAATCAAATTGCCGCGTCCCCCCCCGCCGTATTTGCCCGTATATTTGCATGATTATAAACAAAAAAAAACTTTCTAGTCGAAAGCCAAGACAATGTGTCGACGTACACACGATTCGGCCCAATTAGCATTTTACATAATAGAGAGCAGCGAGCTCCCCTATAATCATAATTCGTACACACAATCAGAGCTCACCGGTGGAGAAAAAAATCAGAGCCCCGTGAAGACGGCCTGCGAAAAAATGCAAATCGCTCGCCGGCCGCTCGGGTGCGCGCTTGCGAAAAAAGCAGCAGCAGCAGCAGCAGCCTAGCAAAGCAAAAAGCGAGAGACTTTCGAAAGCCAAAGGCGATTCGGCAAACAATCGGACAGCGATAAGCCGTCTGCGCGCGCCGATTCGAAACAATGACTGCTGCTGCTGGCCCGAGCTCGCTCGACGCTGCAGGAAGTTCGTCGCTGGATACAACGCATGCGATCGCCTTCCTAGCTTTTATATTATTACGATATACATTGCCAATATATATAGGTGTGTGCGTGCCCAGCTATATACGTGGGTTTCTCTCTTTCTTCTCGCGTGTTCTTTCGGCAACGTGCAGGAGCGAACGAGCCGAGGAAGGAAAAGATACGTTGATAAATCGTTCGGCTCCGAGTACACGCGTCAATTTCGTAACTTTGGCAGTTTTTTACTAACGCCTTGGCTCGCACCAATACAACGTATACGGCCTATGGGCCGTGTATACAATGCCTCGCGTTCCTTCCTACGAGCTCTCGCGGATCGATCATTTGCCCAGATAAAAAACATCCGGCTCCGGAAAAGAGTTATAAGCTTACTGCTATTCTCTAATCTACCCACTATTATTGGCCGGTTCTCGCGCTTAATTCGGAGAAATTTATCTCTCGCCTTGGCGCAACCGCGACACGGATTGTCTTTATCGGACCCTGGCGCCCATTGTGTTTATCGCGAGAGAGTCTCATGGATAAATCAGCAAAGGGCCTAGCTCGACTCTCGTGGGCGTTGTTGCTCGCTTTGCCCATTGAATGAGCACCTACGGACCATTCGAGGGTATACGCAAACGGAGCACGAATTTGAATAGTCGACGCATAAATACTGCAGGCGCGCGCGGCAGTCTCCCGACAGTGAAAGTGAGAAAAATCCGTGCGCGACGGCGCCAAGGTCCGTCTCGCGATATGCGTCCGTAGATCGCGCGTCGCGCACGGAATTGTCTGTCGGCTCAATTATATTATACGGCCGAGGTAGTTACGATTTAGCGATACATCACTGACGACCATCGATCTTCCGCGGAGTACATAAATTCGCGATTCACAATTTCCGAACAAACGATCACGGCCCGTGAAACGACGTCGCGATGTGCAGCGGCAGCGCTCGAGCGACGATTCACCTGCGCGCGTCGTTGTCGTGTTGCCTGGCGCCACGAAAAGCAACAATAACAGCCGGAGCGGCTCCAGACTTTATTTACAAACACATCTAGCTGAGCTTCGATAAAACTTGCTCGATCGGATTATTTATAATCAAGAGGCATTTTTCATCGATAATGGCTCGTGCAAGTTTTTCACAACTATTTCGTTTTCGCAGTACCTACAATTTGTTAAAAAAGAAAAATTTCATTTGCTTATTGAAATGGATCTGTTTACGAGTTTTTCTTACGTTGTCGTAATTTTGCTCTAATGCAATAATCGTATTATTTTATAAATTAGGCCATTAAACGCGATAGAGTTTGCAACACTTGTTTAAAAAATTAATGCTCGCTCGCAATTTTAGATAAAATTTACATAGTGGCCAAAATTTATGAGCTTGCATGAATAGCTATAACTAAGAAAATTACTTTTTATAAAACTTATAAATTTTTTAATTTACATCAGGTGAACTCGATTTTATTGTACATGAATATTTTGTACAATAGGTATAGTAGAATTTCTTTAGGATAAAAAATGGTCAAATCAGAAAAGTGTTTGGAAATTAGATACACGAGACTTTTTAATTCAAGAAATGATAAAGAGAGGGTTGTGTAAAAAAATTAAAAGTTCCCATCAAATTCTCCTGACGCGAGGAACGCGATAAACTAATGATAAAAATACTATTAATCAATATGATTGATCGAAAAAATCGACGCAATCTATTGTCATGTTGAATCGCGCGCTGTTTTTAGACAATCTTATATTGATGGAATAGATGTAGCTCAAGAATTGGAAGACACGAATGGCGTTGAAAAAGAAGCTGGAGTAAGATGGCTCAACGCGTACATGCCAATGATCCTTCGAGTACTTTTAGAGCCTTTAAAAGAGAAAAAAAAATCTCGTCGATTCTCGATGTACTTATTGTCTGGAATGCGGTGGTGGCGTCGCCGCGAAGAAAAATTTAAAAGCCATTGAAGGAGGGCATGTACGGCTGCGCGCCTTGTGTACGTAAAGTCAACAGTGAAAGGATCGATCCAGACAATGACGACAACGACGACGGCGACGACGACGACTACAAGAGCATATATGCGTATTATGTGCAAACGTCACGAACGTCGAGAGGATTTCCATTTATGCACTAGGAGGGATACTCGGGCCCATTTGGTTATTTATTGAAATAGCTATAGACGAACGAGACGGACGAGCTCGAGTCTTGGGTAGACTGCGGAGCTGTATAGCAAAAAAGATGCCTCGTATGCGCGTCGATGAACAAACGCAATGACGCAGGGGGTAATCGATCCTTCCTCGACTCTTGATTGACAAATTGAGGCGAGTCGCGGCTGTCAGTTATGTGCGCGAGACGCCAACTAACGTTATAGACGAGCTCGCTTTCGTGCTTGGTCCGCGAAATGTTATCCACAAGCGATATATCAATGACCGATCGCTATCGCACTGCACTTTCGGATGCGCAACACGAGAAACGTACGCCAAGCGAAGAGCTTCATTGTCCTCGGAAACATGTGTTGCTTCCCACGATGCAGTTTCGTGTCGCCGAGATTGACTAGCTCGCACGCACGTATATATACAATCGCCTTGCTATAACTGGCTCTTTTTCCCGCACATTACAGCCCCACTCACAATCAAAATTATTATCGTACACTGTAACGGGTAAAAAAATCTTTTATCGGCTATTTTGCGTGTGCAGGAGCCGCTCGAGATATTTGTCATTCCGAACGAGGTGTGCGTCTGGATCGTTGCTGGATGCTACTTGGGGAGGTGAAAGGAATTAGGCAGTTTCGTACCTATTCTCGCTACTTTTTGTCATATGGCTCGGTGTTGAGGTTGCTCGAGGCAGCTCGAGAGATCGGCCCGTGAACGACACCTGTAGGTGCATTTTGAGATACACACGAAGTAGGTCATTTTCACAGTGTGTGATCGAGCGCGTTCGTGTATAATGATCACCCGCGATATCGCCACACCCGAGCCGAGCGACGACGATCACCAGCCAATGTCAAAAGAGATCGGCGCTTTATATACACGTTACAGCCCTTCTCTTTCTCTGGCGCAGTTCTCTCCGACTGCAGCAGCAGACTGCTTATTTCACTGCACCAGAATTCAGTGAGAAACAAAACACGCGCAAATTCGAGATCTCTGTGTGTGTGCTTTTTTTCTCACTTTCATCGGCAATAGACGCGGCCGCGAAAATATATATGATGCAGCCGCGAGGAACGTGCGAAAATCGTACACTTTCTTCCTCGTCCGCGCTTATGGCTTCTGCGAGCCGAACAATAAACGCGTTGCGCTTTCGACGGCTTCTCGTGTGCGCCTTGTGTGTACCTTGTGTGCGTCGTGGGTGTGCGACGTGCTCTTGACACCGCGCGACGAGTCGACGAAATGGAAAGCAGCCCCTGCTTTTACCCGCGAAATTTGGAGATTCGCGACGATCGCGCGCGTTACATTATACTTTAACGATCTCCTGGCCATCTCATTAGTAGCTTTACTGTTATAAACTCAAAGTGCGATCGTACTTGACGAGCGTAGCACACTTAATTTGAGCCTACTGTGTATATTAAACGCACTTGTCCCGTACGTAATGCAGTCGTACACAGCGAGTCGAGTCTTACTGGAAACGGATATTATAGCTTTGCAAAAAAAACTACTCAAATTGTACGCATGCATGCATAGACGTGTATACACGTTAAAAAATTACAATTACACGCCGTGTCCCCGAGCATGTCCGTGTATACGTTCGAGTCGACATCATTGTTTCGTTGCCATCGCGAAAATCGGCATGAGACTTTAATGGTTTGACATGTGTGGATAAAGTACCGCATGAAAATGAAGTAATTGACTACTAATAGCGGTGAAAGCTGCCAAATGCCGCTAATGCTAGCTGGCCGCCTATAATACACGTGTACAAAGTATACCTGCCCATTGGAAAATTTGCGGCGATAACGATCTGCGGCAGTTTGTCGTGGAATGCAAACCACTGACCAAAAGTCCCTATTGTCGCGGAAAGAACAGCCGAAATGACGACTGAAATTTTATGTCGCTCGACGTTACCCGTAAACTATGAACCAGTGCTTCGTAACAATCGCACAAAAATGTCCGAGAATACGCCCGATAGAAAGTTGATTTTCAATTTTGCTGATAAAAAGAAGCTCCCGAGGCTTAGCCGTGCCGCTGTACATTGTGTATGCATATCGTCGTGTGTATATGCAGGCTGGCTGGCGAATATATAATATATAGTTTATTCGCCAAACCGAGTGAGAGGAGTCTCTCTCGTGAATATTGCGGTCACGAAATCGGCACCTGAAACGATCCGTTCTCTTCTCTCTCTCTTTCTGTCTTTCTCTGTGTACAGTATAGTATATAGTTGTGAATGAATTTTCACGAGAGGGTAGAAAAAAGGCACTGCACTTTTTATGATAAACGACGGTTTCTTTATTTTTTCTTATAATATTTGGTCACACTGAAATACACTGCTGGATAGCAGCTGACGCAGCAGCATGTGTCTCATGTACGGCGTAGTCGCTCTCACAGATGAGAGTGGGGAGTCGAGCTGATAAGCATGAAGTGTGCTCTGATATCAATCGCATGGCGCGTAATACAATTGGACTTAATAACTAACGCGATCACATTCACATGAGTCACAGTAAACGGAGAACTCAACAACATAAAAAATACATAATAACAAACAACGGAATAATAAATACATAAAACATAACATGACAAACGTAACGACTAATTTTTACGAACAACGCCCGCCTCGTTTC